>NC_140177.1:98300716-98330933 GCF_963971535.1 Notolepis coatsorum
CAATGATAGAGGATATTGAGAGAGACAGTGATATATGATAAAGAGAGAGATACGGTGATAGATGATACAGAGATATACAGTGACAGATGATAGACAGAGAGAGGGACAGTGATAGAGTGATAGATAGAGATATGATGGATATAATAGATAGACAGTGATAGACAGAGAGAGGGACAGTGAGAGAGAGGAGGGGTGTAGAGAAGCAAATGGGATGACAACAGCAGAGATAGTGGCAGACAGAGAGAGATAGAGGGGTAGGGGTGGAGGGAGAGTGGAGAGAAAGAAAGACAGACAGATTATAATGGAAGTACACTGTAGGAAGAGGACAGAGGTTTCTGATGAGTGTGAGTGACAATAGCATAGTGTTGATTGATTGATTGATTGATTGATTGATTGATTGATTGATTGATTGATTGATTGATTGATTGATTGATTGATTGATTGAAAACTTTATTAACAGATTGTAGAATGGGTACAGTACAGTACAGCTCAATAAATACAATTGTTAAGGGGATGCAGACCAGAGAAAGACTTTCGTCTTGTTTACATCAGGGTCCCCCATTTTCAATTCATCATAACATATATGACATACACAACATACAGATAGACAGTACTGCTACATCTATACATTATGACATACCAGATTTGCAAATACAGTACTGTTTGTGATACATAAATAGTCCAGAAAAGAGAGTATATACATTTGACGTAGAAACTGTACATTGGACAAGGTTGGGTAGGTGGGGTGGGGGTGGGGGGGGGGGGGGTAGGAGGGGTGGGTGGGACAATATACAACTGTACAAGGAAAGCTGTACATTGGAATATTGACAAAACCATACTTGGTAATTTACTGTACATTGGAGGGGGTAGGGTTAGGACATTAACAGGGGCCAGTTTCAAATTGCAGTCTCCCGTAGGTGTTCTTTGAGAGTGGTTTTGAAAGTGGGTAGGGATTTCACATTCCTTTACAGCTTTGGGTAGGGCGTTCCACATTGATGTGGCATAATTGCTAAACGTGTTTAGCCCCTTGTCGAATCTGGGTTTAACATGATTTGTGGAGCTCCCTCTGGTGTTGTGATCGTGGTATTCACTGACCTTTGGGAAGTATTTTGACATGTACATGGGTACCTTGGTCGTGTAGTGTATCTTGTAGACCAGGCCCATTGCAAGTTGCTGTACTCTGTCGTCTACTCTAAGCCATCCTAGTTTGTCAAAGTGGGCAGGGGTGAGGTGGGTTCTAGGAGTAAGGTCAAGCAGTAGTCTGACCAGTTTGTTCTGAGAAGTTTGTAATTTTGTTTTTAGCGCCTTTGAGGTGCTTTGGTACCATGAGGTGCAAGCATAGTCGTAGTACCCTTGAATGAGTGCTCCTGCCAGAGTCTTCAGGGTATTCTTGTTTACCAGAGAGGAGATCCGGTACAAGAATCGAGTTTGTTGGTTGACTTTTTTTTATTACATTGGATGCCGTTTTGTCACAGGAAATATTTGCCTCTAGGATGGAACCTAGGTATGTAATTTCATCTTTATTTGTGACAATATTGTCACCCACTGTAACTGAGAAGCCGTCGGTCTTGCTGAGTTTGTTGAACCGAAGAGAATGGACTCTGTTTTGCCCAGGTGTAATGATAGTTTGTTATCAGCGAGCCATATGCAGATTCTGCCGAGTTCCGAGCTGAGGGTTTTTTCAACCTGTAACTTGTTCTTGTCAGAGACCAGCAGGGCTGAGTCGTCCGCGAACAGGAACAAGTTGCAGTCACAAGCTGACGACATGTAATTTGCATAAATTAGGAACAGTAGCGGTCCTAGTATGCTACCTTGTGGAACACCACAGCTCACTGGGAAGGGGGGGGGATAGGGTACCGTTTACCTCCACCATTTGTTCTCTCCCCTAGAGGTAGGATTGCATCCAGCTCACTGTTACACTATGGACACAGCGAGCCAGGCATGGAAAGACTCACAGCGCAGTCACACACATTCAGCACTTTTCAGTTCAAACAGGCTCAGCTTGTGTCTGCTGGCAGGAACGCAGCCTTGAGGAAGATAAAACAAAGTCAAAACAACATACACTGCTCCCACATTTCAATAATGAAAAACAAACATCTAAACGCATCATGAAGCGGAAAAACTACTTTTTTCTCGTTTATCTCCCACTGTGATGCACTGTGCAGCTACAGTATGTACCGACATACAGTATGTGGAAACATTTAGGGAAATCACCATTTCCTTGTATGTTCATATCCCAAATCTACTCTTCTCTACTCCCAAGAAACATGTTGTTGCTTACATGCTATATAGCTCAAAGGAGGCATTTGGAATCAACAACTATAAAATATGTATGTGTGCCGCCGATGTAGGATACAGTTGATATTCTAACGGGCAAACTTCACACTGCTACAATTTTGTTAATTTAAACACAGTGTATATTTGACTGGGTTGCCTGCATTTATTGAACTTGGGTTTGTATCAAAGATTCAAATGTAAAAATGATGCAATATGTTTCTTTTAACAGGAGAGTAAGTTGAGCTGCACAGTGCACACCCCCACAAAGCAAGCCGTACTCCCCCTCAGCAAGTGCACTCTTCTACCTCTACAGACCTCCACTATGTCGCTCATGATTCACGGTCAGATGAAGACGCATTCCTGTGACGTTGATAAAACCAGATTGGGGGAAATGGGTGGGCGGGGAGTTGGTCTACGATTTGGCTTCACCAATCAAGAAGTGAATCTAAAAATACAGTTTACTGTGACTCATTCTAATCTGACTCTGTAGCCAACATTAGCATTATAAATAAATAAATGATTTACAGTGGCTCGTTACAAACTGATGGAGGAGGAGCTTCTGTTGAGCAAGTTGAGTCACCTAATGAATAGAAACACGACAGAAAGGGAGAGGCAGAAAGAGAATGTGGAGAGAGACAGGCAGCAAGAGAAGGGGGAGAGAGACAGGCAGAAAGAGAGATGGGGAGAGAGAAAGGCAGAAAGAGAAGGGGAGAGAGAAAGGCAGAAAGAGAAGGGGGAGAGAGAAAAGCAGAAAGAGAGATGGGGGGAGAGAAAGGCAGAAAGAGAGATGGGGAGAGAGAAAGGTAGAAAGAGAGAGGGGAAAATAGAAAGGCAGAAAGAGAAGGGGGAAAGATAAAGGCAGAAAGAGGGGGGAAGAGAATGGCAGAAAAGAGAGTATATACATTTGACGTAGAAACTGTACATTGGACGAGGGGGAGAGACAAAGGCAGAAAGAGAGATGGAGAGAGAAAGGCAGAAAGATAAGGGGGAAAGATAAAGCCAGAAAGAGGGGGGGGAGAGAACGGCAGAAAGAGAGAGGGGGAGAGAGAAAGGCAGAAAAAGAGAGGGGGAGAGAGAAAGGCAGAAAGAGAGAGGGGGAGAAAGAAAGGCAGAAAGAGAGGGGAGAGAGAATGAGGGAGACACAACCTCAAGTGTTTCATTGATTTAGAATGGAATGGAATCGACTTTAATTTGAACATGTAACAAATAAGAAAACAAACACACACAAAATAATAACCAATAAAATGAACAGTAAACATACAAAGAAAATCCTCCATGAACAAAATAAAATATTATGACATGTCCAAACAGGAGTATGAAGGATGTACTATTACATGTACAGTATGTGGTCCTATCCCCTTTCTTATAATTAAATAATGAACTTCATGTTTATCATATACACATAAATCGTTACCTTCAAGTTCATCATAATTATACAACTTAAATATTTACCTTAGCTTTGATCAAATCGAACTTAAAAATAATTACTGTTTATCAACTTTACACATACATAATCGTTTGTGCCCATCCAGCATGTCCCAACAATCACCTAGAGAAAACAACAACGTCAATTTCATACAGCACTTCACATTTCAGGGTTGAGAATTTTTTTTCAGGTGTTTATTTTTGTTTGAATGTTGTGATTTCTTACCTAAGCAGGAAATAACAATACAGCAACTACAGCTGTTGTTGAGAATCAAACAAGCTGATTCAGTTTTTACTCCTGTAAATGTGTATGATTACTTTATTGTCATGGTACAGAAAGCAATTGAAATGTGTCTTTTTTGTGTCCCTCCTAGTTACACATAGTTACACACAGTCCCCTACAGAGGTTAGAGCACAAGTTCAGTGCCTTCCTCAAGGCCACTTAACCCATTGAAACCGGGAAACACATTTGTGTGTATATGCAGGCTATAATGCATTATTAGCAGTGAGGCTTGGAGCAACCCCTGCAGAACTTTAAAACACCAAATAGAGTAAAGTGATTATTTTTGGCTTAAATGAGACATATTAAAAACATACAGAGGAAGGTTGAAACATGCTGAAATGGTCCATATGCTTTACTGCAGTGGTTCTCAACCTTTTTATACAAAGACCTCACAGGACAAATATTTGGGGACCCCAAACTTGATTATAATTATGCTATTATAGGTGAATATTCGAAAATATGTTGGGAGCTTGTAGATCGGCTATTTCCATTTTTTTTTCAAGAAACCAAGGTTGAGAACAGCTGCTTTACGACATGCTCTATGAACAAAGAAACAGACAATTTATTCATCTAGCCATTTATTAAAGATTCAAAAAAATATCTTTACATATTTGCACATTTTAGCACACAGCTTTCTTTTTTTACTTTAGAACTGTAGTAACCCACACTGTAAGATTTTTCACCATAAAGTCACAATAAATTACTGGCAATATTTTGCACGACTTTTATAGTAAGGTTCACCACAATTGACTGTGAATGGCTTCACAGCAATGTATTGTAATTTCACAGCAATGGTAGTACAATACATTGTTGTAATTTCACAACTTCAAATTGTAAGAAATTACTGTGATATTACATAATTTTGTTGTATATGTATTACAACAATTTACTGTGACTTTACATAATTTCACAACTTCAAATTGGAAGAAATTACTGTGATCTTACATAATTTTGTTGTATATGCATTATAAAAAAATTCTGTGAATTTACATTACAATATGTACTGTGAAAAGTAATGCAAAAGAGTTGCCAACAATTTACTGTGATTGAATGTACAATGTTGGCAAGTATTTTGCATTACTTTTCAGAGTACATGTACTGTGAAAAGTAATGCAAAAGACATGCCAACTAAATAATTGAATAATAATAATATATTATAATTTGGCAAAATAACTGTCAATTTACAATGATAGACGTGCATAACTGTATAGTCCCCAGCTCCATGGTATACTTCTGGAGGAAGCTCATATAATAGTTTCCTGTCAAATATTATATTGGATGACGTTATTAATCACGACAGAAAATCAAAGTGTGAGCTTCTGCCAGGAGCTGGACTGGAGCTGCTATACTGGAGCTGGACTACAAAAATGCACGTAGGCTTTTGTACATTAAAAACAACACTCCAAATGCACAAATGAGGTAAGCCATCATGGCATATTTATTGTCAAAAGAATTATATACTTAAAATGGTAAATGGCTGTTTTCTTTATCTTTTTTACAATTTGTGCACATTTTACCCATTCACATTCCATAGGAAAATTCCATATTAACTCTGAAGAACTGGTCCTCTGCGAAACGCTCGTTGTACAAGTATCGCAGAGAAATTTCAAAGGTACTCACAGTTGCACGAGGGTTTCGGACAGAGAAACGCAATGGTTTGAATCTTTTTTTTATAAACTGCTGGTCAACACTGCTCAAAACGGCTTTAGCTGACTGATGCGCCTTGTACAACAAGAGTTAATTATGGGATTTTATTGTCAAAAGACAAAATTATCATATTCGCAAGTAAAATGCTGAAAAAATTAAATAAAAATTACAATTTGTGCACTGATCACGCTTCACCTCTTTGTTTTATTTTAGGCCTGCTTACTTATGTTCCAATTTTTGCTTGTAAAATATATGTGATCTGAAATTAATGCAATTTAAATAATAGTAATTATAATTGTGTAAATCTATCTTCTTCACGCCATGTGAAATGTCTGATACTTAGACATGAATGTCTATAGATACTACAGTATTTTGAACTTGGGGCTACACATTTGTTTTAGATTTGGATCACAAACTGGGCTTTTAAATAAACATTGAACCTTGTGGAGAAAGTGTGGAGCTCATCCATCTTATTTTTGACACCTCTGCTCCTCTTGTTGGAGCCCAATCTTTCTCTTGAATCACTCCTATAATCATGTCATTGATCATCCAGAAATTGTTTCACATAATAAAAGACAAAATAAATATATATATAAAACCTTCTTGTCTAAATTTTCTTGTCTATTCTTGTTATTCACTCCAAGTGAAGCACTTGAGTGTTGTCACTGTTAGACGAACAATACACCACTTACTAATAAATAATTTATAATTCTTTCTCCCTATTGGTCCTCAATGATGGACTCAAGGGCCAAGGCTGACATCGCCATCACCATTTTGCTGCTGTCTTTGATCAATATTCATTATAGATTTCTGTACTGTTGATTTTCTTATGTTCCCAGGAGGGACCATTTCCAACCTGTACAACATCCTCTTGGCCAGGTATCACTTATACCCAGAGGTGAAGACCAAAGGAATGAGCGGTCTGCCCCGACTAATCAAACGCACCTCCCATTCTTCTTCCCATTCAACTATTGGCATCTTTTGATGTGTTTGGTTTTACCACGTCTAATTCACCATTGTTAGACAATTAGAATGAGGTCTAACACAAGCATCTATACCATAGGTGTCAAACTCATGGCCCGCGGGCCAAATGTGGCCCGCCACGTCATTTGATGTGGCCCCCAAGAGCTCTGGTAATTTTTTTTATTTTAATTTTAAAATTTTTTTAAACATTAATCTTGGGTTAAAAAATAGCGGCGTTAAAATAATTGTGGGTTAATGCGTTAATAAAGCTTTAACTTTGACAGCCTTAGTTATTACACATTCTTACACATACATGTATGTTGAACATCTGAGGTATTGATGAAGTAACAAAGGAAAAAAGCCAAAAGCACTTACTCCTCAGACATTCTTTGACAATTTTACAGCGGAATAGTTAACAAAGGGTTGAAGAAATATTGTCTGAACTGTCCATCTCGAAAGTCATGGAAAAAATAGTATACGAACAGGTCGAAAAGTACCTTACGGATAAAAATCTAATCTACGAATTCCAATCTGGCTTCAGAACATCCCACTCCACTGACACATGCCTTCTCTATTTGAACGACCACATCAAGCAAGAGGTGGACGCGGGCAAATACTGCGGCATGGTCATGCTAGACCTACAAAAGGCCTTCGACACTGTCAATCACACCATTCTGATTGACAAGCTAAAAGCAATTGGTTTTGATAGTTTATCAGTGAGCTGGATACAATCCTACCTGGAGGGGAGAGAACAGATGGTGGAGGTAAACGGTACCCTATCCCCCCCCCTCACAGTGAACTGTGGTGTTCCACAAGGAAGCATACTAGGACCACTACTGTTCCTAATTTATGCAAATGACATGTCGTCAGCTTGTGACTGCAACTTGTTCCTGTTTGCGGACGACTCAGCCCTGCTGGTCTCTGACAAGAACAAGTTACAGGTTGAAAAAACCCTCAGCTCGGAACTAGGCAAAATCTGCATATGGCTCGCCGACAACAAACTATCATTACACATGGGCAAAACAGAGTCCATTCTCTTCGGTTCAAATAACAAACTCAGCAAAACCGACGGCTTCTCAGTTACAGTGGGTGACAATATTGTCACAAGGAAAGATGAAATTACCTACCTGGGTTCCATCCTAGAGGCTAATCTTTCCTGTGACAAAATGGCATCCAATGTAATAAAAAAAAGTCAATCAACAAACTCGATTCTTGTACCGGATCTCCTCCCTGGTAAACAAGAATACCCTGAAGACTCTGGCAGGAGCACTCATTCAAGGGTACTACGACTATGCTTGCACCTCATGGTACCAAAGCACCTCAAAGGCACTAAAAACCAAATTACAAACATCTCAAAACAAACTAGTCAGACTACTGCTTGACCTGACTCCTAGAACCCACCTCACCCCTGCACACTTTGCCAACCTAGGATGGCTTAGAGTAGACGACAGAGTACAGCAACTTGCAATGGGCCTGGTCTACAAGATACACTACACGACCAAGGTACCCATGTACATGTCAAAATACTTCCCAAAGGTCAGTAAATACCACGATCACAACACCAGAGGGAGCTCCACAAATCATGTAAAACCCAGATTCTGCTCAAACAAGGGACTAAACACGTTTCGTAATTATGCCACAACAATGTGGAACGCTCTACCCAAAGCTGTAAAGGAATGTGAATCACTACCCATCTTCAAAAACACTCTCAAAGAACACCTATGGGAGACTGCAATTCAAAACTGGCCCCTACAAATGTCCTAACCCAGTTGTACAATAAAGACCAAGCATGGCTTTGTCAGTATTCCAATGTACAGCCCCACCCAACCCCACCCCACCTACCCAACCTCCTCCAATGTACAGTTTCTATGTCAAATGTATGTCAGTATTCCAATGTACAGTGTCCCCCCCCCCTACCCAGCCCCCCCCCCCCCACCTCCAATGTACAGCCCCACCCCACCTACCCAACCTCCCCCAATGCACAGTTTCTATGTCAAATGTATATACACTCTTTTTCTGGATTTTTTTAGTATCACAAACAGTACTGTATTTGAAAATCTGGTATGTCATAAATGTATAGATGTAGCAGTACTGTCTATCTGTATGTCGTGTGTGTCGACGAAAGTCTTTCTCAGGTCTGCATCCTCTTAACAATTGTATATTGAGCTGTACTGTACTGTACCCATTCTGCAATCTGTTAATAAACTTTTCAATCAATCAATCAATCAATCAGATGCAAACTGGCTGTGTGACATAACCGAGCATCTCGCTCAATTGAATAAGAAGCTGTAGGGACGCAAACAAGTCCCACCCAAAACTTGACCAATATAGTTGTGAACTGAGACAACCCTTATTTTGTTATTTTTGAGTACAGTTACAGTTGTGTGTTCATGCAGACACATAATAGCAATTGCATTACGAATTGAAAATGGGGGACCCTGATGTAAACAAGTCGAAAGTCTTTCTCTGGTCTGCATCCCCTTAACAATTGTGTGTATTGAGCTGTACTGTACTGTACCCATTCTGCAATCTGTTAATTAAAGTTAATTAAACTATCTTCCATTAGTTGGATGTATGGCCTCTGCAAGGTTGTGTGCAGCCATTTGTTTTTGTAACATCTGCTACATCTGTCCCACGTGTTCTTTGCAGCTCACAGTTGTTAGTTCTGCCCCTCTTGGCTGTGACAAAAAGGTTTTGAACAAACTTAATGTCATAGCTTGTATTTGATGATATTCTTCTTTGTTATTTACTTGAATGGTTTGATCATTGATTGATGGAGTAATATGGAGTTCTGATAAACTAAAAGTATTTGTTAAAATAACATAAGCTGACATATATTTTTACATGTATGCAAATGCATATGCAATATGTATAACTTGAATAAATAATAAATACAGAAACAACATGTTTAACAATATGTAAATGAGTAGCTACATTTATTTTACATTACATTAACATTTATACGGTCTTTGGCCCTTTGAGGGCAACCATAATGCTGATGTGGCCCTCTGTGAAAATGAGTTTGACACCCCTGATCTATACTGCATATATATATCGAAGTGTGCAAGGATTTATATAAAAATATATACAGTATATAAAGCCTTCTTGTAAGTATGGTCTGATACAGATGGTCGGTTAACCATAGCTAAAATTGTATACAGGAATAGGAAAATAGCGTTGGTAGCGGTATATGCCCCAAATTTGTACGAAGCTAACTTCTACACTACACTTACCAGAACAATGTTAAACCTTCCTGAATACTCATTTATAATTGGTGCGGATTTTAATGCCATTTGGGATCCTGGGATGGATAAATCTTATCCCACCTTTTCCAACGACCAGAAAAATTCATCTAATGCGTTAAAGGATTGGTCTGAGAATACAGGTGTAAATGATCTATGGCGATCACTCAACCCTACAACCCGAAAGTACTCTTGTTGATCTGCAAGACATAACACACTTTCCAGAATAGATTATGTTTTTGCATCCCCGAGACTATTTGATAACTATGACGTGGAAATGGTACCCAATGCACTATCAGATCACTGTTATTTACTCCTAAAAGGATCATTTGGTATACTGTCATCCCGAGCCCCAAGATGGCGATTTAACTCGATATTTTTGAAAAACAAGGAATTCATTACACAATTCAAAGAAGCTCTTTCTGTCAGGATGGAGGTAGGTGAGTTCCAATTGTTGTAGGCAATCACAGAGATGGAGAAGGTATACTCTTGAACAGGTTCGACTTTAATAGTAAAGAACACAAAGAGTAATACTAGGATACTATGCCAAGGCAAGGGAAAGAGAGAATAGATAATGGAGCTTAGTGGTGGTCCAGAACTGGAACCGGCCGCGTTATCTCCGAACGCCTATAGTGAAGACCTGACGAATGACAAGCAGAGTAAAGGAATGTTACATAGCCACCAAATACCAACATTCCACACACACCCCTGTGACAGCCAATCAGAAGCCAACCCCTAAGTGACAGCACTAAATGACAGGGAAAAACAAGTGACAGCAATCAAGTGACAGATGACAGAGAAGGTGGGTGGTTCCCGACCGTAGTTAAGAACCAGAATCGTAACAGTACCCTCCCCCGACGAACGGCACCAGACGTTCACCTGGGGGCCTCGGGATTCAGCCGCCGGAAATCAACGATCAGGCTGGGATCTAAAATATCCCTTTAAGGCACCCAAGAACACTCTTCTATCCCGTACCCCTTCCAATCCACCAAGAACTGAAACCCCCTACCCCTCCGACTACAACCCAGTATCCTCCGCACCGTGTAAATGGGCTGACCACCCATAAACGGAGGCGGAGGAACCGTAGCCAGTGGCGGGGCCAAGGGCAATGAGAGGAACGGCTTCAACAGGGACACATGAAACGTCGGATGAACCCTCATAGAGCTCGGAAGCCGTAGCCTGTAAGCCACAGGATTCACCCGACATACCACTTTAAAGGGCCCTATAAAGCGAGGAGCCAGCTTCCTGGATTCCACCCGGAGAGGGAGATCCCGGGTGGAAAGCCAAACCCGCTGCCCAGGACGGTAAAACGGAGCCGGACGACGCTTGCGGTTAGCCTGCCGCTGGGTACTAACCGAAACCTTCTGCAGCGCCGCCCGGACCCGCTTCCATGTCCTGCGGCAGCGAGCCACATGTGCCTGGGCCGAGGGCACCTCCGCCTCCTGCTCCTGCTCGGGAAACAAAGGAGGTTGAAAACCATACTGACACTGAAAGGGAGACATACCGGTAGAGGAGGAGACGAGGGTATTATGCGCGTACTCAGCCCATGCCAACCTCTTACTCCACGTTGCCGGGTAACCGGCAACGTAACATCTCAAGACCCCCTCCAGGTCTGGGTTGACGTGCTCCGTCTGCCCGTTCGACTGCGGATGAAACCCAGACGAAAGGCTGACGGAGGCAAACGCCTTCCAGAACCTGGAAGCGAACTGAGGACCCCGGTCCGACACGATATCCACCGGAAGCCCGTGGACCCGAAAGACATGCTGTATCACCAGATCAGCAGTCTCTCAGGCCGATGGAAGCTTGGGGAGAGGAACAAAGTGAGCCGCCTTCGAAAACCGGTCCACCACCACCAAAATGGCGGTGAACCCGTCCGAAAGGGGGAGGCCAGAAATAAAGTCCAGGGATATGTGCGACCAGGGCCGTTTAGGAATAGGAAGTGGCTGGAGGAGACCTGCCGGTGCACGGCGAGAGGTCTTACTGCACGCGCACATCGGGCAGGCCGCCACAAAGGAACGCGTATCCCCCTCCACTGTCGGCCACCAGAACCTCCTACGGATAAATTCCAGGGTCCTGGTGGCCCAGGGTGGCTGGTGAGGGATGAGGCATGTGCCCACTGCAGCAAACGTGAGTGTGCCGCCTTGGGCACATACGACCGCCCCGGAGGGCCCCCACCAGGGTCGGGCTCCCGCGTCAGCGCCGACCTTACCACCTTATCTATGCCCCAAGACACAGGTGCCAAAATCAAGGCCGGTGGAATAATGGGATGGGGCTGCTCCTCCCGGCCAGGAAGATCAAACTGGCGCGATAACGCGTCGGGTTTGATATTCTTGGACCCGGGCCTATAGGAGATAAATCTAAATCGTGTGAAGAATAATGCCCACCTGGCCTGGCGAGCGTTAAGGCGTTTAGCCCCTTGGATGTAAGCCAAGTTCTTATGATCGGTCCAAACAATGAAAGGATGTGCCGCACCCTCCAACCAATGTCTCCATTCCTCCACTGCCAATTTGATAGCCAACAACTCCCGATTACCCACGTCGTAGTTGCGCTCGGCTGGTGACAGACGGTGAGAAAAAAAAGCACACGGGTGCACTTTCCCATCCTTTAAGCACCTCTGAGAGAGCACCCCCCCCACCGCGATGTCAGAGGCATCCACCTCCACAATGAACGGAACCTCCGCATCATGGCGGATCAATACAGGAGCGGATGTAAACCGACGTTTGAGATCGCAGAAGGCCGACTCTGCCCTAGGCGACCATTCAAAGCCAGGGAGAGAGGCCTTAGTGAGAGCTGTTAACGGATTGGCTAAGGCGCTAAAGTTGCGAATAAAGCGCCTGTAAAAATTTGCAAAGCCCAAAAACCGTTGTAACCACTTAAGCGACGAAGGCCGTGGCCAGTCCAAGACTGCACTCACCTTGGCCGAATCCATGCGTAGATCACCCTTCATCAACACAAAGCCCAGGAAGGAAACGGTATCAGTGTGAAACACACACTTCTCGGCCTTAACAAATAGTTGATGCTTGAGGAGACGGTCTAGCACCTCCCGAACATGCAGTTGGTGTTGCACCATATCGCGAGAAAAAATTAGGATATCATCTAGGTAAACAAACACTGACACCCCAATCAAATCTCGCAGCACGTCGTTAACCAGGGCTTTGAAGACTGCCGGAGCATTAGCCAAACCAAAGGGCATGACCAAATACTCATAGTGACCATTGGGTGTATTAAATGCAGTCTTCCACTCGTCTCCTTCTCTAATCCTGACCAGATTGTATGCATTACGTAAATCAAGTTTAGAAAAGACCTGTGCCCCCTGTAAGCACTCAAAGGCCGTGTCCATGAGAGGTAAAGGATATCGGTTCTTGATGGAAACGTCATTCAATCCCCTATAATCAATGCACGGATGCTGATCCCCATCTTTTTTATCAACAAAGAAGAAACCAGCACCGGCCGGGGATGCGGAAGGACTTATGTGCCCCGCAAGCAATGCCTCCTCAATGTAGGTGTTCATGGCCAAGGTCTCGGGGCGTGAGAGAGAGAACATTCGCCCGCGAGGCGGGGAGGTACCGGGTAGGAGATTAATGGGACAGTCTTATGATCTATGAGGCGGTAGTGCTTTAGCACGCGTCTTGCTAAAAACGTCCGCCAGGTCCCAATAGATCTCAGGAACCCCTATCAAATCGGGATTAGAGGGTGGAACAGAATCTGCGACGCTCCCCACCATCCTGGAGAGAGAAAAAGGAGAAAAAAGAGAAGATGGGGAGGGAGACAAGGGGGTGGACAAACTCTCGCCGACGACCGACTTCACGTCGACCTCCGTTGAGAGCTTGCCCGTGCTCCAATTAATATTCCGTACATATGACGACAACCAGGGATGACACCATTACAGAATAGGGGGAGACAATAACAAATAATTGAACCCACTCCCACCCACCTCCCGCCACCCGGATGTGCATAGGAATAGTGCGTTGAGTGACGCTCCCACTGCCCAGGGGCTGATAGTCCAGGACGTAGACCGGAATGGGAACCCCCAACTCTTCTACCGGGATTCCCCATTCTCTCACCAACCCCAAGTGAATGAAATTGCCCGCCGCCCCTGAGTCAATGAGAGCCTTCGTTCCCCTAACGTTACCCCCACAGTTAACCGCCACCTACAGAAATGTACGTGAGTCAGATGGTAGTGCTGGGGTGAGCCCACCTGCTGGCGCTCTCTCGAGGCCCGGCGGAGCATCTCCTCTTCCAGACTGGCGGCGAGTTGAGCCAGCCTGTTCCCGACAGCTGCCGAAACGATGACGGGTACGGCCGCACCGGAAGCAGCGTTGCTCCTCGATGAATCGCTGCCGCTCGTCGTCTGAGAGCGACAGCGCCCCAAGCTGCATGGATTCATCACCCAGTGACCCACTCGTGTAATGTGGGAAGATATCAACAACGAGAGGAGAAAGGACACGTACCTGGGTAGTATCTTCACGCTCCCTCTCTCTCTCCCGATGTCAATTGTCCATCCGTATGGCGGTGTTGATGAGCGTTTTCAGCTGCTCAGGGATCTCACGCACGGAGAACTCGTCCCTCATCCGTGCGGAGAGTCCCTTGAGAAACAGGACCACACAAGGAATTTCCGGCCAAGCTGCCTCCCGAGCCACGTTCCGAAATTCGATGGCATATTCTGAGACCGTGCGGAGGCCCTGCCGGTAGGCGAGAAGCCGCCCACCGGCCTCGAAGATCGAGAGTACTCGGGAAGTGTCGAATACCCTTCTCAACTCCCCGGTGAAGTCGTCCACACAGTCGCAGATAGACGAACCGCTCTCTAATTCGGCCGTAGCCCAGGAGAGTGCTTGACCGGTGAGGAGGGTGATAATATATGCGACTTGTGCTCTGGAAGAGGGAAATGAGCGTGGCTGCAGCTGGAACACGAGTGAGCACTGGGTGATGAACTCCCTGTATCCCTCTGGTGCTCCCGCGTAGCGGCCTGGTGCGGGTAGCCGTGGCTCCTGGTTCCGATCCTGGTGCCCAAGAGCTCCCCGACTCTCCTCGGTGTTGAGCGTGGTGCCGCCGTCTCTCCCACCGTCGTCCTTACCCCCGCCACCTCGACTTGTGCCTGCTGGGCTGTGAGGAGTGCCGACTGCGCGTCTCCTGCGACGCGCTGACGATCCGGCCCAGCCGAACCAACTCGGCGCTGACCAGATGTTGGTGTTCCTCCATGCGCTCCTGTGCACTCTTCTGTGCCCGGAGCATCTCCATGATTGCCTCCATGGAACTCGGATGGTCAGGTCTTCTGTCAGGATGGAGGTAGGTGAGTTCCAATTGTTGTAGGCAATCACAGAGACGGAGAAGGTATACTCTTGAACAGGTTCGACTTTAATAGTAAAGAACACAAAGAGTAATACTAGGATACTATGCCAAGGGAAGGGAAAGAGAGAATAGATAATGGAGCTTAGTGGTGGTCCAGAACTGGAACCGGCCGCGTTATCTTCGAACGCCTATAGTGAAGACCTGACGAATGACAAGCAGAGGAAAGGAATGTTACATAGCCACCAAATACCAACATTCCACACACACCCCCGTGACAGCCAATCAGAAGCCAACCCCTGGGTGACAGCACTAAATGACAGGGAAAAACAAGTGACAGCAATCAAGTGACAGATGACAGAGAAGGTGACACGTCATCAGTGGGGCCAGCTCTGCCTCACCTTCCGCGATTGTTTCCTCCTCTTCAGCCTGCTGCATCCCTACCCCCCATTGCCGCCTCGCAATCAAGTCAATTGTGTCACCGGCAGTGTTGTGCTAGTTACTGAAAAATAGTAACTCAGTTACTTTACTAGTTACTTCATTTCAAAGTAACTTCGTTACTGTACTAGTTACTTACACCCAAAAGTAATGAGTTACTGTGAAAAGTAACTATTTAGTTATTTAAAAAAAAAAAATAAAAAAAAAATATTGCTCCCGAGTCCCATGCCCCAGATAGTATTCAAAATCGGTTGATCAACTTGACAGTTTCCATTCACATCACCGAACTCTGCTAAGCAATGTGGTCTAGATACAAACACAAATCTGACACAAACAAATGTTGTCCCGAGTCGATATAATAAGAAGTGCGGCGGTTGAAGGAACAGCCTTGATGTCGCCGGAGCGTTTCATTATAACCATTATAATTCAAGGGTACTTGAACTGTACTGCTGTACTGTACTGTACCCATTCTGCAATCTGTTAATAAAGTTTTCATTCATTCATTCATTCATACTACGACTATGCTTGCACCTCATGGTACCAAAGCACCTCAAAGGCGCTTAAAACAAAATTACAAACATCACAAAACAAACTGGTCAGACTACTACTTGACCTGAACCCACCTCACCCCTGCCCACTTTGACAACCTAGGATGGCTTAGAGTAGACGACAGAGTACAGCAACTTGCAATGGGCCTGGTCTACAAGATACACTATATGACCGGGGTACCCATGTACATGTCAAAATACTTCCCAAAGGTCAGTGAATACCACAACCACTACACCAGAGGGAGCTCCACAAATCATGTAAAACCCAGATTCGGCTCAAACAAGGGACTAAACACGTTTCGCAATTATGCCACAACAATGTGGAACGCCCTACCCAAAGCTAGGGGTAACAGTACTGTATATTTGAATACCGTTTATGTCACAAATGTATCAGTACTAAATACCTATATGTCCCTATGCCATAAATGTCATGTATGTTGTGTATGTCATAAATGTCTATATGAATTGAAAATGGGGGACCCTGATGGAAACAAGACAAACGTCTTTCTCAGGTCTGCATCCCCTTAACAATTGTATGTATTGAGCCGTACTGTATTGTACCCATTCTGCAATCTGTTAAATAAAGTTTTCATTCATTCATTCATTCATTCATTCATTCATTCATTCACCATCTTGCAAGTTGCAACGTTGTTTAAGATATCAATCAAAGCATTGCAACGTTAGAATAGTTAGGATATCAATTGTGCATGAAAGGACTATATTTATATTGTTTGATTAGTATTATGAGATTCCCTGGCAGATTTCGTACAGTCAAAATCCGTTGATCAACTTGAGTTTCAGTTGCACTCACCAAAGTCTGCGGTGGTCGAGATGTAGTAACGTTACGTTAGTCGACTCCAGCAGCGCCTCAAACATGTTCTTTATCTCGTTTCCATGTTGTATATTAATTATCTCTCCAAGTAGTTGCTAAATGGTTTGTTAGTTTGTTACTGCGTTCTTTTTATGTGGATTCATAGCGAGCGTTTGTTTTGTTTACAATAGAGAGGGTCTATTTCTTTCCGTAGCCGCATCTGGTTTGCGCACTTCTGATTGGCCAGTGGCCAGACTCGCCTCGTATCATTCTACGCGGGTGGGGATGAGGATAATAATAATAATAATAATCACTACCGCTCGCTATCAATCTACGCCGTATATAACGCAAATAACGCAGTGACGAACCATTCAGTAACGTAAGTAGCGTTACTGAATTTCAAAAGTAATGCGTTAGAGTACTAGTTGCGGCAAAAAGTAACTTCGTTTCTGTAACGCGTTACTTTGTAACGCGTTAGTCCCAACACTGGTCACCGGTGATACCGGTGTTGTCATGAGTTTATTAAATTTAAGTTGAATGGCCCATATAAGGACCATCACGCGTGCGTGCACGTCGCAGCACTTTGCTCTCGTCTGTCGGCTCCGGGCTGCATTTCTCCCGATCATTCAATACATTGTTGGAAAGTTGAATTTGCCGCCTTTTGATCTTCGGGTCTCGAGTTACAAGATGACATATCCGGCGAGCGTCATTCGACAAGCCGCTCCGACGAGTGACCACATCCGGTTGTAAGCGGTCTTGAACTGACCGGTCACCGCTGATGGCGAAAATCATTGACCACTGTTGTAACCAAGGAGCGTCTGCTCCGAAAGTCAACACAAAAGTAAGGAGCAAATATTTTATTTCAGTGTTCAAACCATTCTCTATTACATTAGCACTCAAAGTTACTTCAGAATGTTACCTTTCAAAAGAGACTCATGCATGTGCTATAAGTATAAAGCAGTGGAGGCTGGTGACAAAATGTTTAGGTGAAGCACAAATTATTATATTATATTATATATTAAATTATATTTTTAAAACATCTCCCACTGTGTGTCAGTGGTCAGTGGACACAGATGAAAACATAATATTAATATACACTATATATTAATATTAATACCAACACCAATCAATCAATTAATTAATATTAATATCAATATACATACTAATATACTATCATTATACAACGGCATTCAAATTTCTCGATTCTGATTGGCTGAAACAGTCAATTTACACGTATGTATCTGTCACAATTCCACGCTCTTGGTCCCAGGACCCGCCCACAACCGAATCACTATCACTCCGCCATTCGACTTTGTAGAGGGAGCGAGCAGAGAGGGGAGGAGAGGAGAGGGGACAATAATCTTTACAAATGGATATGTTGATAGCGTCATAACGACTAAATATAAACAGATTCTGTCACAGCGAATGTCTTAGTCTCTTACACAATGTTGGATTGTGTAATCTATGGGTCATGAGTAATTGTGGAACAAAAGAAGAATCGCGGATTGATTGATTGATAACATTTTCAATCAATCAATCATTCCAATAACACACAGTTGGATGTGTTAAGTTTGTTGGATGAGAACCGTTGGATGCACTTCCGAGCTGCTTCCACATGGAGGCAATTCTTCTCTTGTGGGAACTACTTTTTCTGGCGGATGGTTTTTTCAATAAATCTTCGATTAATGTGTGTTTATTGTATAGCAATAAGGTTGGATGAATGTGGCAGTTGTATAAAAGCATTACACCACTTGCAGTCGTGATTTGTGAACAATAAACCATGCCTGTGCCTCGGGCCTAACGACCACCCCTAGGCATGGTTTATTGTTCACAAACCACTCCTGCGCGTGATGTAATGCTTAAATACTACTATTGAATATACATAAACTATTCCTTTCATTTACACTATACATTTCATCAAACCAGCATGTCATGTCTCCTTTAACTGTGGGTGAAAGCGATTCGAGAACTACAATGCCTGGCAATGTTTACTTCTGCATCTCACGCAACACAGACAAGCCACCGGTCGCTTCAGACACAAACCCACACACAACGGACAAGATAGCAGTTCTCATTCATAAGAGCACACCAAAGTTCCACCACATGAATCTCACCATGACAAATCAGCAGAGCCACAGAGGCACTAGATCAGCCGTGCATCAGCAAAGTACGCTAGCCTAGCCACAAGCTAGCGGCAACATTCATTCATTCATTCACCACTAACACAGTGCACATGCAAATATTATCTGCAGGCTGCATTAGTAGCCAGCAGCCAACATGATACATTACATTGTGTTTATATGTGACATAGCCAAGTTAACAATGTTTCAATCCCTTAATCAAGTCTCTAAACAATTCGGCTGGCTAACGTTAGCTATCAGCAAAGTACGCTAGACTAGCCACAAGCTAGCGGCAACATTCATTCATTTACACTAACACAGTGCACATGCAAATATTATCTGCAGGCTGCATTAGCAGCCAGCAGCCAACGTGATACATTACATTGTGTTTATATGTGACATAGCCAAGTTAACAACGTTTCAATCCCTTAATCAAGTCTCTAAACAATTTGGCTGGCTAACGTTAGCTATCAGCAAAGTACGCTAGCCTAGCCACAAGCTAGCGGCAACATTCATTCATTTACACTAACACAGTGCACATGCAAATATTATCTGCAGGCTGCATTAGCAGCCAGCAGCCAACGTGATACATTACATTGTGTTTATATGTGACATAGCCAAGTTAACAACGTTTCAATCCCTTAATCAAGTCTCTAAACAATTCGGCTGGCTAACGTTAGCTATCACCAAAGTACGCTAGCCTAGCCACAAGCTAGCGGCAACATTCATTAATTTACACTAACACAGTGCACATGCAAATATTATCTGCAGGCTGCATTAGCAGCCAGCAGCCAACGTGATACATTACATTGTGTTTATATGTGACATAGCCAAGTTAACAACGTTTCAATCCCTTAATCAAGTCTACTACAAGTATTGTTCTCTAAACAGTTAGCTAACGTTAGCATCCATGCTAAGCAGGCTTTCGTTTTACAAACACTACAACTTACTTTTTTCTGATCCAGGTGCATACGCACTTCTTCATGTTGCTCAGTTGCTGGTTTATACTTCGGTCCTAATGTTGGCGCAAAGTTTAATTTAGCCTACTGTGTTACAGCTGTACTGTAAACTACTAGCTTGCTAAGCTAGTAACTAGCTCAGATTCAGATTCAGATTACTTTATTCACCATATTGTACAGGTACAAATGGAACGTGATTTGACATTTCAGTGCATGATTATTCACAAATAGGAACAACAAAATAATAATAATGATAAATAAATAAGTGCAAAACAGGACAGAACAGTGAGACAACAATAAGACAGTAAAGTGCAGTGGTAGTGGTAGGGGACATGGATACAGTGCAGCATAGTTCAAGTCCAGAAGTCCAGCCCTAGCAGCACGCCATAGAGGGGGGTGGAGCAGGGGGACACTTGACTCGTTAACCAGGCGAGCCGCTGAGGGGAAGAAACTCTAGTGTCTTGGGCAGCCGTAGCCGCCTGCCGTGGGGGAGCATGTTGAAGAGGTTTTGACCCGGGTGGGCGGGGTCTGCCATAATCTTCCTCGCCCTCCTCAAGGCCCTGGTGGAATGTAGCAACAACCTAGCTGCCTAGCTACAAGTTAGCTTGCCTTCACAGTCCAAAATGGCACGTTCACGTCAACTACAACTACACTAGTCTTCAACTGAGATAAAAAAAAAAAAAGATATATCATCCAAGTAAACGATGCAGTGCACAACAATAAGTGAACAAGTGAATAAAGATCTTAAAATATGAATGATTATATTAGGCAAATTAATGTTCTTCAGGCAAATTGCAAACATGAGATGATGGAACACAACTTTGACTAGAACACTGAAGCCAGTCCAGCAGCTGCAGTTCTGCAGGTATTTTTGCCAGGCAAACTCTGATTGGATTTCAAAGGCTGCCAATCATTCATCCTCCGTGTTTTATTGGATTGTCAAGGCTGTCAATGGCAAGAGTTTAACTGCACAGACCGTGCTTAGATGAAGTTAATAGCCTATTTTGATTGGCTATTATTTATTATTTATTTAACATTGGGTCAACCTGTGAAGTTATTCTGCACAAATATTACTGCAGTCATTACTGCAGTGCAGGCCTGCTCAGAGCTGTCAATTTTGGCAATTTTTGAAGAAAAAAAATTCACTGGCATTTTTTTTACAGAGGAAAACTTTTTCTAATAAAAAATAAATAAATAATAATAATAATAAAAAAATATATATATATATATATATATATATATATATATATATATATATATATATATATATATATATATATATAATTAATTAATAATAATTATGAATTATGAGTGAATTTGTGTTTTTTTATGCTTTGATCGCCAGTAACAGCATTCGTTTTGAACACCACACATGCTGATCAGCTGGATCAATATGAAAACATTGTAGGATCAAGGTGGAATTGACATCAGATAGTCCTTACCTTTGATCAGGGTTATTCCAAAAAGAATATTCCAATTGTCTGATCGCGATTTCCAGTATTGATGTCCATCTGGTCCCGGACATAATTTGGCACAACTTATGGATACAGTGTGCTAGATGCGTTTTGAAATAGGCAGATGAAGCGATTTACTTGGCTCCGTCTAAATTCTGCGCCCAGAGGGGTTTAAATGTAACACAGGGTCTGGAACAGGGTTTCAAAGGGTGGGCGACACTGCCACCTAGCAGACAAAAAAAAACTCAGAGCGTGTTTTTATAGTCACATATTTGTCATGTGTAGGTGGGTTTTCCAGCAAACTCACCACTCTCGCTGCCGTTGAGTTCGTAAGGGCTGCTACCACATAGTGGTACTTGGTGGCATCCGCGGTAATATCCCTGAGAGCAAATTGGGCTTCGGCTTGCGCAAACCAAGCGCTGGCACTCTGCGCAGCTTGAGTGAAACTGCGTTCAAAGTTCTGCGATCTGCGTTCTGTTGTTCAGTTGACATGTTCGATATAATCTCCGAAATACGTCCAAGATAACGTCAGGAATGCAGTAATGATAGCGTAGACGGAGTCGTGTTCCGATGCAAAAACACTAGTTTATTACGCACGCTACTGTCGCACAAACAACACTTCCATTCAACTTTCACTCGTCTGTCTCTCTTTAACTACGTCATCCCCCGCTAAGGGTCATGGGAGATGTAGTAAACACCACAAAAGGCTAGAATGCCGTGAATTATGTCCCAGTAGCCACTACACGCAAATCATTAATCATACATCAAAATAGCCTAATTTTATTATTATACACGATGATGACGATACAGAAAATTACAGAAAAATTAGAAATGCATGGCAAAAATAGCATTTATTGTCAGTATTTTAGAGACCCCCCAAAAATTCACTAATCATGTTTTCAGGGGAGCTGATGTCTGAGCTAGGGGAGCTGATGGCTCACCCAGCTTACCCATGGTTCGCACCCTGGGTGTAACGGCGTCGCCTGTAGAGGATCCTGCTGCTCTGTCAAGTCGATTGACTGCTTCACTTTCTTCGTGAAACCAAAATTGGTTAAAAGGCTTACTTGTTGCATTTTTCGTTTCGACATTATCCATTCCTGAGTGACCTTATTTACCTGTCAAACTATCACTGTCAAGTCACAGGTTACAACGTGGGTCAAGTTTGATTTGTGCCGTGCGTGCCTACAGGCTACAGCGCCGCCGTGCTCCGAATGGTAATTGCAAGAATAGCATGCATGTTGCCATATTACGTGTGTGAATTAGTGCGCAAATCATTAATCATACATCAAAATAGCATACATTTATTATTATACACGATGATGATACAGAAAATTACAGAAAAATGAGAAATGCATGGCAAAAGTAGGATTTATTTTCAGTAATTTAGAGACCCCCCAAAAATTCACAAATAATGTTTTCAGGGGAGCTGATGTCTGACCTAGGGGAGCTGATGGCTCACCCAGCTTACCCATGGTTCGCACCCTGACCTTCAGCCCTCATTTATCCAAGGCACAGTGGCGGCAATCTAATTTAATCCACAATGTTATAACCCTGACTTTCACAGTTTGTTATCCAACCCAGCAATACAATTGCTTCTCAGGAATTGCCAAAGCATTCCCCTCAGTTCCAGATTCCAGACAAGTTAGACAACCCATTACTCTTTGCATTCTGCATCAGATGGTACCAGACGTTAGGGTTGGTATTTTCTCCCCCTGCATATTTATGTTAGCTTTTCATGGCTTCCTCGGGATTGGCGAAGTTACACCCTCTGCTACTTTTAATCCATCATTAGATATCTGTCTTTCTGATATAGTATTTCAACCTGATTTTGTTAAGCTTTTTATCAAACATTCCAAAGCTGAGGACGCCCGCTCTGTAATGATTGCTCGCATTCAAAGCCCCTACTGCCCTTTTATGTCCATGCTTATATATTTAAGATAAGATAAGATAAGATATTCCTTTATCAATGCCCTTGTGGAAATCCGAGCATCATAGCAGCATGGCGGATGGGGGGAGGGGAGGTACAGGTATGGACAGGGTAATAGTAGAAAGATATAAATATAAAAAATAAATACATAAATTAGATCTGAATTAAAAAATATGAGAAAAATAAACGGTGTAAACAAAGGTGCAGGATGAGGGTATGTATACCCTATCGGTTATATTAAACATTACAATAAATATAGGCATACAATAATTTGAATATGAGTATATACTATGAGTAAGAGTAAAAGTAAACAGTATACACAAGGTGCAGTATACACAAGGTAGCCTAACTGGCATGATAAACAACTAGCTTTGCATGCGCTGCAACAAATAGCAACTTGCAATGGGCCTGGTCTATAAGATACACTACACGACCAAGGTACCCATGTAAATGTCAAAATACTTCCCAAAGGTCAGTGAATACCACGATCACAACACCAGAGGGAGCTCCACAAATCATGTCAACCCCAGATTTGGCTCAACAAGGGACTAAACACGTTTCGCAATTATGCCACATCAATATGGAACGCCCTACCCAAAGCTGTAAAGGAATGTGAATCACTACCCACTTTCAAAACCACTCTCAAAGAACATCTACGGGAGACTGCAATTCGAAACTGGCCCCTGTAAATGTCCTAACCCAACCCCCTCCAATGTACAGTAATTTACCTAGTATGGTTTTGTCAATATTCCAATGTACAGTTTTGCTTGTTTGTACAGTGTTCCCCCCCCCAACCCCCTCCAATGTACAGTAAATTACCTAGTATGGTTGTCAATATTCCAATGTACAGTTTTGCTTGTACAGTTGTACAGTGTTTCCCCCCCCAACCCCTCCTACCCACCCCCCCAACCCAACCTCCTCCAATGTACAGTTTTTACGTCAAATGTATATACTCCCTTTTCTCGACTATTTTGTATCACAAACAGTACTGTATTTGCAAATCTGGTATGTCATAAATGTATAGATGTAGCAGTACTGTCTATCTGTATGTCATGTATGTCATATATGTCCTGATGAATTGAAATGGGGACCCTGATGTAACAAGACGAAAGTCCTTTCTCTGGTCTGCATCCCCTTAACAATTGTGTGTATTGAGCTGTACTGTATTGTACCCATTCTGCAATCTGTTAATAAAGTTTTCAATCAAACAATCAATCAATCAATATACTGTAGTCCGTGCAGGTTTTGATGGTTAAGAAATAGTTCTGCAGCTGTTAGTTCTCCAGTTTTTTTTGTTTTTTGTTTTATAGCCCTATAAATAATATAAACATGTTTAAAATGAATAATATTTACTCATTTTAAGTATGTTTGTGTTTCCAATGCACAATATAACGTTAATATATCAAATAAAAAAATAATCGTTTCCCTGAACAGGAAGTGACTCACTCCTGCCGCATTTCTCCTGCCGCATTTCTCCTAGCCGTATTTCTCGGCCCGGGCTAGACGCAATCGCGCTCTGAGTGCGCATCACTGTTTCATCGCTGTATCCGTCGCAGCCAATCAGTGCGTAAACGCGCTGTGCGTTGAAATATGAGTTTATGATGGAAGCCAGGCGCGATTTGAAGCAGTCTAGGCAAGCATTTAGAATTTCCGTCTAGAATTTCCGTAGCCGCATTTCGCGGAGACGCTCTCTGATGGCCGACGTCAGTTTTTTTTCCGTAGCCGCATTTCACGAAGACGCTCTCTGATTGGCCGACGCCAGTTTCTACACTGGTTAAGCTTTCGAAGTAGGTTAAGGAGGTAGCGTTAGAGTTTGTCTTAGAGCGTGACGGCAAGTTCTTTCGACGGTTAGCTTAGGCACTCTTTCAAAGTTGGTTAAGGTTAGAGTTTGTCTTAGAGCATGGTGATAGAACGCCAGGTAGTTTGCAGGCTGTTCGACGCGGAAATGGGCAAAGACACAGCTCTTTCCTTGAATTCATCACAGTACTGTTGTGTTGTGCTAACAAGCTAATCTGGATGCAGTCTGGACAGAGTGGATAAACTGGATATACATCAACAGTCTGGGGACAACAGTGGACATTATACACTTTATCAAGCCCTCCTGCTCGACCACGTAAACAGTGAGTTAATTCGGTCTCTCTCTCTCTCTCTCTCTCTCTCTCTCTCTCTCTCCTCTCTCTCTCTCTCTCTCTCTCTCTCTCTCTCTCTCTCTCTCTCTCTCTCTCTCTCTCTCTCTCTCTCTCTCTCTCTCTCTCTCGCTCTCTCCCTCTCTCTCTCTCTCTCTCTCTCAGTCTCTAGCTCTCTCTCTCTCTCTCTCTCTCTCTCCTCTCTCTCTCTCTCTCTCTCTCTCTCTCTCTCTCTCTCTCTCTCTCTCTCTTCTCTCTCTCTCTCTCTCTTTCCCTCTCTCTCTCTCTCTCTCTCGCTCTCTCTCTCTCTCTCACAATCCTGTGTCTCGGAGAAATGCGGCTACGGAAAGTATTGACGGTGCTGCTTTGCTGAGATGATAATAGCACTTCAAAACGCGCTGCTGTGTTGTGAACTATAACATTAATTTCGCTGCTGCTGATGCATAAAGTATGAATGAATGAATGGTGAGTTGTTTAAAATGACAACATATACATGTGTTAATTATTTAATTGGATTGATCCGAGAGACAGAGAGAGAGATTGCTCCAGAGCATTTATTAACGTTACGTTACATTTTCAACTCGACCTAACGTGAACCCCCTGCGAGTCTGTGACCCACAACAGAAGATAGTACGAGCCGCCACTGGGCTGAACGTGCTCCTCATCTTGGCTAGCTTCTCAGAGAGGGGTGGGAGGGGTTCCTCCAGGATAGCAGCTAGCTTCGTTCTCATTGTCCTCTCTGCCACCACCTCTATTTTGACCAGCTTGACTCCCGCCATGGAGCTAGCCTTCCTCACCAGCTTGTTCGGTTTGTTGATGTCCCTTGAGTTGATGTACCCCCCCCCCCCAGCATACAATGACAAAAGAAAGAGGATGCCGGCTACTACAGACTGGTCAAATGACTGTAGTGGTCTATTGCACACATTGAAGGACCCGAGTCTCCTCAGGAAGAACAACCTGCTCTCTCCATGCTCTCATGCCTCTGTGTTGTCCGACCAATTTAATTTGTTGTTCAGGTGTACTCCAAGGAACTTGTATGTCTCCCCCATTTCCACTTTATCAACTCGGATGGTGATGGGAGTTGGGGGGGGGGTTATTGATTGATTGAAACTGTATTAACAGATTGCAGAATGGGTACAAATACAGTACAGCTCAATACAAACAACTGCTAAGAGGATGAAGAGCAGAAAAATACTTTTGTCTTGTATACATAAGCATAATGTATGAATGAATGAATGGTGAGTTGTTTAAAATGACAACATATACATGTGTTAATTATTTAATTGGATTGATCCGAGAGACAGAGAGAGATTGCTCCAGAGCATTTATTAACGTTACGTTACATTTTCAACTCGACCTAACGTGAACCCCCTGCGAGTCTGTGACCCACCAACAGAAGATAGTACGAGCCGCCACTGGGCTGAACGTGCTCCTCATCTTGGCTAGCTTCTCAGAGAGGGGGTGGGAGGGGTTCTCCAGGATAGCAGCTAGCTTCGTTCTCATTGTCCTCTCTGCCACCACCTCTATTTTGACCAGCTCGACTCCCGCCATGGAGCTAGCCTTCCTCACCAGCTTGTTCGGTTGTTGATGTCCCTTGAGTTGATGTACCCCCCCCCCCCCCCCCCCCCCCCCCCCCAGCATACAATGACAAAAGAAAGAGGATGCCGGCTACTACAGACTGGTCAAATGACTGTAGTGGTCTATTGCACACATTGAAGGACCGAGTCTCCTCAGGAAGAACAACCTGCTCTCTCCATGCTCTCATGCCTCTGTGTGTCCGACCAATTTAATTTGTTGTTCAGGTGTACTCCAAGGAACTTGTATGTCTCCCCCATTCCACTTTATCACTCGGATGGTGATGGGAGTTGGGGGGGGGGGGGTTATTGATTGATTGAAAACTGTATAAACAGATTGTAGAATGGGTACAAATACAGTACAGCTCAATACAAACAACTGCTAAGAGGGTGAAGACCAGAAAAATACTTTTGTCTTGTTACATAAGGGTCCTCCATTTTCAATTCATCAAGACATTTATGACATACAAGACATACAAATATACAGTACTGTGTAAGAAATAGAGAACATCATAAAAAAGTGTATCCGAAGGGGAAGAAACTCTACATCAGAGGGGGTTGTGGCAGAGGGGCGGGGGGGGGGGGGGGGTTGACATATACAGGGGCCAGTTCTAATTGCAGCCACCCGTAGGGGCTCTTTGAGAGAGGTTTTGAAGGAGGGTAGGGATTCACATTCCTTTACGGCTGTGGGTAGGGCGTTCCACATTATTGTGGCATAATGCGAAACGTGTTTAGTCCTTGTTTGAGCCGGATCTGGGTTGAACGTGATTTGTGGAACTCCCTCTGGTGTTGTGGTCATGGACTTCACTGACCTTTAGGAAGTATTTCGACAGGTACATGGTGAGGGATTTGGGTGCTTTTCAATGTATGTGATGTATAGATTGGGGGGAGTGACCACAGCTAAAACGGTGCCGGGTCAGAGAGGTCGAAGTGCATGCGGACGGTGGAAGCAGGAGACGGTGGTTCAGTAGAGCAGGTGATTGTTGTGAGGCACACTGCCAGCGAGAGAATGTTTGTTGACATTCCTTGTAGGAACATCTGAGATAAGAGCGAGTGTCTCCCAGAGCAGGAGGAGAGAGGTTCATCTTAATGAAACGTGAGATGTGTGTAAAGGTTATTAACGCAGTTGTCATGACAACACGTCGCATGACAACCAGAAGGCGGGGCCGTCGTTGCGACGACGAACATCTATAAGTCGAACGGTGTTTCCCGGGTGGAGGGCAGACTAGAATCTGACCAAGAGCGAGTAGTACTGAGATCACACAGAGGACACTCTCTCCTCTCATTGAGAGGGGGCGGGGGGAGGAAGAATGCCACATCAGCATTAGCTTCGGCTACCACGAGGATGGTCTTGGCTAACGAACAGGCCTGACCACTGTTGGACTGAGAGACAGAGGGACAATAGACTGGACTGAAAGATCATTAGATAGACGAACACACCGAAAGATCATTAGAATAGACTCTTCAAGGACGATACAATTTGATAACATCTGATAACATCTGATTATGAGGTTCTGTTTATAGCAATAAAACAACGCTTCTCCTCATAAGGTATTTCACGGTGTCGAAGTGTCGAATTCTTACAGAGGTGGAGAATTAGTATGGTTTATGGATTGCACTAACGGGAGAGATAAGGATCTTATCAGCCAGTGTCAGAGACGTCAGGACCATTCAAATGACACAACGCAGAGAATTGGATGGAGAGCCAAACAGACGAGACTGATACTGGCCAGTTTGATCAGGATCTTACAATGGGTATCTTTGTGTGTAGTGTATCTTGTAGACCAGGCCCATTGCAAGTTGCTGTACTCTGTCCTCTACTCTAAGCCATCCTAGATTATGAAAATGGGCAGTGTAAGGTGTTTTTTAGGAGTAAGGCCAAGCAGTAGTCTGACCATTTTGTCACAGGAAAGATTTGCCTCTAGGATGGAACCCAGGTAGGTAATTTCATCGGGATCATCCCTATGTTCCCCGGGTCCTAGTTCCCCGGGTTCTATGTTCCCGCTTTGATTGATTAATAGATTGAACATTTTATGAATTTTTATTATTTTATTATTATTAATGTCCGCTTGTTTAGAACGGTTAAGCTTAGGCCCTCTTTCGAACTGGGTTAAGGTTAGAGTTTGGAATCAGGGCTGGTGGTCTAAAATGTTCAATCAATCAATCAATCAATCAAAGCGGGGAAATAGAACCCGGGGAACATAGGACCCGGGGAACATAGACATGCTCCCATTTCATCTTTCCCTTGTGACAATATTGTCATCCACTGTCAGGGGCGTAGCTGTAGATTCCTGGGCCCCATGAAAGAATGTATTAGTGGGCCCCCAATTAATGCGAGCGCGCGTCAGCGCGTGAGAGATTTATTTTTTTGGCCATTTATTTATTGATGAAAACGCATAATATGGTTTTTACCTATACATTCGGATCAGCAGTTCAGCACCTGCACTGTTGGTGGGTGAGCCTAGTAAAGGATGTCGCATTGCGTTCATCTTCAATGAATGGACCAATGCAATAGTCTACCAAAGAACCTTGAGTCGCACTAGGCTGGGAACACCCTGGGTCAAGTGATAGTAAACTGGACTGGACGAACAACATCGAGGCCCTACAGGAAGGGACAGAACAGACTGTTCTTCCTGAGAAGGCTTAGGTCTTTTAATGTCTGCAGCAACTGCTGCAGATGTTCTACCAGTCTGTGGGTTGCTGGTGCCCCTCTTCTTCGCTGTGGTATGCTGGGGGCGCAACACCAACACACACAAAATAAACAAACTGGTCAAAAAAGCAAGCTCTGTGGTGGGAGCGACCTGACAGTCTGAATCACATTTTTATTTTTTTTCTACCTTAAACAGATCTTTTTCAAGTTCCAAGTTTTAATACTCTTATCAACATGCGAGTCAACAAATGCTTGCTTTTATGCAGCCATTTAACACAAAAGGATAACCTCATGCATGCAAATTTGCATCAAATTCAAACAGAGTGATGCACAAAATAACTTAAAAGAAAATAATAATTTAAAACAATGAATAAAGTGTAATTAAATAATAGGGAAAGAAACATTAGGAACTTGTTACATTCACCCACACAAGGGCTGAGTAATCACCCCCCCTCTCACTCTCTCTCTCTCTCACACTCTCTCAGCT
>NC_140177.1:98331133-98353633 GCF_963971535.1 Notolepis coatsorum
TGGCTGATCCCTGTCATTTCCTGTTACCCCCCCCGCCAAGTTCATAAGGCTTATTCATTCCATTTTCCCGTCCTAATCGTAACTATGTCACATGGCTATCGGTTAATCAATGTAATTCAGTCTGGCTGCTGGCCAGCTACCCCTGCATAGCAGCTCATCTAAAACCCTGATCTGGCTGATCTGGACCAGCTCTAATGTGATGAGGACACTGTCGTTATGTGAGGGATCGATGTCTGATAGCGTGCGGCCATCTGCCAGAGACATGAGGATCTTTTTAAGCTACAGTACATTAAACAGGTGGATTGATATCTTAGGAGGTGTACAGGGTGGAGGATGGAGAGAGGAGGATGGATGCGTGTTGATATCTCAGGAGGTTTACAGGGTGGAGGATGGAGGTGTGTTGATATATCAGGAGGTTTACAGGGTGGAGGATGGAGAGAGGAGGATGGTGGTGTTGATATTGTAGGAGGTGTACAGGGTGGAGGATGGAGGTATGTTGATATTGTAGGAGGTGTACAGGGTGGAGGATGTAGGAGTGTTGATATTGTAGGAGGTGTACAGGGAGGAGGATGGGGGAGTGTTGATATTGTAGGAGGTGTACAGGGAGGAGGATGGGGGAGTGTTGATATTGTAGGAGGTGTACAGGGAGGAGGATGGGGGAGTGTTGATATTGTAGGAGGTGTACAGGGTGGAGGATGTAGGAGTGTTGATATTGTAGGAGGTGTACAATGTGGAGGATGGAGGAGTGTTGATATTGTAGGAGGTGTACAGGGTGGAGGATGGAGGAGTGTTGATATTGTAGGAGGTGTACAGGGTGGAGGATGGAGGAGTGTTGATATTGTAGGAGGTGTACAGGGTGGAGGATGTAGGAGTGTTGATATTGTAGGAGGTGTACAATGTGGAGGATGGAGGAGTGTTGATATTGTAGGAGGTGTACAGGGTGGAGGTGGAGGTGTGTTGATATTGTAGGAGGTGTACAGGGTGGAGGATGGAGGAGTGTTGATATTGTAGGAGGTGTACAGGGTGGAGGGTGGAGGTGTGTTGATATTGTAGGAGGTGTACAATGTGGAGGATGGAGGAGTGTTGATATTGTAGGAGGTGTACAGGGTGGAGGGTGGAGGTGTGTTGATATTGTAGGAGGTGTACAGGGTGGAGGGTGGAGGTGTATTGATATTTCAGGAGAGTGGGGGATGGGGGCATGTTCTTGATGGGTTACTGGAAGTGTTGTGGATGGTGTGTGTATGTGTGTGTTTGAGTGTCTGTGTTTTACAAGATGTTTGATGGAGAATGGGGGGTGGGTCTGTGTGTGTGTTTTTTGGCTACTGAATGTGTGAGGGTTGTGGATGTTGTGTGTACAGTATGTGTGTGTGTTGATTGGTTACTGAAAGACAACGTGTTTGTGTGTTGATCGGTTACTGAAAGTGTAAATGTGTTGTGGACAACGTGTGTGTGTGTGTGTGTGTGTGATGTGTGTGTGTGTGTGTGTGTGTGTGTGTGTATGTGTGTAGGTGTGTGTGAGTGTGTGTGTGTGTGTGTGTGTGTGTGTGACTGTGTGTGTGTGTGTGTGTGTGTGTGTGTGTGTGTGTGTGTGTGTGTGTGTGTGTGTGTGTGTGTGTGTGTGTGTGTGTGTGTGTGTGTGTGTGTGTGTGTGTGTGCTGATGTTGGATGGAGAATGGGGGGTGGGGTGTGTGGTGATTGGTCACAAGTATTAGTGTGTGTGTGTGTGTGTGTGTGTGTGTGTGTGTGTGTGTGTGTGTGTGTGTGTGTGTGTGTGTGTGTGTGTGTGTGTGTGCTCAATGAAATAAGCAGTGTGCAGAGTGATTTCGTGATCACACATTTACATTTTTCATTTAGTAATTTAGTTGACGCTTTTATCCAAAGCGAAGTTTTGTACAACAAGTCAGCAGGAAGGGTACAACTCTATCAGCTGAGTAACAATGTTCATCAAAGTGTTGAGTGCTACAGTGTAGGTTAGTACAAGTTAGGACAAGTAAATGACAGTGTTGAAGTCAGAGGTTCTATGTAGGATTGTTAGTAACTGTCTAACTGCATATATAACTGTTTCCACCAGAGGGTGCTCTAGGCGGAGCCACTCAAGACACCACCAGGTAGTGAGTATAAATAGAGATGTCTCCTCCTACTCTACCTTTCCCCCCCCCAGCCTCTCAGTGAGAGGAGACCTCATGTGCTGCTGCTCATACCATGTGAATGAATAAACCACAAGGCTTAAAGGCTAAAGATAGAAACCATGCCTCTTGACCACATTATTGTCGCCCTATAGCCGGATTCTGTCAACAGGTTATGGGCCCAGATCACGCCGGGGCGAAATAATAAGGGTAGCAAGTTTAGCTAAAGTATAGGCTAGGTTAGCACCGGGAGTACCGCGTGGCTAGACGCTAGGCCAACAGGAGGTAAAGCCCCACCGACGGGCTGCTGGAGCGCAAGCGGACCTGCCCGGAGAGCAGCACGCAGAGCCCCGGGGAGGCGGCACCGGGGGAGACGGAGCCTGCTGAGCTCAACGGAGGCGAGGGGGAGTACCCCGTCTTAGGACTCGTGGCGACCAAGGGAAGGAGCAAATGGCCCTCATTCAATGGAAAGGTAGAGGACTACGAGCTCTGGGAAGAGCGCATGTTATGCTGCATGCACGGTGCGGGACTGAAGGCGACGATCTTGACAGCCCCCACGGGACCACTGACGGCGGAAGAGCAAGCCCTGGACGACCAGCGTAACGCAGACGCGTACTGTGAGTTAGCGCCACTGCTCGACGACACCAGCTTGGGGCTGATATTCCGCGACACTAAAGACAAAGGCCGAGAAAGCCTGGGGGTGTTGAGAGAGCATTACATCGGGCGAGGAAGACCCCGAGTCGTGGCCCTCTACATAGCACTAACAGCCCTGAAGAAGGGGCACACCGAGACTGTGACCGAATACATCAACAGAGCGGAGCAGATCACGACGCCATTGAGGAGTGCAGGAGAAGCACCAAGCGATGGGCTAATGATGGCGATGGTGATGAGGGGACTACCGGAGCTGTACAAACCGTTCACACTCCTGGTAACACACTGTTCAGCGGACATGACGCTGGGACAGTTCAAGGCCAAGTTAAGAAACTTCAAGGCCTCAGAAGATACCCACCCAGCCGCTTCGGAGGCGGGAGAGAGGGTGCTGAAGGCCCGAGCAACGCCAACGGAGAAGACCAGGCCCACGACAGAGCTGGCGTGTTGGAGATGCGGAGAGAAATGCCATCGAAGAGGTAACTGTAGACCTGACAAAAAATGTGTAGTGTGCAAAACGGGGAAGTTTACTCAATCGAGAAACAGAAATCCCACAGAAAAAGTAAAGGTACCACTTGTGCTAGTTAACATGGATCTAGCCGGTCCAGTAAGCTAACACGGATCTAGCCGGTCCAGTAAGCAACAAGTCCATAGGAGGCTTTAGATATGTACAGTATTTTACAGATGTGTGCACAGGAGCAGTGTTTGTTTACTTTCTCATAGCAAAGAGTGACACACTCCAGGCCACAAAGAAATTCCTGGCAGACATAGCCCCTTATGGTAACATAGGATGCTTGCGGTCCGACAACGAAACCGAGTTCACAAACAGAGAGTTCCAATCACTGTTGAGAAGGTACAAGATAAGACACGAGACGTCACGTCCATATCCCCCACACCAGAACGGAGTGGCAGAGAGGAAATGGCGCACCCTTTTCGAAATGGCTAGGTGTAAGCTAGTAGACAGTAACTTACCTAAGAGCCTATGGCATTATGCGGTGCAAGAAGCCGCTTACACCAGAAACAGGTGCTTTAATAAGCACTCTGGCACCGCCCCATATACAGCACTGACAGGAAAGACGTGTAATCTAGCCAGAATGCACCGATTTGGATCAGTGTGTTATGCGTAGACAGACAGTGGGAGGGAAATGGGTGTATTCAACCAAGTTACCAGAGGGCAGACAGACAGTGGGAGGGAAATGGGTGTATTCAATCCAGGAGGGTATTGAAGGCCACGACAAATACAAAGTATGGTTCGTAGCTAATTGCTTAAATGCTGAAGGAGGGTACTCCATGTTTAAATACTGAAGGAGGGTGGCTACTCTGCTTAAATGCAGGAGGATGATACTCCAGGTTTGAATACGGGATGAGTAGAATCCAGGTTTAAATACCTGATTAGAGTCCATGTTTAAATACTGAAATGGATCCTATGTTTAATCCCATGTTTAAATACAAAGGTGGATGACTTACCATGTTCTCAATGATTTAATTATGTGGAAAAGATCCTGAGATGTTTTGACTGAAGTAAGAGATGTATAGAAAAGCTGTGGGTAGCCTCATTTGTTGGACAACCTGTGCTCGCCCTGACCTATGTTTTGTAGTGAGTAAAATTGTCACAGTATTTTGCTGACTCCACAGAAAAGCATTGAACTACGTCAAAAACATGTTTTTCGTTATCCCAGAGGTGCAGCAGACGAACAGCTGGGTTTCAGAAAGGGCAGCAAGGGTTTAGAGCTTAAAGGCCAACTTGCAGGTTAAACCCTACTCTGCAATTATGGGTAGTTTACATCATTGGTATCTAATTTAATTATTTTTTTTTCCATTTGACGCCGGAAATTTCACTCAGAAATGGTTAAAAAGGTCCACGCACGAATAGCATGCACGAGCAAATCTAAAAGCTTATCAGACGCTAGCACGGCCGTGACGTCACTTCAGGAAACGTATGCCTTATGCCCGTCCGGGTCATAGTACTACTGGATATATGGCGCTGGCTAACGTTAGCATTATGTCTACTGTCGTGAACCATTTTAGATCGGGGCATGTAGAGGAGTTTGGGGAACGAGTAAAATCATGTGCAGGTCCTCTTCTCAGACCTGTGTGGCAAAGCACTGCACACGCATCATGCAAGCTACACGTCGCTGCATGTTGATCAATGGTGGCCCACTCGGTGCATCACAGTCAGTGACTGTGATGCACCGAGTCGGCTACTATTGTGCTAACAACGTGCTGCGGCGTCTGGCTTGTTGGCCGGCATGAGTGCCCGATTTGGGGTGGTTCTCTCCTCTTTGTGTGCCTTTGTCCTCGCGGGTGTTCTGCCGGGGAGCTTGTGGACGCGACAATAGTGGTGGTTGTAGGGTGTTTGAGCTTGTAGCGTTAGTTAGCTCATAGCTATCGTGTACCACTAGCGTTACGGGCTCGAGCACCTTATGGCTGCTGCTGTTGTCGTGTCCATGGGCTCCCTGGCAGGGTACTTGTGGGGACGGGGTGTACAGAGAGGAGAGAACCATTTTGGGTCGGGCCTTCATGCCGGCTAGCGAGCTGGACGTCGGGATATGTTGTTAGCACAATAGCTACCAAGCTAAGCTATGTTAGCTTCTAACGGTGTATACACAATATGTACAACTACACAATGATTTACATTATTACAAATATGGTAACGTGGTTGTGGCTTTCACAAATAGTGGTTAGCTTTAGAGATGGATGGCTATGATCACGGAGCAATAGTGTTGTTAGGTGAAACAGATACATTTTCATTCGGCTAGTAGTAGCAAGGCTCTCTGCCTGCTGTAACAAGTAACAAGAAGGCTCCTTGCTTCCAGTTCCTGCCACTACTGCCTGTGACTCCCAGAGCTCAGAGCCCCCTGGTGCCCTGCACCTGTTGTGACGACATCATTTCGATTACACGCGCACGTTATGAACCATTGATTAAAATATCCACGTGCATGGTGATTGTGTTGGGCAGACAAAATGTTTGATAAAAACGCTAAAACTGGGTCAATTTCAATACTTTTTTTTCCTTCTTCATGAAAGTCACTGTTGGCCTAGTCCACATTGTTTATTGAACAAAAATACAACATGGAAGTTGGCCTTTAAAGCCCACAGTGATACTATCAGTCTGTGAAGCCGAGTATATGTTTCTAGCTATGACAATGCAAAATGTGTTTATCTAGAACAACTGCTCGAAGTGATGGAGATAAGATTATGAATATATTGCTTAATATGTAGTAGGTAATTGGAATGTATCCTCTATACCGAATATTGTGTTTTTGAAGATGAGGGGTGTTTTGTCAACATCATTTAATCATGATGGACACTATGTATATATGAAGACTGTTGTTTATGAGGGCAACCAGGGAACCATTGTGATTGCTAGGAACCCAGTGTGCCGACATAGATGTAAACATGTCGATATAGAAAATATCATCTCATCAGATCTGTCATCAGAGAAGAAAGAATGACACTGATTTATTGTCCAAACGGACGACAGGGAAGCAGACACTATGAGTAAACCTGTTCCAAATTGAAATTGAAGAGATTTGCAAAGGTCATGTTTAATGTGTAAATATTGACTGCCATACTCTATTGATGTTTTGGATTATATTATTTCCTTTGTAAAATATTTTTCGGAGAAGTTATCCAGTATGCTAATACAACCCTAAGTGGGAGTGTTGAAGTCAGAGGTTCTATGTAGGATTGTTAGTAACTGTCTAACCAGTGGCGGCTGGCCACTGGGGGCGCTTGGGTGCCGACCCCCCTGTTAAAAGAGAGAAGAAAAAGAAAATATTTTTTGTTTTGTTTTTTGTTTTATAGCCCTATAAATAATATAAACATGTTTAAAATGAATAATATTTACTCATTTTAAGTATGTTTGTGTTTCCAATGCACAATATAACGTTAATATATCAAATAAAAAATAATCATTTTCCTGAACAGGAAGTGACTCACTGTCACATTTCTCCTAGCCGTATTTCTCGGCCCGGGCTAGACGCAATAGCGTTCTGAGTGCATCATCGCTGTATCTGTGGCAGCCAATCAGTGCGTAACGCGATGTGCCTTGAAATATGATGTATTATGTTGGAAGCCGGGCGCGATTTGAAGCGGTCTAGGCAAGCAGTCTTAGCAGCGTTTAGAATTTCCGTAGCCGCATTTCGCGGAGACGCTCTTTGATTGGCCGACGCGATGCCAGTACTTTTTCAGTAGCCGCATTTCTCGGGTTGGCTTAGAGAGCAGGGTGATAGAATGCGCCAGGTAGTTCTTGGTCGGATGCACAGGCGAACTTAGGTAACATTAGAGTTTGTCTTAGAGCGTGATGGCAAGTTCTTTCGACGGTTAAGCTTAGGCACTCTTTCAAAGTTGGTTAAGGTTAGAGTTTGTCTTAGAGCATGGTCAAGAGAGTCAAGAGTCAAGAGTTTTTTAATTGTCACGGCATACAAGTATACAATGAAATGCGGGTGGTCTTGCCCGCAACAATGTGCAATACAGTGGTACAACATATACTAGAATCCAATAAAAAAATAAACATTGTGCAATAAACAGGTAACAGGTAACATGGTGTGACATCTCGGTATCTGTACATAGTTATTTACAGAGCATATAGGACATGCTAGGTAGCTTTGGTAGTGCAATACACTGTTCCTGTTATACTAATTTAAAGTGGCCTTTCCTTTTGGCCATAAGTGTGCGTGTGTGCGGCATGAGTGTGTGCCCGCTCATGTTAAAGTGTTAAGTGGCTGCTAGTGTGTGAGCGTGCACAGCGTGCGTGTCGTGTGTGTGCTCATGTGTGCTTATGTGTGGATAGTTCAGTGTTCTGTGGTACTCAATGTTCATTGTTCAAGACTCTGATGGCCTGGGGGAAGAAGCTGAGCCTAAGCCTCTCTGTCCTAGTAGCTGGGGTTCGCAGGCGTCTGCCTGACCTCAGCAGCTGAAACAGGCTGTTATTGGGGTGGTGGGGGTCTTTCATTATTCTGCAGGCTCTGGATTTGCACCTCTTGTTGTATAGAACCTGCAGGGGAGGTAGTGCAATACCCGTGGTGCGCTCGGCTGAGCGCACCACTCTCTGTAGGGCCTTCTTGTCCTGTGCCGTGCTGTTTCCATACCAGGCAGTGATGTTTCCGGTCAGGATGCTCTCTACAGCTCCTGAGTAGAAGGACTGGAGTATCTTCCCCGATACTCTGAACTTCCTTAACTGTCTCAGGTGGTAGAGGCGCTGTTTCGCCTTCTTTACTACTGTGTCTATGTGTGTTGACCATGTCAGATCCTCTGAGATGTGGACCCCCAGGTACTTAAAGCTGCTCACCCTGTCCACGGTAGCCCTGTTAATCATCAGTGGTGTGTGTGTCTCCTGCTGTCCTCTCCTATAATCCACGATCAGCTCCTTGGTTTTACCAATGTTCAGGAGCAGGCTGTTGTCCTGGCACCAGCGTTCCAGTACCTCAACCTCCTCCCGGTAGGCCTTCTCGTCGTTGTCCGAGATCAGCCCCACCACCACCGTGTCGTCTGCGAACTTCACTATGGAGTTGGAGCTGAACTTGGCCACACAATCGTGTGTGTAGAGTGAGTACAGCAGGGGGCTCAGAACACAGCCCTGGGGGGACACGATGCTTAGGGTGATGGTGTTGGAGGTCTGACCCCCCACCCTGACCGCCTGGGGTCTTTCACTCAGAAAGTCCAGTACCCAGGCGCTCAGGGCGGAGCTCAGACCCAGCTCGATCAGCTTGTTCACCAGTCTGGTGGGGACTATGGTGTTGAACGCTGAGCTGTAGTCAATGAACAACAGTCTCACATAGCCCCCCTTCTGACGGTCAAGGTGAGAGAGGGTGCTGTGCAGTACCTGGGAGACCGCGTCGTCAGTGGACCTGTTTGTCCTATATGCAAATTGCATAGGGTCCATGTTACTGGGGAGGGAGGCACAGATGTACCCTTGATTTGGTCTTGCCTGAGAAAAAAGCAACAATAAGAAAACATTGCTGAATCCCAGGTAAGAACAAAGTAAGAGGAAATGCTAGTTAAGAACGAAATCTGTTCTTATATCGCTTCATGCATGAGGCCCATTCAGTCTTGTACATTGAGGAAGCCTCACACACTGTGACGTCTTCCTCTTCATAGTTTATAATACATGTCACCAAACCAAGAACATTATGCGAAACAACGCCTGCTGCCTCACTTAAATTGCACAAACATGATTTAAAATGGACAATGTCTGTAGGTGCAGAACCAGTAATGGCTTATCTTGTCCTTCATTTTCTTCAGTTAATATATGTATCATCAGTCAACGTGTCCTCACTTCCTCTCAACTTCATTGAGCTTCACTACAAGTTAAGTGCTGCTGCTGGCTTGCCACCTTTGTCTCTGAACTTCATATGAACTTGTGACAGTGTCACATACAGGGATATATTAGCCATGGTAGTGTCGAATACGATCTTTGTTATGAGAATAATGATCTAGCTAAAGGGTTTTGTAACTTTTGTGTTTGTGTTATTGTAAACTAGTGCAGTGCCCATTCGGGGGGGTGCCCGTTCGGAGCAGGCTGATTGGTTGACTCCCGGTATTGTTGCTTGCAGTGTTGTTGGGTGGGTGTGCCCGTTCAGAGCAGGCTGATTGGTTGACTCCAGGTATTGGTGCTTGCAGTGTTGTTGGGTGGGTGTGCCCGTTCGGAGCAGGCTGATTGGTTGACTCAAGGTATTGGTGCTTGCAGTGTTGTTGGGTGGGTGTGCCCGTTCGGAGCAGGCTGATTGGTTGACTCCAGGTATTGGTGCTTGCAGCGTTGTTGGGTGGGTGTGCCCGTTCAGAGCAGGCTCATTGGTTGACTCCAGGTATTGGTGCTTGCAGTGTTGTTGGGTGGGTGTGCCCATTCGGAGCAGGCTGATTGCTTGGCCCCTGGAAGTGTTGCTTGCTGCTTGTTGAGACCTGCGGTATGGATGCTTGCTCAGCAACACACCCACCAAACATCTGGTCAAATGGTACAGAATTCCTTGCTGCACTCCCCTGGGTCATCAGCAATACACCAGCCGAGCGTGAAATTTAATGGATGAACGGTTCTTGAAATATGCAAAAGATAGACACACACTATAGCGCCACCATCTGGCCAAATGGCACCATATTCAACACTGCACTCCCCTGTATCCTCCGCAATACACCTGCTGAGTGTGACGTCGATCAGATGAACGGTTCTCAAGACATGCAAAGGACAGACACGCACTATAGCGCCGCCATCTGGCCAAATAGCACCATATTCAACACTTCACTCTGCAGACAGACAGACAGATAGACAGACAGAGATTTCTTCCTTTATAGTTAGATGCATCATTTATTCAATTTGGGAATATCTACACTCAGTGGTTTTTCAAGGAGTTTTTAACTGGGTTGTCTGGGGTGACTCTACCTTTCCTGGGTGTGAATATATTTGGGGGTTATTTTTTCTAAATAATCTAAATAAACAAGATATGCACTAATAATAGGCTAAAAGATAAATCAAATAACAAGTCAAGAAGAAACAATCACAATAAATCAAGAACAAAATCCACCATAAAATCAAAATATGCAACACTCCCAGACATCCCCAACAAAGTGTAACGACCCCAGGCCCAGCCCTTTGTGGGCCTGTTATGATCAGAATGACATTGGACATTCCCTACCTCCTGTCAGTGGTCTCATGGCGCACTCTAGTGGGCACCATCAGACGGTGCAGGCGTCCATTTTGTCTGTTCTCACAAATGTGCTTAATGTAATTAATTGTTTGAGTAATGTAATTTCATTGTGTGTGTTGTTGACCTTCCCTTACCTTGTGTGATGTGGTTCCCCTGTTTTGGTTTTGTGTTTGTGAGATTGCTTTGGTGTTTACTTGGTGTTAATTGTTTCTATGTTTTAGACTGGCCTGCCAGGTGTTTTCAATCATGATTAGTCTAGGTATTTTAGTGTGTGTCTTTCTCTCCTCGTCGGGGCATCATTTCCTCCAGTTCCTCGGTGTTCCCCTGCTTGTCGTGTCTCCTGTCTTCTCCCATGCCTTGCTGTCTTTGTTTTGAGTCATTGTAAGTAAGCTTAGTATTCCATTTTGTGCATCTTTGTTTTCTCGTTTTCCCTGTTTTGTTTGTCCCGGTATTATTATTCATGCTCCAGTTATTCTCTAATAAATAGATCCCAGTATCTGAGAAGAGCAACTGCCGTCTCCGTTTCCTCCATTCATTAATCATTGTCCGCAGAATTGTGTTCTCTCTCCTCTCCACACTACCCCCATTCGTAACACGAAGGTAAGGAAAAACTCACAAAAAACCTAGCAATAGGAAAAAAGCCCCACAGGCTACCTCTTTTATCATCAAGATCTTTCTCCGAGCTCAGTTAAGACTATTAAATGGACATTATGCTCTACGCAACCCCCCCCCCCCCCCCCAAATTAGATACAGTCTACAATCCCTGGGTTCTATCTTCCTCTAAATTAAGACTAAACTCAATTACTGTTTATAGCGTATACCATACATTATAATATTTATTTATTTTATTTTAAACTTTTTTTTTATTATACTTTTTTGAGGACATACAAGTCAAAGTATATGCATTATTGTATTGTCATTGTCCACATATAACACATAACAACATTAACACTATCAGTGCCGGCCTTGTTTTTCCTTTTTACCCCCTTGAATGCCATCATCCACTTCAATGTTAGCGTTAAAAACGCATAATCTATGTTTTAAATTATGGCTATGTGTCTAATCTGCCCGTCGCTTATCAATGACTTGTTTGCAGTCAACATTGTCGAAACGGATTGTTTTTTTTTTTGATCCACTTTTTCTCCCATTTTCTATATTTTCTCCCATCCCAATTTCGTATCATCCAATTCAACCCTCCCCTGTCACGAACGCTGTTTCTTGCCTCCCACAAGCCGGCTGCAGTGAGGACTAAGTCATACATAGCACAAGTCCCCTCCGGTACTTGAGGTAACAGCAGTCGCATCTTTTCACCTGCGCAGCTCGACCTCTCAGTGTCGAGGAGTAACGCGTGGGAGGCTCACGCTGCCCCCGACACTTCCTGATTCTACTGCGCAGGCGCACCAACCGACTTGTAGGAGTCGCTTGTTCACAACGTTCGATCCCCACCCTTCAGTTTTTCCCTCCCCGTAATACGGCCAATGTGTATTACTGCGGACGACCAGCCAAACTGAAAAACAATGTGGAGAGCTGGATTCGAACACGCGAATCCTAGCGTCTCCACACTGGTGGCGAGTGCCTTAGACCACTACACCACCTAGCCGCCCTCGAAACGGATTGTTTTTTAATCGGTTCATATCCTTTTTATAGCATTTCGAAAAGCTATCGTTCTCTAGAAAATTTCCGGAAAATGGAAAGATGCCCCCATAAACGGCATTTATTGGAATATTCTCAAATACACTAGACACGTTGTCATTTGTCGGCCTATTTATGAATCGTTTTCAAATAAACGCTAGATTATCGATAGTATAATGTGTACTTATGCACGCTATAGAAGCGGGCTGAAAAATCTATTCTCTCATTTCCTCAACATCACACACACACACACACATACACACACACGGCACATGCTGATATCTCAGTGAATACAGCTCTGATTATCCTAAAACTGATAACATAGACTCCTTACCTTAGATCAGATGTTCTACAAAAACATTATTCCAATTCCTGATCGTCATTCCAAATATCGATCACGTTTATTGATTGATTATTGGCTGCTGTAAATATATATTCCACGCTGCTTTCCAACTCGCGATCACTTCCATGTTCATCAGACGGCTTGCCAGCACAGTGGAGTCAGTTGGCTCCACCTCCACAGATCCAGCAGTATAATCACAGTTACACAGGGATAGACGATAGGGGGCAGTATTTTCCCATCTGAGCTCCTAGAGGGTCTGCTGTACCAATGGGAGACTCGGTTGATGCAATATGAATTCAGATCGCTAATAAAAAAATCAAACGACAATACACGTCGTCGGCACTCAACAGGGGGCATGATAAGACAACAATACACGTCGGCGGCACTCAAAGTGTTAAACAGAGAAAAATAAAAAGTAAACAATAAGACAAACAAACACTGACAGAGTTATCTCAATATATATATAATAATAGTATATCATAATATATATAGCACATGTAGCGGTCAGGTGGCGTAGCGGAGATTGCGCTCGTCACCAATGCAAGAGGCTGTGGTCTCGACTCCCGGAGTCAGCATTGCTTGAGGCTTGGGCTGATCATCATACTGGTTTAGGGGGAGGGCAAGTCATGGGTGGGAATCTGGCGTTGTGGACAGCGACGCCTACAGGTCAGGTCTGGGCGCCTGCTCAGCGGAGGCAGGAATTGATGAAGGCAGCGTGACCTCCCATGCGTTACAAGTCAAGTCAAGAGTCAAGAGTTTTATTTGTCACGGCATACAAGTATACAATGAAATGCGGGTGGTCTTGCCCGCAACGATGTGCAATACAGTGGTACAACATGTAATAGAATCCAATAAAAAACAACATTGTACAATAAACAGGTAACAGGTAACATGGTGGGACATCTCGGTATCTGTACATAGTTATTTACAGGGCATATAGGACATGCTAGATAGCTTAGGTAGTGCAATACACTGTTACTGTTGTTATACTAATTTAGAGTGACCTTTCCTTTTTGGCCATAAGTGTGGGCGTGTGCGGCATGAGTGTGTGTCTGCTCATGTTAAAGTGTTAAAGTGGCTGCTAGTGTGTGAGCGTGCACAGCGTGCGTGTCGTATTTCTGTGGTAAATTCCCACAGACTTTCTACAATAATTTGAGGTTATTGTAGTACAACACAATGAGATTGACTATCTGGAAGGAGGAGGAAAGATTCATACTTGATAGAATTGTTGGTCTCCTCATCTGACTTAGCAGATGAGGAATAAAACGTGTACGCCAGACAAACCAGTACTGTATTTCAACTCAGCTGATTTATTTGAACCAGGGCCAAGAGTGAATAAAAGGTTGACTTTTACATACAAAAGATTATCAGAAAACATTAACAGCTGTCTGTTGTACAGAAATATCACAATCAGGTTTGCATCTCCAACCTCAATAATGTACATAAAACAGTCGGTAACATAATCTGAACATACATTGACCATGCTGCACACATTTATACATGAGTAAATCTGGTTTCAGATATTAAGGATTTACACTAAACTTTAAACAACAAATGGTGTTTTCCCATGATTTACTCACACATAAAATGCATCAGTCAGTCTCTCTGGTGGTGGAGGGGTGGTGGAGCCGCAGACCCCTGGGGTTGGTTCGGTCTGGGCTCCAGAATTACACTTTGTGGGCCCTTATATCCTATCATGTCTAGCCAATATTAGCACATGGTTGATCCAATCCAGCGTCTCCGGTGGGCGCCTTCTGTGGGGGGTTGGTGTTTTCTTCCTGTTGGGGCTGGTTGCCCCCACCTCTGGGTTTCTCTGGGGGGAGGCCGGCTGCCCCCCCCCCTTGATCTCCTGTGTGGATCTTGACTTAATACCCAGAGGGGGCCGCTAGTGGCCCCCGTCATTGTCTTCCTGATGGGTCTGTCCCAACAGGTCCCCAACAGGTTCGTGGGTGGGGGTTGGTGTCGTCTTCCCTCAGTGAACAGAAGGGGGGGGGTCTTGATGGCCCCCCTCCTTGGTGTGGTCAAATCTCCTCTTAAATGAATAATATATAACTTTAACATTCCTTCTATATGGCTATAGATGTCTAATATCATCCAAGTACAGTCAGTGCTTTCTTAGACTGATACCAGACATCATATGAGACCTTTTGATACTAAACAGTTGATTAATAGATTGTCCTGTCTTATAATGTCAGAGCCAGTATGAGGTCTCTGGTTAGACCAGCTGTCCTCTGCGGTAATCTGGTCACAGTAGGTGTGACCTTTGTCTCTTTGTTCTGAGTACTGAGTACATTTGTTAGTGGGGGTTTATTGACTATTTCTGTAACACCAGTATCACTTAAAACACCCTCTACTGTTGAAAAGGGTACACCTGGCTTTTTGCATTATGGTTCTCTAATTTATTCACACATATTAATTATGAAATTCAAAGGCAATATTACCACATTCCCCACTTTGGCAATTCACATTGTCATATACTGTATATTGACTTGATTTTCATACTAACCATACAATATAATAATAAAAATCATTTTTTCAAAATTTTCTCAATTTTTTCTTTTTTCTCACATTTTTCTTTTTCCAATCTAAACATTACACATTTAAAGTCTAATCAATCACAATTTTTTTTAAATTACAGTATTCGTTTACATGATCTGGGGAGGACACAGAAATTAGTATCACAATTTTTCATTTTACATTCATTCTCTGAAATAATCTCTTCTTTCTGCTAATTTTTTCTTCAAGATAGTACAATCACGTCTGCATAATCAATTAATTGCTTCCCACCTATCCTCCCCCCTTTTATGACACATAACGGTCATAAACTTGTCACTTCTTGTTTCCACAGCTCAGTTTTGGCAGAGAAAAGCAGAATTTCAACGAAAATTTTCTTTCATCCACCTCACTCTGGCCATGTCCTCATTTATGTGAATGCATCTTTATCTGACCCTGCGTTGTGTTATTTATCCGTCCTTTGCTTGCGTCCTACCAAACTATGTGCACAAGACAAAGCCCATCAGTACCTATTCAGTCCCGTCCCCTGCAGTCCAACCACAACTCCCCAGAGAACCTTGTTCACACAGTCAGCTCAGTCTTCAGACTGGCCACGCCCCCCCCCTAGGCCAGGTCACACCCCAGGTCAGTCATCTATTTATTCCATGACAACCCGTCGTCAGATGAATCTTTTAGCGTGGAATGTCCTCCTCACTACATCTGTTCAGTTTTTACAACCTGGCCCCACCCGCATGGGGCTTGTATAGGCAGGGGTCTCCGTGTACAAGAATTCTCTCACCACCATCTGTAATCAACCACCATTGGACTGCAGAGTAACAGGGAAAAATGAAATCCTACTTTACTTTACCGCTAATGAAATGTATTCATGTCTCTCCCAGCGTTGATTCTGCCTTTCCCCTCCCTTTTTCTGAGCTGTTGAAGACACAAGCACAGAGCATATCTTTTTACACAATATGCCAACATACTCAATAAGGGAAGCCATTAATTCCATATGCAAATCGTGGTGGCACTACTTAACTTGTCATCGATCGGATCCAATGCATCTCAGCCTCGGTATGTCCCAATGCACCTCACGCTTCAACCATCCTCTCACCAGATCATAACAGAGAAATTAAGAAACAAAAGGCAAATAATCAAAAAACATTCCAACAGATGTGAAAGCAAATCAAATGAAATTAACCAGCTCCAACCACAGACCACTTCAATGGCTATCTAGAAAGAAAAGAAAATAAATCTAAAACTCTAAATTCAAAGATTAAAAAATAGAAAAGAACTCAAGACTAGTTTCACCTTAAGTGAAAACTAAGTTGCGTGTGTGTATGTATGTGAAATCAGATCGTGTGAATGTGTGTCCGTGCGTGTCTGTGTGTGTGTGTGATCAAATTGTGTGAATGTGCCTGCGTGTGTCTGTGTGTGTGTGTGTGTGTCTGTGTGTGTGTGTGTGTGTGTGTGTGTGTGTGTCTGTGTGTGTGTGTGTGTGTGTGTGTGTGTGTCTGTGTGTGTGTGTGAATGGGTAATTTAAGGCTCCCTGGCCCCCATCCCCCGCTCAAGCACCCACTGAAATCAAAAGACACTCAGCTCATCCTCACATTTCTAGGTAAACACTCATAAACAAAGCCATTCACGCTTGTTTCACTCATGCATCAAAACTCTCTCATTCAACACACACATTCAACCATTAATCATCACTCAGGTCCACAGACAACGTTAGTTTCCCTTCCTTCCTGCTCTCAGCTGTCTCCAGGCTAAACACAATCTACCCTTATTTCTGCACTCCTACCCTCACTTCAAATATGGACTGGACCCATCTTAAATTTAGAACCATCCCTGCCGTCCAGTGCACAGACAGTTTCAAATTATTCCCTTATCAACCAGTTAACTTTCATAAGTCATAACCCCAAATGAATGCCACTTTCTTGATTGTCTCACTCACTTAACCCAGCTGTGTTCTGTATTAGCAACTGTCTCCTGCATCTTCACCTCTCTCATCCTGTTGCATCTAATCTCTCTCATCCTGTCATAAAAGAACAGCTGTTGTAAGCAGCTGTACATCCTGACCCCCCTTGGGCATATTGACCCGCCTCAAAAGGATTCCTACCCCCCTGGGTAATATAACCTTCTCAACTTTTGCCTCTTTCATGACCCATGCATACAGTCTCCCCTGAGCACAAAGGCTTTTGACACAAAGACCCTATCTTCCCACTTCATGAATATAGCCCCCTGTAAATCATTAAATGGTTATTCACACATCTCATGTCCTAGAGGCAAGCCGCCCCCAAGTTTTTGAATTAATCACACATTCATTATTATCAATATCTGACATTTTAACCTCAATGCATCCTATACAAGTATCTTAATTCAAGTTACATAAAACACAACATCATTATTCCAACCTTACAAGTGTACATGTTACACAAATTTTAAAAACTGGAAATACGCTATCAACTCTAATTATTATACATGTAAGCATGTTTCATCTCAACATAACATTTATAGTGGTTAGTCCTAAATGCTCCTTTCTTCATACACGTGTGATAAATTGATTTTACTGCAAGCAACATGTAACTCTAGTGTAGAGCATTTTTCCAAATTCAGCCTATAACTACTCTCAAACTACCGTTTATCTGTGTATCATGTATGCAATAAAAGTTATGATGTATTTTAACACGGGTGACTGAATTTGCAAATCTGGTATGTCATAAATGTATAGTTGTAGCAGTACTGACTATCTGATGAATTGAAACTGGGGGACCCTGATGTAAACAAGACAAAAGTCTTCCTTTGGTCTGCATCCCCTTAACAATTGTGTGTATTGAGCTGTACTTATTTTTAATCAATCCCTACTCATTCCCCCCTGGTTAAAAATATACCCCTGTGCATCAAAGACCATAATACAATCCACCCAGTATAGCCGGCTTGTGAACCCCAGATCTATCATAGGCAATGTATCCATTATTTCATTCCTCCTCAATAGGCTCACTGTATTGTTTGCAACCTAAGTAAACCCTCAATGACTATCTCCCCTAATCTAACCACCATACATGTTACATCTCTTCCCCTGCTTACACAAAAATACAATGCACAATATACAAATACCGCCATATTACATAATGCAGAATATCCTCTTACCCGTTATTTCTATCCTCTGAGCGAACTACTCCGAATGCACTAGACCCAATCCACGTTGTACCGCGCATGCGCAGTTGCAACCGAAGCGGCTGTTATAACGTCGTTTACGACAACCAAAATCTGCCACGACATTCATAACATGCCCCGATATTCATAATCTGCCACGACATTCATCACGTTATCTACCCCTTCCCCAACATCATCCTCAAAACTCGAAACGTAACGTCTGCCGCCCGCAAACGCCACAAAACAACGGCATGCAAGCTAACTAGCTTTAGCCAGCTCTAATGCGACGTTCAAGGCCCTCACGGGAGCCGTGCTTTTCAAGATCCGTTCATCCACGCAATTCGCTCAGTACCAACCAAAGCATAAACAACTCACACAAGCTTAAAATAACCAACCACTCTAACAGAAAAGAATTTTTAAAACATTTACACCGACCAACGCCGCACATATAGTTCAACACGAATCCTTTCTCCTACCTACTCCGCCTCACTCCATAGCACCGCGAACGTTACATACTCTCCACAACACTATGACGTCACCAAGCAGCGAATCCCTAATATCATATACCACGTTACCGCATTAATAATAACCCTCAAAACGGCCACAATTTCGCCACCCTGCGTCTCAATCCGCCTCTTACTTGTAATCGCCGCCACAGTGTTTAATCAATCCTCTCATAACGCCATCGTAACGTCCCCAGTTTCACCGCGGACTCTTCCCCAGAGCTAAGCTAGCTAGCCCCAGCCAACAGTAGGACTCGCCTCCGACCTATCGTCGTTGGTCATCAAAATATCATAACAAAATAACAATACGCTCCTACGTTTCGTCAATCATTCATAACCACAGCCATAGTCCCCCATACAATTCCTAACCATAGCCATAGTCCCCATACAACTATTAAGTACTTTATCAGTCATTTCGACCGAATTGTTTTTGTATCACAGCGAACGTAATCAATTAACAGGCCGGTTTCGCTCAAGATTAAAAAGGATACTATGCCTAAGGACGGCAAATATATCTACATTTAATTATTGTGCTATAATTCTACCGTAGAACGTACAACGCACCCTGAACACGCCGGCACCCTACACTTCCATTAATTACTACGTTTTAATCCTGCAATCGCACAGACCTCTGCGCTGATCATGCCAGGGTCTAAACAATCTTTCACCATACTTGACTTACATGTTCTGAAATAGTAACAGAGCTCACTTACATCGAGCCCGACGCATTTATGCCCACACTGTCCACTCACTCACGGTCCCCGTCCCGCGTATCTGCGACTAAAAGCAGGGACATAATGCACCTTGGACCCAGCTCCCCTTCCATTTCAGAACAGTCAAATCTCCTCGTCTTACCTGCGCCCTCTTCCTGAGAATAATTTTAGGGCAATTACATACTCAGAACGCAGAACGTCGTACACAACAGAATAACCGTGCTTCTTAGCAAGAAAAGCCTTTTACCTGCCGTCATGCGACGCCACCCCTGTTGCCTCATGACCAGATTGTCTGTGCGCCACCAATACGTCCTTGGTGCAACTCCCCCGTACAGTTCATAAAGTATATTCCGTACGAGTTAACCAACCCAACCCCCGTGGCCCGCTGGGCCGAGACCGGCCTCCTGTGTCTGAATAAACATACAAACATAAAAGCCCACGTTTGCATGTTCACTGCACAACAAGCGCGATCGTCATACCTCCGGACATCCTAACCTAAGACACCGCACCCCCAACCCTGCATGCAGAAGCCATATTCACCGTGGGCCCCAAACAGTGGCGTACACAACCAACCTTCATCCTGTCCTTCTCTCTCCTCCATTCAGACAACAAGCCCATCGTTAATCACTTCAAACGCAGCAACACCCCAGCTCTTTGCCCCGTGTCCCCAACACACAGCAAGGTCCAGATATGATACATATGACAAGACCCTACCGCACCTTTTCAGGGGGAGACACAAAGGATGGGAAGAACGGCACCATTTCTGTGGTAAATTCCCACAGACTTTCTACAATAATTTGAGGTTATTGTAGTACAACACAATGAGATTGACTATCTGGAAGGAGGAGGAAAGATTCATACTTGATAGAATTGTTGGTCTCCTCATCTGACTTAGCAGATGAGGAATAAAACGTGTACGCCAGACAAACCAGTACTGTATTTCAACTCAGCTGATTTATTTGAACCAGGGCCAAGAGTGAATAAAAGGTTGACTTTTACATACAAAAGATTATCAGAAAACATTAACAGCTGTCTGTTGTACAGAAATATCACAATCAGGTTTGCATCTCCAACCTCAATAATGTACATAAAACAGTCGGTAACATAATCTGAACATACATTGACCATGCTGCACACATTTATACATGAGTAAATCTGGTTTCAGATATTAAGGATTTACACTAAACTTTAAACAACAAATGGTGTTTTCCCATGATTTACTCACACATAAAATGCATCAGTCAGTCTCTCTGGTGGTGGAGGGGTGGTGGAGCCGCAGACCCCTGGGGTTGGTTCGGTCTGGGCTCCAGAATTACACTTTGTGGGCCCTTATATCCTATCATGTCTAGCCAATATTAGCACATGGTTGATCCAATCCAGCGTCTCTGGTGGGCGCCTTCTGTGGGGGGTTGGTGTTTTCTTCCTGTTGGGGCTGGTTGCCCCCACCTCTGGGTTTCTCTGGGGGGAGGCCGGCTGCCCCCCCCCCCTTGATCTCCTGTGTGGATCTTGACTTAATACCCAGAGGGGGCCGCTAGTGGCCCCCGTCATTGTCTTCCTGATGGGTCTGTCCCAACAGGTCCCCAACAGGTTCGTGGGTGGGGGTTGGTGTCGTCTTCCCTCAGTGAACAGAAGGGGGGGGGTCTTGATGGCCCCCCTCCTTGGTGTGGTCAAATCTCCTCTTAAATGAATAATATATAACTTTAACATTCCTTATATATGGCTATAGATGTCTAATATCATCCAAGTACAGTCAGTGCTTTCTTAGACTGATACCAGACATCATATGAGACCTTTTGATACTAAACAGTTGATTAATAGATTGTCCTGTCTTATAATGTCAGAGCCAGTATGAGGTCTCTGGTTAGACCAGCTGTCCTCTGCGGTAATCTGGTCACAGTAGGTGTGACCTTTGTCTCTTTGTTCTGAGTACTGAGTACATTTGTTAGTGGGGGTTTATTGACTATTTCTGTAACACCAGTATCACTTAAAACACCCTCTACTGTTGAAAAGGGTACACCTGGCTTTTTGCATTATGGTTCTCTAATTTATTCACACATATTAATTATGAAATTCAAAGGCAATATTACCACATGTGCTCATGTGTGCTTGTGTGTGGATAGATCAGTGTTCTGTGGCACTCAGTGTTCATTGTTCAAGGCTCTGATGGCCTGGGGGAAGAAGCTGAGCCTAAGCCTCTCTGTCCTAGTAGCTGGGGTTCGCAGGCATCTGCCTGACCTCAGCAGCTGGAACAGGCTGTTATTGGGGTGGTGGGGGTCTTTCATTATTCTGCAGGCTCTGGATTTGCACCTCTTGTTGTATAGAACCTGCAGGGGAGGTAGTGCAATACCCGTGGTACTCTCGGCTGAGCGCACCACTCTCTGTAGGGCCTTCTTGTCCTGTGCCGTGCTGTTTCCATACCAGGCAGTGATGTTTCCAGTCAAGATACTCTCTACAGCTCCGGAGTAGAAGGACTGGAGTATCTTCCCCGATACTCTGAACTTCCTTAACTGTCTCAGGTGGTAGAGGCGCTGCTTCGCCTTTTTTACGACTGTGTCTATGTGTGTTGACCATGTCAGATCCTCTGAAATGTGGACCCCCAGGTACTTAAAGCTGCTCACCCTGTCCACGGTAGCCCTGTTTATCATCAGTGGTGTGTGTGTCTCCTGCTGTCCTCTCCTATAATCCACGATCAGCTCCTTGGTTTTACCAATGTTCAGGAGCAGGCTGTTGTCCTGGCACCAGCGTTCCAGTACCTCAACCTCCTCCCGGTAGGCCTTCTCGTCGTTGTCCGAGATCAGCCCCACCACCACTGTGTCGTCTGCAAACTTCACTATGGAGTTGGAGCTGAACTTGGCCACACAATCGTGTGTGTAGAGTGAGTACAGCAGGGGGCTCAGAACACAGCCCTGGGGGGACCCGATGCTCAGGGTGATGGTGTTGGAGGTCTGACCCCCCACCCTGACCGCCTGGGGTCTTTCACTCAGAAAGTCCAGTACCCAGGCGCTCAGGGCGGAGCTCAGACCCAGCTCGATCAGCTTGTCCACCAGTCTGGTGGGGACTATGGTGTTGAACGCTGAGCTGTAGTCAATGAACAACAGTCTCACATAGCCCCCCTTCTGACGGTCAAGGTGAGAGAGGGTGCTGTGCAGTACCTGGGAGACCGCGTCGTCAGTGGACCTGTTTGTCCTGTATGCAAATTGCATATGGTCCATATCACTGGGGAGGGAGGCACAAATGTGGTCC
>NC_140177.1:98358633-98391133 GCF_963971535.1 Notolepis coatsorum
CAACAAGGAACAATAACAGGGTCTGCTGTAAATATAGCCTATTTTCAGAAAATGACAAGAATATAAACAGAACATGGGAAACACATGCGCATAAATCAATTGGAAAAAATCTATAGAAATTAACGTTTTTACAAATAGAATTGAAATTCTCCCAGTATTCATTTCCCCCCAGTATTCATTTCCCCCCTCCCAGCACTCCCTCCCCCTTTTATGATGGTAAAAAAACTGAATGAAAGGAAGTTATACATTTTAATGAACAAGTCTTTTTCTTTACAAACAAGACCATCAGTGCTATTCAAGAAATCTAAAATCTAATCAAATCGGGATTTGAAGAATGCCAGAGGCTGTTCACCTTGGAGACCTGCTGCGGATATGGTACAGCCTGGCGTGAGATTTACACCTTCTCCCCTGGATTTTCAAGGGCCAGCGAGAGCTCACCGGACGCCGCCGGAACCGCAACGCTTTCCAGGGCACGGGCCCCTCTCTCGGGGCGAACCCATTCCAGGGCGCCCTGCCCTTCACAAAGAAAAGAGAACTCTCTCCGGGGCTCCCGCCACCAATGACAGACTCGGTCGCCTGTGATCCACTCAGCCTACCTGCAGCAGGCACCACTGACTGCTGGGGGAGGGAGGGGCCGTGGGAGGCAGTTGATCAAACCATTAAAATGTGGGGGGCGGGGGTCACAATCTTTGGAAACTAAAAAACTTGCTATTAAGTGTGATTGCGTATTATTAATTTGATTGAAATTACGTAGTTATGTTTACAGTGATGTATTGGGGAGGGACATATCATATTTTTCATATGATCAAAAGGTGGGGGTGCAAAAGCACATGTTTGCTCCCCCAAGTTCAATTGTGGGGATGCACCTGCTCCGTTTGTTCCATTGCTCAGGCGCCCGTGGGCACAACAACTAAATAGACCCATCGCTAAGCCACGCCCCCTTTGAAAACTCGGACACAGAGCCGACCGTGAATGACTCTCGTTGACGATGGCGGCAGGCAGCCCCTTTCCTGACTGTGATGCAAGCCTTGCTTCACAGTCACGAAAGGGGCTAGGCCGCTGGAGATTTACCACAGCAGGTAATAGACAAATATTTCATCTAGAAGCAGACAGAGAGGGTTACAATATGCAGTGGAAAAGTACGTTCATGAGATACACATTTACCTTAGACCTCCATGGTGATGCAAGCATTAGCTATAGATAACGTCTCAAGCATTACTTACAGTTGACTTGATTGAAGATTACAAGAACTATAACGATAATCCATGATTATTACTATTGCTGATACATTTAGTTTAGTGGTCCAACGCAGTATACAAGCTAGACCCGACAGTTGTCTCACTAGTCACTAGAATGAGGAAAAAAGTGAGAGCTGTCACTTGCCAACAATCCTCCTCCATAAAGGGGTGAGACGTCAGAGAATGGTATGCTGCACATTCTAGTGTACATCAGGTCAAATGATTGATTACACTAACTATAAATGTATAGTGATAGAGACCAAAGTAAAAATACCTAATAATAAAATAGACCTAATATGGCGACAGTGGCTTGGGAGTAGAGCAGTCGTCTGGTAATCCGGAGGTTCCCGGTTTGATTCTCGCTCCTCCCGGGCAGCGTGTCGAAGTGTCCTTGAGCAAGACACTGATGAGCAGGTTGGCACCTTGCATGGTTGCCTCCACTGTCGGTGTGTGAATGTGTGAGTGAATGGGTAAGATGTGAGAAACAAATTGTAAAGCGCTTTGGATAAAAGCGCTATATAAATACAGCCATTTACCATTTACCAAAATACCTGTAAATCACAGTAAATGGGTACAGGTCACGACCAGTGATGCCAGTAACGCGTTATTGTAATCTGATTACTTTTCCCCGAAAATAGTAATCTAACGCGTTAATCTTTAAAAGCCAGTAATCTGATTGCAGTTACTTGTCCAAGTGGCTGTGCATTACTATTTCGTTACTATCTCATCATAAATTCATAATGCAGGCGGAATGCAGTATTTTATTTCGTTTTCGACAGTCAAAAATACATTTTGAGCTGTTTTTCTTATTTGGGAGTGACGTGGTGTGGCAGTGAAAGGGTTAAATACAAGAATGTGTCCCGCGGCGTGACTGGTCCCTCTGTCTGTGAGTGACTCTGCTTTTGTCCAATCACATTCCCCATCCACAGTCTGCGAATCAGAGGCAGAGTAGGGCGGGTCTTCACAGCACGTCATGTGACATATGCGCCAATCGTGTGACAGCAGGGCTCCGTCGTCGGATAATTCCACCCCAAAACGCTTGGCAAAATTAAAAGTGAAACCGCAAGATGACTTTTGCGGTTTCTGTTCAGAATTCCACCCCAGAACGCTCGTCTAAACGTAGCCTCAGTCACTACTTCACGGCGGAGGAAACAAAATACTGTCTACCGCTAAAACAGCACATCCAATTGCATTGAAAGCATCTGGAATCACAACACTAGCCGACGCTTCGACTAGGTACAGGAGGGTTGATGGTGGCAGAGCAAAAGCTCTTATTTGCCAGATTTACAGTTAATTTACATGTTAAAGAGAGACTGATTGTATGTTTATAGAGAGACATTTATAAAAACAATTTAATAGTTACAGTTAATATAATTGAATAGTTCAGCCTGCATTTGTTAGATGTGATACACTGGTTTTGTAAAACCACTGGCTGGCTGCTCTAATGCTGTGAGCATCATAGACTGTTGCTTTACCATACTTGATGGTACAGAAGCTGAAGCACTAGTTTAACAATTTACGTTATGTGCAGAGAAACAAGTTAAAAACAATTTATGCACTTTCAATAAAGCGTTTAAAAAAAAACTGTTGGGGGAACGACGACACCTTCGTAACCTAGTTACTTTCAAAGTAACTAAGTTACTCTGATAATCAAGTAATCAGTAAAGTAACTTAGATTACTTTTTAAAGGAGTAATCAGTAATCAGTAATCAGATTACAAGTAATCTGTGGCATCACTGGTCACGACATAGCTTTTCTTATAACACTAAGTATAAGTTATATTTGATATAAATATAAATAAATGCATATACAACACATTCTCAAGATAGATCACTCTGATTAGAAAAGAAACCCCACAACTAGTGTACATAAATAGCCACTATTTTATATATATACAATAAATATACATGGATTTACAGTTACACAAATGGATGTACGATATAAACTGGAATAGCGAACAATATCATGTGTTGTTGTGATACATATATGGTAATTTAACATTATATTCTTCTAGTACCTCCATTATGGATTAATAGCCATGGTCTGTTGACATTTGCAATATCAGCAACTGTTGATGAAGATTAAGTTCTTTAACATTGTAAACCAGCAATCTGAGGGACACAGAGCAGCATAACTGGACCACTTTAACAACCTTCAGGTCAATCGAGGGTTGAATGCACTGAAATACAAGAACACCCTATAGAATATGTACTGTACTTTTACTTTTGAAACTTAATACAGTACTGTAGTGATTGTAATGGTACATAATTCACCCACAGACCTATTGTTAGGAACATTCTAGAAAATTAGTGCCGGCCAAACATTCTGGAACGTGTGATGATGCAGTACATTCTAGAACCTTAGTTCTGCCCGATCATTCTGGAACGTTGGTGATGATGTCATAGTAGGCCCTTCTAGAACCTCTAACATTCCTATTTAAGCATTCTGTTTAGCTTTCTAGTAATGTCCACCTTCCATTGGGGGAGCCTGGTGCCCACAGGCCGGCACTCCTCATCTGGAGTAAGAGGGGAGGAGAGAGGGGTGATGGATAAGAGGAGAGGGATGAGGGGGAGGTGAATGAGGAGAGAGGGATATTATTCAGTTAATGACATGATTGTAAAGCTGCACACATTCCATGATGCTCACTTTAGTCCAAAAACATAAATCAGACCTCTTTCATTGTCACTCATGTCCTGTCTTGGGTTGACCTGTGTCGTCTCTGTGAGGGCAGTAACATCTCCAGCACACCTCATTCTGTGAAAAAAAAACACAAAAAGCTGAGTATTAGCTAAGCATAGACAGATAATAATAATAGTTCATTTATGGAGCATCTTTCATACATAAAATGCAGCTCAAAGTAGATTTTATTGACAACAAACATAACAACTTTGACAGATCAACATTTGTGTTTGCCTTGTCAGGGATAAAACGAAAAGTCCAGGGCCCTCATTTATCAACTTGACGTACGCACAGATATGTGCTTAAGCCGTGCGTACGATCATTTCTAAGCAAAGTGTGGGATTTATCAATTTGAACTTGTGCTTGACTTTGTGCGTATATTTAAGCACAGGTCGGACCATGCGTACCTGGCGCCCGTTGGTAGAATATATTATTACAACAAGGAAATGAGCTTCTGTGCATTAGTTTCAACACTGGCATGTTCTGTATGAACCGTAATTCATTATAGTTCATTGTAAAATAGCAACAGTAGTGTAATTATGGTCAAAACCCTATAAATAGCATTTGGAATAATAGATCTTTCTCTCAGAATGAATGCAGCATGGTTCATATTTAACCTAGGGTTAAAAAGAAATCCGCCGGCCACAGAGCCTTTGTCTACCGCGCTCCCTACCTGTGGAACAAATTACCTGCCGTCATCAGGGGCGCCTGCTCTGTCGAAGCTTTTAAATCCCTGCTTAAGACTCATCTTTTCTCTCTCTCCTTCAACCTACCTTGATCTCACCTGGTCGGGGACTGACCTTTAGATTAATCTGTGTAGTTTAGTTATGGTACAGGGTACTACATGGTACCACTGGGTAGTTTACTATAGGGTAGTTTAGTTAGGGTACAGGGTACTACATGGTACCACAGAGTACTACTTGGTACTGCATGGCATTACAGGGTACTACACGGCTTACATAGCTCTACATGGCACTACATGGAACTACAAGGCACCACAGGGTACTACATGGCACTACAGGGTACTACAGGATACTACGGGGTACTACATGGCCTTTTAATGTAAATCAAAACGTTCCCGTATTTCTGCAATCTATGTGCAAAATAATAACGAGTTGAGTTCTAACAAAGAACATATTACATGCTGGTATGCTGATAGAGTAAACTATTATATGAATATGATATGATATAAGGTATACACTGGTCCGTCGCATACACTGGTATGCGCAAGTTACTTAAGCATTACATCACGCGCAGGAGTGGTTTGTGAACAATAAACCATGCCTAGGGGTGGTCGTTAGACCCCCCTAGGCATGGTTTATTGTTCACAAATCATGACTGCAAGTAGTGTAATGCTTTTATACAACTGCCATATTCATCCAACCTTATTGCTATACAATAAACACACATTAATCGAAGATTTATTGAAAAAACCATCCGCCAGAAAAAGTAGTTACCACAACTACAAAAAAGACAAGTTGCCTCCATGTGGAAGCAGCTTGAAGTGCATCCAACCAAACTAACACATCCAACTGTGTATTATTGGAATGATTGAGAGAAGTTGCCTCATGTGGTAGCAGCTTGAAGTGCATCCAACCAACTAACACATCCAACTGTGTATTATTGGAATGATTGATTGAAAATTTTATTACCAGATGCAGAATGGGTACAATACAGTACGGCTCAATAAACACAATTGTTAAGGGGATGCAGACCTACTTTCTATAGAACTTCATTCTTAGATGCTTCTATAGAAAGTAGGTAAAACAAATCAAAAAGTTTTCTTTGCCCTATAGGAAAAAAAAGTTTTCTTCGCCCTATTTTTTTATTAATTTTTTTAAACCTACTGTAGAGGGCCTAAACTTAACCAGTTGGAAACCAAGCGTACAGTAATAAAATTAGCATTCCACCAATAAATCAACTCAATAGGCCATGCTCACTTAGAACAGCGCAGCACCCAGCTCTCTCTCAGTCTGACTATCCCCCGCGTTGCAGGCAGAGTGTGTGTGTGTGTGTGTGTGTGTGTGTGTGCGTGTGTGTGTGTGTGCGTGTGTGTGTGTGTGTGTGTGTGTGTGTGTGTGTGGGGGGGGGGGGGGGGGGGGGGGGGGTGGCGGGTGGAGACTAGAGCGAGCGCTGACAGTCGAAAGGAAAAAGAAATTGAAAAAAAAATGATAATTAATCAATCAATCAATCCGCGATTTTTCCTCTTGTTACAGAATGATTCAAGACCCATCAATTACATCATCCAACATTGTTTAAAGCACTAAGACATTCGCTGTGACAGAATCGCTTGATATTAAGTCGTTTAGTCGTTATCAACATATCCATTTGTTAAATTATTGTCCGGCATCTTGTGATCCGGCGGAGTGATGTGATGTGATTCGGTTGTGGGCGGGTCCTGGGCCAGCAGCGTGGAATTGTGAAGAATAAACACATGTAAAATAACTGTTTCAGCCAATCAGAATCGAGAAATTTGCATGCCGTTGTATAATGTTGCATAATGTAGGCTATGGCTGCTATTATATGTAATTCATATAGGCTACCTAATAGTATATGATTTTTAGAGGGATCTATTTTGTTGTCGGTAATACCGACAACAAAATAGATGCCTCTAAAAATCATATTATAGCCAATCGAACACAACTAATAAAGGCATTCATATTACAGCACGGTTATAATGACACACAACCAACGCCAAACAGTGGTCAACGAACGGTCTTTATTAGTATTTTGAGCTGTCCAGGCAGAATTGCAGCAATGGTCTTAGGGAGCCGTTGATATCTGACATCACCGTGTACAAGTCCGCCTTTTATTTATCCCATAACACGAGTTGTGTCTTCTTGGTTCGGCAGCGCCTCAGTGAACAATCTCCCGTGGAGTTTCTCAGAGTTCTGCTCGGGTCAGTCCATTATTTCACATCCCAAGGGGGGCGTTTCATGACCATATATGGATAATCATGCACAAGCATTGACGGTAGAACAAAGAGGTATTTATCAACACGGAGGAGCATAGGACCTGTGTACGCACGGTTGATAAATCCCAATATTTCTGTGCGTACACACATTCTAAATTCTGTGCTTACGTGTGGAAATAGAAAATTTTCTACGTCACGTTGATGAATGAGGGCCCAGGACTTATTTACTGTTTACATCGTTGTCCCTGTTGTTACTGGTTTCAAGTGGCACTATGTCATCTGAAGTGCATCGAGCATTCTTAGTGCATGTAGTAGTATTCATGTTATTAGTATTCTGTTGTCAGTTCTTTATACTATCAATGGTGGTCACTACATTACATCTATAACTATAACTGTCCTTGTTGGTCATCATTTCCACTGTTATGCACCTGGCTTGCGGTAACGTTGCTGACGTTATGATGCAGAAAGCTAACCTTATGATACAGAAGGCTCACGTTATGATGCAGAAAGCTAACCTTATGATACAGAAGGCTCACGTTATGATGCAGAAAGCTAACCTTATGATGCAGAAATATCTGCGGTATCGTTACATGTTGGCAGCTAACGTTAGCTAACTGGGCTGGATATACGATAGCTAGTTCGCAGTCAAAGTCAAACGTTAGCAAACTAATAGTTTGGTCTACGTTTCTAATACATGCCGTCAAATATTATGTCTTTATGAATTGACCTTACCTTTGAGCAAACATAAGTGTCCTTGGTAATGGTCTTCACATTCAGTTGTGTATGTGGTCGACGACACAACATAATCCATCGCTTGCATTTCTCTAGTTTTCGTTTGGGCTTCGGGAAAGGTATGAAATATACTCCTCCATCCAGTCTTTCAGGGTACCTGGGCCCTCATTCATCAACGTGTTCTACGCACAGATCTGTGCTTACCCTGTGCGTACGATCATTTCTAAGCAAAGAGTGGGATTCATCAATTTCGATTTGAACTTGACTCCGTGCTTACATCTACGCACAGGTCAGACCACACTTACCTGACGCCCAGTGGTAGAATATATTATTACAACAAGGAAATTAGCTTCTGTGCATAATAACACTGGCATGTTCTGTACGAACCGTAGTTCATTATAGTTCATTGTAAAATAGCAACAGTAGTGTAATTATGGTCAAAACCCTATAAATAGCATTTGGAATAATAGATCTTTCTCTCAGAATGAATGCAGCATGGTTTATATAGCGTTATAGGAATATACGGGGTGTAGGCTACTGACTGACTGCGCTCCGCGTAGCTTGATTGATTGATTGATTGAAAAGTTTATTAACAGATTGCAGAATGGGTACAGTACAGTACAGCTCAGTACATACAATTGTTAATTGGGGATGCAGACCAACTTTCGTCTTGTTTACATCAGGGTCCCCCATTTTCAATTCATCATAAATCATAAAGCTCAACTCGTTATTATTTTGCGCACAGACCGCCGAAACACGGGAACGTTTTGATTATATTTAAAAGGCTTTACGTTAAACGAAACAAGTGGAATTTCGAAGCTGTAAGCAGAATAAGTCATATGAATATAGTGTTCTTCCCCCTTTTTACTGTATAAGAAAGAATAGAAAACGCATTGCAATGACACCATGCAGATAGTGGACAGACTATGTATATGATGGGATTCAAGTTCGCGTTTTTGTTGCTCATAGGCATGCTGTCAGAGTATGATATCTTAATCAAACATTCTAGAACATTTGTCGTCACAGATCATGTCCTAATAGAACATAGGCTATGGCATGGATCGTGATATTGTGTGGACTGTAATTATTACTGTACCGGTACCACCCATTGTGACAACAGCCTTGTGAGTCCCGCACACAAACATGATGGAATTCAAGTTCATGTATTGAAAGGCATGCCTACATCATACATGCAGTGATATTCATTGTTCTTGTATATGCTCTCTATTATTGTTTATATAGGCTACCCAATACTGACATCAAAATAGATTGTAGTATGCCTCTAGAAATCATATGCAGCAGGTAGAAAATTGACGGGAGATCCATCGCGATTTGGAATAGAATTGAGGAGAACTTTAATCCCTGGGTATCAATCAAACAACACGGGAAAAGGCAGTCATATTCCAGCGCAGTCTTTATTAGCCGACAACAAAATAGATGCCTCTAAAAATCATATAGCCAATCGAACGCAACTAATAAAGGCATTCATATTACAGCACGGTTATAATGACACACAACCAACGCCAAACAGTGGTCAACGAACGGTCTTTATTAGTATTCTGAGCTGTCCAGGCAGAATTGCAGCAATGGTCTTAGGGAGCCGTTGATATCTGACATCACCGTTTACAAGTCCGCCTTTTATTATTTATCCCATAATACGCGATAGTGTCTTCTTGGTTCGACAGCAGTGAACAATCTTCGTGGAGTTTCTCAGGGTTCCGCTCTGGTCAGTCCATTATTTCACATCCCATGGGGGGTGTTTCCTCATTTTCATGACCATATATGGATAATCATGCACGAGCATTGACGGTAGAACAAAGTGGTATTCATCAACACGGAGGGGCATAGAGCCTGCGTACGCACCGTGTGATGAATCCCGACTTCCCTGTGCGTACACTAGTTCTACATTCCGTGCTTACGTGTGGAAATAGAAATGTTCTACGCACACTATTGATGAATGAGGGCCCTGGTGTCCGAATTACAGGTACCCCACGCACAGCGTTTCACCATCGGATATTAGGTAGATAATAACATATAAACTGAACTCTTACACAGTGGTTTTGATCACAGCCGTCTGGTTTGATGCAGTCCACAAATGGCTTTTCTGCAGCGAAGATTTTTGCTGTGATATGATTGGACAAATTCTATTTTGGAACGTGGTTTAGCGTCAGGTCTATTGGGACGGGGAGAAAAACATAGAAAAATCTGAGAAAGAGAGGATTAAAAAAAAAATATATATATATATATAGCACATGTTCAAGTATGCAAATATGCTTCTCCAATGTATATATATATCAAATAGATCACGCTGTATTATCGTTCACACAGATTAATACAAGCAAGCAGCTTGAGAATTGCTATTGCTATACAAGCAATTATAACATATATTGACAAGATGGATATCTTTGGACAATATGCCATAGGGGCAACAGCATAGTGGTAATCTGGTAATCTGAAGGTTCCCGTTTCAATTCCCACTCCTAGCGGCAATGCATAGAAGACTAGAAGTCTCCTAACTGCTCCCGATGAGCAGCTTGCATGGTTGCCTCCGCCATCGGTGTATGTGTGAGTGAATGGGTGAATGAGAGACAGAAGTTGTAATGTGCTTTGGATAAAACGTCTATATAAATGCAGTCCATATGCAAGGCTGAAGTCATAGACTGTGCTCTGTAACCCCTAACTGCTCCCGATGAGCAGGTTGGCACCTTGCATGGTTGGCTCCGCCATCGGTGTGTGAATGTGTGTGTGAATGTGTGAGTGAATGGGTAAAATGTGAGGAACAAATTGTATATATAAAAGGTACCATTTACCATTTAGCTACTGTTAGTCAACAACTTAACACATTAAAAGTCACTACAAAGTCAGCGCCCCCTCAATGGGGAGCGACGACACCTCCCTCGCGGACAAGCTCAACTCTTTCTACGCTCGGTTTGGTGTAGACAGTGGCGCTGCTAGCTCTCCGGCTAGTGACGTCACTGGCGCGCCGGCTGTTGTGGAGGGGGGGCAACCGCGGGGGGGGGGCGGGGACGCTCTCTCGTTGTCGGAACACAGTGTGAGAAGAGCATTTATGCAGGTGAACACCAGGAAGGCTGCTGGCCCAGATGGTATAACAGGACGCATTCTTAAGTCCTGTGCCAACCAGCTAGCCCCGGTGTTCACCGCCATATTTAATCAATCCCTGGCGGAGTCAGTGGTCCCTGCCTGCTTCAAGATGTCTACCATCATCCCTGTACCGAAGAAACCCTCCCCAACATGTCCAAATGACTACAGACCGGTGGCACTCACCTCTGTGGTCATGAAATGTTTCGAGAGGCTGGTCAAGGACCACATTTGTGCCTCCCTCCCCAGTGATATGGACCCTATGCAATTTGCATACAGGACAAACAGGTCCACTGACGACGCGGTCTCCCAGGTACTGCACAGCACCCTCTCTCACCTTGACCGTCAGAAGGGGGGCTATGTGAGACTGTTGTTCATTGACTACAGCTCAGCGTTCAACACCATAGTCCCCACCAGACTGGTGGACAAGCTGATCGAGCTGGGTCTGAGCTCCGCCCTGAGCGCCTGGGTACTGGACTTTCTGAGCTAAAGACCCCAGACGGTCAGGGTGGGGGGTCAGACCTCCAACACCATCACCCTGAGCATCGGGTCCCCCCAGGGCTGTGTTCTGAGCCCCCTGCTGTACTCACTCTACACACACGATTGTGTGGCCAAGTTCAGCTCCAACTCCATAGTGAAGTTCGCAGACGACACGGTGGTGGTGGGGCTGATCTCGGACAACGACGAGAAGGCCTACCGGAAGGAGGTTGACACAACTAATAAAGGCATTCATATTACAGCACGGTTATAATGACAAACAAACAAACGCCAAACAGTGGTCAACGAACGGTCTTTATTAGTATTTTGAGCTGTCCAGGCAGAATTGCAGCAATGGTCTTAGGGAGCCGTTGATATCTGACATCACCGTGTACAAGTCCGCCTTTTATTTATCCCATAACACGCGTTGTGTCTTCTTGGTTCGGCAGCGCCTCAGTGAACAATCTCCCGTGGAGTTTCTCAGAGTTCTGCTCGGGTCAGTCCATTATTTCACATCCCAAGGGGGGTGTTTCATGACCATATATGGATAATCATGCACGAGCATTGACGGTAGAACAAAGAGGTATTTATCAACACGGAGGAGCATAGGACCTGTGTACGCACGGTTGATAAATCCCAATATTTCTGTGCGTACACACATTCTAAATTCTGTGCTTACGTGTGGAAATAGAACATTTTCTACGTCACGTTGATGAATGAGGGCCCAGGACTTATTTACTGTTTACATCGTTGTCCCTGTTGTTACTGGTTTCAAGTGGCACTATGTCATCTGAAGTGCATCGAGCATTCTTAGTGCATGTAGTAGTATTCATGTTATTAGTATTCTGTTGTCAGTTCTTTATACTATCAATGGTGGTCACTACATTACATCTATAACTATAACTGTCCTTGTTGGTCATCATTTCCACTGTTATGCACCTGGCTTGCGGTAACGTTGCTGACGTTATGATGCAGAAAGCTAACCTTATGATACAGAAGGCTCACGTTATGATGCAGAAAGCTAACCTTATGATACAGAAGGCTCACGTTAGGATGCAGAAAGCTAACCTTATGATACAGAAGGCTCACGTTATGATGCAGAAAGCTAACCTTATGATGCAGAAATATCTGCGGTATCGTTACATGTTGGCAGCTAACATTAGCTAACTGGGCTGGATATACGATAGCTAGTTCGCAGTCAAAGTCAAACGTTAGCAAACTAATAGTTTGGTCTACGTTTCTAATACATGCCGTCAAATATTATGTCTTTATGAATTGACCTTACCTTTGAGCAAACATAAGTGTCCTTGGTAATGGTCTTCATATTCAGTTGTGTATGTGGTCGGTGACACAACATAATCCATCGCTTGCATTTCTCTAGTTTTCGTTTGGGCTTCAGGAAAGGTATGAAATATACTCCTCCATCCAGTCTTTCAGGGTACCTGGTGTCCGAATTACAGGTACCCCACGCACAGCGTTTCACCATCGGATATTAGGTAGATAATAACATATAAACTGAACTCTTACACAGTGGTTTTGATCACAGCCGTCTGGTTTGATGCAGCCCACAAATGGCTTTTCTGCAGCGAAGATTTTAGCTGTGATATGATTGGACAAATTCTATTTTGGAACGTGGTTTAGAAGTGAAGTTCGCAGACGACACGGTGGTGGTGGGGCTGATCTCGGACAACGACGAGAAGGCCTACCGGAAGGAGGTTGAGGTAATGGAATGCTGGTGCCAGGACAACAGCCTGCTCCTGAACATTGGTAAAACCAAGGAGCTGATCGTGGATTATAGGAGAGGACAGCAGGAGACACACACACCACTGAGGATTAACGGGGCTACCGTGGACAGGGTGAGCAGCTTTAAGTACCTGGGGGTCCACATCTCAGAGGACACAGTAGTAAAGAAGGCGAAGCAGCGCCTCTACCACCTGAGACAGTTAAGGAAGTTCAGAGTATCGGGGAAGATACTCCAGTCCTTCTACTCAGGAGCTGTAGAGAGCATCTTGACCGGAAACATCACTGCCTGGTATGGAAACAGCACGGCACAGGACAAGAAGGCCCTACAGAGAGTGGTGCGCTCAGCCGATGTTGTTTTTATTGGATTCTATTATATGTTGTACCACTGTATTGCACATTGTTGCGGGCAAGACCACCCGCATTTCATTGTATACTTGTATGCCGTGACAAATAAAACTCTTGACTTGACTTGACTTATTCAATTATATTACAAGTCTTCCCAGACTATAGCTTATATGTCCTGATTGATGCTCTTTATTTTATCTTTTGTAGCCTATACTGTATGTCTGGGACTTATTGGAAAGCCCAGGAAAAAGGATATACATATGGATATGGGTGGATTATTTAGATTGTATTGAAACAAAGGTCTAATGTTAATCTGTTTGGTAACACAAGATACAGCAACTGTAGCAGAATATCTTGCTGATTTCTGCTGACATTTCTCTGCAGTGCAAAAAAATATTATAGATGAAAGGCAAAAGCGCATCTGTGGAAATTGACCAAGATTAAGTCTATACTGGGTATGCAATGGCAGTCTAACCTGGGTCAGTAGTGGAAGGAGGGTATTAAATGTAATATTGACAAAGCATTCGTCTGCCCACCAAACATGAAGTGGTGACAAATATGATCTGCTCCAGCAACAGGCATGACTGAAGTGTGTTACATTTTTGCAGTTTTCCTTTCCTCAACCACTCGCCCTTGCTCAGAGCAGAAAAACAGAAGGCCTTATCATATACTATAGAGTGTTTTCATGGCGTGTCATCAAACCGGAGGTCGAACATTTGGGAGATACTGAACGTATCCAACGCAAGTGAATTACACAATTCCCTGACTGTATTGAATAAGTATGGTATCATTAAACCACTACTGAGTTATGTACATTACTACTGGCCATACAGTACACATGTATATGAGATGAACACCCACACAATAACACGGCTTAACAAGAAAGTACTGTTTATAATATTTATTAGAAGAGCACCAAGATTATCTTACATTTATTAAGAATGAGAGTTGCGCTTGTAAGGCGAATAATGTGCATGAATAGGTCAAGAGCGTAAGTCCATGAGCATATTACGAAGGGGATAATTAATACCACCTGTAGCATAATAATTATATAAGGTACACTCGTAGGTCAGCTGGAGATACTAGGGGGGTTCCATCCGGTTGTAAGCCAGCAGGGGAGAGGATTTGTCGGTAGCAAAAATCTGGATCAACGAGGAATAAGGAGACTCCAGGTACAGGAGACGGTGCAATAATCCCTTGATCCGTAGACAAAGCAACAGCTATTCTCCGGTATGCACTGCCGCATGGATGAAAGCTAGCCAGCCTCAGAGTCCTAGAGGCGGGCTCGACGGTGCTCCTCACAGGGTAAATCCCACACGGTAGTGGGGGTAGACGATTCTCTGCTCCAGCAGCCACAGGACCAAAGCAATATAATCCAGCCGAAAAGGGCTCTGTAGTCGTCGGTGTAGGTTATCCAGTGTACATATCCACACGGTTCTCGTCTAGGGCTCCTCGGATGACGGCACAAGGTTAGGCCGCCCAGCCTGGATAAGCACACTAGCTCGGTACGATGAAACGTTGGTAATGCTGGTCACTGTAGAACGGTAGCCGCACGATACACTATACATAATAGACTATTACTTAATAATAGAATAGGTCGAACTCGACGATACAGCGTTAAACTCTGACACTTCAGCTATCAATTCGCACACGGTCTCAAGGCTCTATTTCGGGGCAAAACGGGCCCACTTCACAGCACGTTGTATCGTGGTGAAGGCTTCAACTTGTTGGGGTAACTAACTGCTGTATCCACCTGCAACGTATTTATACGTAAGGTGAATAATCTAGTACCAGCCTTATTTCTGTCTCGTATTACTGCGCAAATCTGGGCATGTTGAGACATGTCTTAGCGGTGACTTTGAACTAGACATTGGGGGTATGGCCGTGGCGTCTAGGGGATCGCTGTCCAATAGGAGAACGAATATTATGGTCTGGCCTGTACTAGGTAAAGGGATATTCCGTGTATATGTACAAAGAATATACAAGGGATATCAGACGCTATACAAATACTATACAATATATCTCAAGTAATAAATATATATATTCGGTTTAATCTGACCCTTTGTAACAGCCGCCTCCTAATTAGTCCGCACCTAATTAGATAAGCAGAGACAGATTAACCGCACTGTCCACTACTCAATGTCCGTTGTGAGGAGTAGGGCAATTCACAAAGTCAGGGGGTCATGGTCGTCATTAAGAGAGTCGGGGAGCCTTGGCAACTCTATCAGCCTCGCCACGGGTCGGGTGTATGTCCGCCCCTGGACGAGCACTTCTGCCGCTCTGACCTTTCCGTCGGCACCAGTGATCACTTTGCTTACGCGGCCGGCCGACCAAATAGCTCGGGGTAGTGACTGGTCGATAATCATGACGACTGTGCCCTCCGTCAAATTGTCTATTTCTTTTACCCATTTCTGGCGGGTCTGTAGAGACGTAGATAGTGGAGGAGGAAACTGTTCCAAAACTTGTCAGCCAATACTTGACTGTACCTCCACATTCTTCAGCCGTTCGCTTCTTCAGGTCTGTACACTGTCTGTGGGAGCGCAGGGTCCAGCCGCACCATCAAGAGAGTGTTGGGGGTGACTGGGTCGACATCTGCTACATCACTTGAGACGTAACCGAGGGGCTTTGAGTTCAATACTCCCTCGATCTCCGTGAGGACTGTCGTGAGGACTTCTTCCGCCACGGTCTGGGCCCCAAGCACGGCATACAGGGCTGTCTTTATTGAACGTACTTCTCGTTCCCAAGTTCCCCCGAAGTGAGGTGCATTCGGGGGGTTAAACTGGAAATCAATCTGAGAGGGAGGAGGTGGGTCTTAAGTTCTGGGCCCATAGCTTGGAAGCTCTCTCTCAGCTCTCTTTCTCCGCCTTTGAAGTTTGTCCCGTGATCAGACAATAATATAGACGGTTTTCCTTTCCGCGCTGTGAATCTCCGGAAGGCCATAAGGAATGAGTCCGTACTCATGGTTGGAAGGAGTTCTATGTGTATCGCTCGGGTGGTCATGCATTTGAATACAATACCCCACCGCTTCTCCGTCCCTCTTCCTTTCTTCACATACAGCGGGCCGAAACAGTCTATACCGGTGGAGTGAAAGGGCTTGTCGCCGAGTCGGAGGCGACAGGGGGGTAGGTCAGCCATCCGGGGTATACTGGGCTGTGCTCGCCACTTGCGACAGTCTAGACAGGTCCGCTGGAAGCGTCGTACTGCTTCTCTTCCTTGCAGTATCCAATAGCGACGTCTGATCTCCGTGAAGACTCTCTCTGCCCCGGCGTGGTGCACGTCCTCGTCGTATTTCTTTATGATGAGCTCTGTGACCTTGTGTCGGCTGTTTAAGACTATCGGGAACTTGACGTCATCCGTTAAGTCTGGGGCCCTCCTCAGACGACCACCCACTCTGATGAGATTATGGGCGTCGCTCTCAGGGGCCAAGTGGAGCAGTCTGCTGTCTGACGGGACTGGCTTTGATCCCTGCAGACAGTCTAGCTCGTCCGGGAACGAGTCTCTTTGGGCTCGCTGTAGCAGAAGGAGTTCTGCTTCTTCGTAGTTAGCTGCATTAATGTCAGTAGTGGAGGGAGCCTCAGGGTGGTGCCACAGGAATGTCTTTAACTGCGCACTCTCAAGGGTAGGGCAGTCGTCTATGTTGGGATCTGTGGGGACTAGTGTGTGTGTCAACCCACAGAACATAGATTTCTTCATCTCTGCCTCCTCTTTACTAGCCTCCCGTGGGGTGGGTGTAGGCCACTCTTCTTCCGGGAGCTTGAGGAACTCGGGACCGTCACTATAGAGATTGTGACGTGTGAGGTCATCCAGGGACATTCCCCGTGTGATGACGTCGGCTGGGTTCTGCTTTGTGTCCACATACCTCCAGCATGCTGCTTCTGTTAAATCTTGGATCTCTGTGATTCTGACTCCCACGAAGACCTTGTATCTACACGAATCGGACTGGATCCATGTGAGTACGGTCATGGAGTCTGACCACAGGATTGTTCTTTGCACCGGGATGGTGAGTTCACGTTGGATTAACGTGGCGAGTTGCGCTCCTACTAGGGCTGCGCAAAGCTCTAGACGCGGGATAGATTGTTGCTTGCGGGGGGCTATTCTTGAGCGAGCCAGGATGAACCCTGTGCATGCTCACAAGCACAAACCCCTTTACATGGATCTGATCCTTACATTAAATAAACCAAAAGTCTTGACAGACATCCTAAAATCCAAAGAAATGCAACTTAAATGCAATCCATTCTGATGTTTATCTCTGCAATGTCCGCGCATCCGGGTTACTGACCAAATCGTGACATCGGTGCAGAGGGCTCACTCAAAGAAAGGCATGTAAAGAAGGGCACGAAAATAATACAAAAGAAGCTAATAGAACACAACCTAGTTTGTCTGTGGCAGGCGCCAGCAAGGAAAATAATAACACAGTCTGTAAATTATTTTGGTTCTAGACATTATGGATGGCTTTTATAATTTGCATAGCCTAATTGGAACAATCAATGCAAGATAGTAGGCTAGTCTAGATGTAATGATATTATAAAATATATATAGGCCTACTTACTAACATAAGGAAATTCACCTTGGCTTTCAAAGAGGCTGCTGAAGGCAGGTGTAGTTTGTGGGGCTCCACACCTATCCTCCTTTTTAAAATTGTTCTCGAGTTTTTAACAGTATTAGCTGAAAATGTTAAACTCAAAGAAAGATGGGATTCCAAAGCAAGATTCAAACAACATGTGTATGGTTTTATAACATCTTGTCAAAAGGACTACAGTTGCGAATTAGCCAGCTTGCTAAAACTGGCACATTTACAGTAATGTTGATTAATGTGTACTGTCTTTTTTTAAATAAACTGAAACTGAAACTTTATTATCATCATTATGATGGGATTAGACATAGGTGAGCAGACATCAATATTCTCATCATGTGCTTTGCACAGAAACATTGTTTTGATCATTCATTTATATTAAGTTAATATTAAACTAATGATTTGTGCAAGTAGGCTAGTAGGCTAGTACTGTAGTGCAACTGTCAATTTAAAAAGCTAAATGTTTGTCTAAAACGGCAAAAACTGTTGACAGATTGAGGGGAGCGTGTTGCTAAGGGTCAGCTACAAGTGCCTCAGACCACCCTTAGCTAAGGAGGCTCTGGGAAACAGCTTGGCCAAAACCTGTAGTGTCCTTTGCTGAGAAAGACAGAGAGCCTATAGTACAGGGACATACAGTATAGTGTACTGCAGCTTGCATGCGGAGAGCTAACAGTGGGAAAGCAGACCATTTTTCAGGTGAAAATCGCTTGGCTGGGGATCAAAAGAGAGAGACACAGCATTCTGCAGCCTCACTCAGGCCTGGAGCATTGGCACCTAAATATTGTCTCTATCCTCCAACAATCCTCTTCCCTTTTCCTCTCTCTCCTTTGTTCCTTTCTTTCTGTGATTCTACCCCTCTGTATCTGCCTCTCCCCCCCTTTCTCTCCTTCTGTTTCTCCTCTCTCTTTCTCTCTTTTTCTGTTTCTAGCCAGCCAACTATCTTGCCCCCTCCCTTACCTTTATTTCTCTCTCTCCTTCTCTTCTCTCACTTTATTTCCTCTCTCTGTCTGTCTCTCTTCCTTGCTCTACCCCCCACCATCCTCTCTCATCCTCTCTCATTCTCTCTCCCCTATTCTCTTTATTTGATGCTGTTAAGGGATCCTCTTATGAGGGCTCTGGTTCTGTAAATAGCAGCGCTGCCAAATCAAATGTATCCTGGGAGCTCCCTGAAGCAGATCTGATGGTTTTGATCAGGGCCCTTACTGGGAAACGACACAACAAGCGGGAAGGAGAAATGTGGTCCGCATATAGCCACACACACAAACACACACAAACACACACACGCACGCACGCACGCACGCACGCACACACACACACACACACACACACACACACACACACACACACACACACACACACACACGCACACACGCACGCACGCACGCACGCACGCACACACACACACACACACACACACACACACACACACACACACACACACACACACACACACACACACACATTTAGAATCTTTATTTATGTCCACATAAAGACAACGTTTAAAGAACACAAATATTATCAGTGCACTTGTACATTGTGGGTTATTCTGATACAATCGTGCCCAAATTGACAATGGCAACCAAAGTTACACACACACGTGGATGATGAACCTGACAATCTACACACAGCTCATGGATACAGATAGCAGCGTCTTCTCCAAATTGCCCGGCTGCCAATAATTGCTGACACTGAGCAATATCTTGCTAATGCACGCGCGCGCGCACACACACACACACACACACACGCACGCACGCACACACGCACGCACGCACGCACGCACGCACGCACGCACACACACACACACACACACACACACACACACACACACACTCACACTCACACACACACACACACACATATCACGGCTGTTTGAGTGTGAAGACAACGCAAGGATCTCCTTCATTAAATGTTTCTAAAGTGGCTCTCATGTAGGCCTACTGACTTTGACATTAGACATGGATTTAATTTATTTATTTTTGGGAAGAAGAGGGGAAAAAAGGTACTACCCACTGTTTTTTTTAAATAGCACGCATTGTTTCCATGCTCCTGCATGGCAGGAGCAGCGGTTCGGGAGGTGGGCACGGGGCGATGCGTGCTGTTCGAAAAGGAAGCAGATGTGTTGTGCGTCTGTCCTCCTAGGCATTCTAATGCTAAGAAAAGAACGGGTGGTTTTCACAGTCACAGGTGTAGTTAAATAGCGGTTCAGGTATAGTGTGAATTGTGTAAAAAATTTAAAACAGAGGGGAAGAAAACACGTCATTTTACACAGACAGCGTTATGCTGGTGTTTGAGGTGGCGTGCCGCTAATGACGCAGGTGGGCACCTCGCGCCTTGTCACACGCAGTGGTGCGTTATTGAAATCATCTGGGCTTGCACGCACCACGTGCACGCGCGCTCCCGGCACGTGCGCGCGCTCCCGCGAATGCGTGCGCTCCCGCGAATGCGCATTTAATGTCCCCTCGCTTGAGCACAGACTAAAGACAGTGCCTAATTGCCTCTACGAATGGAATGTAACACATGTCTTCACAACAAGTTAGGTGTGAATGTATCTGAGAACGTATTTAACACACCTGACGACCGGCGCTATTGATATGCAAATAGCGAGTACTTATCAGAGTGCAACCCCGTCCCATGAAGAACGCATGCCTGGTCACACGGTACTTTCACACATATAATGTATGTAATATAATTGCAGTTGAGGGAGGAAATGATGTATGTAGACCCGTTGAACTCTTTGCTTTGCTTCGTTTCCTCCGCAGATTTCCAATTTTCTCAGTTTTCTCGAGGGTGAGAAAGGCGGTTTTATCTCCATCCCGCGGAGATCAATGCCATGACCGCTGAGCACTTGAGCTGCAGCGCGTCTGGAATGACTCATATTGCGCTGCGAGAGTCATTATATTACATTAAATGTAACGCTATGGTGTCATACGCTTGTTATCCTGATTTCCCTGCTACCTAGGATGGCATTATTCGATATCATCGCAAACCGTGCAAATGGCAGCGGTGATGTCTCAAGACTTAGTCCTGCATGTATCATCAAATGCGCATGTCGGTGTGAAATGTATGAGTGCCATTATTACTATCAACTGTAATAATTGTGGAATATTACTATAATGAGCTGTATGTATGAATGAATGAATGAATGAATGAATGAATGAATGAATGAATGAATGAATGAATGAATGAATGAACGAACGAATGAATGAATGAATGAATGAATGAATGAATGAATGAATGAATGAATGAATGAATGAATGAATGAAAACTTTATTTAAGAGATTGCAGAATGGGTACAATACAGTACGGCTCAATACACACAATTGTTAAGGGGATGCAGACCAGAGAAAGACGTTTGTCTTGTTTACATCAGGGTCCCCCATTTTCAATTCATATTGACATTTATGACATACACAACATACATGACATGTATGGCATAGGGGCATACAGGTATTTAGTACTGATACATTTGTGACATAAACGGTATTCAAATATACAGTACTGTTACCCATAGATCCTGACAGAGTATATACAAATGATGGGGAGGGGACTGTACATTAGGAGGGGGTGTATGAACCAAGCATCTCACTGTAATGTACCTGTACTTTATTTGTGACAATAAACTACTACTACTACCTCAGCATCTCTCCTCTGATTTAAAACGGTGTGCTGGAGATAAAAGCAAAAGCCTGGCTATTCTACGGCAATTGCGTTATTGAACTCGCTGGTGAACCCAGTGAAGGGTTAAAGGCAGATGGATTCGACGATGACCTTAATATCTAATATAATCAGACCCGGCGCCATGGGCGGGCATTAGGGGGCCGGGCCCGCCCACTGAGTCAGCTGTGCCCACCCTGGTAAAAAAAAATGTTTTGTCAATCAAAGTCGACTATCCAAATCCTTAGTCGGGGACAGCCCTAGTGGGCACTGATGTCAACAACAACACTACTGAAGCTAGCACGGCACTCTGTGAGAATTTGTTTTCTACCCTCAAGAACGTCTTTACAGAACATCGCCTTAGTATGCTTCATCGACGCAATAGCCAATTTAATTCAGTTGGCATTTGAGAAGGACTTAACAAAAAAGTTCAGGAATGAGTGGAGGGGCAGTGTTTTAAGAATATTTCACTCTGTCCCCAAACACCGCTTGCCGCTCTACTAATGATGGTGAGTAGCCTGTGGAGGAATTTTATTTGCTTTTTTATGCACCTTATTTTTGTCAGTTCAGTTCAGTTTGTCAGTGAAATCAGAAGTGTTGAATAAATGGAGACTTTTCAAAGATATAGAATAGAATAGAATAGAAATGTATTATCCTGAGGGAAATTTGACACTGCAAATCACTCAACATTAAACATTTAGAAAGAACAAGTCACGAATAAGAATAACAAAACAAATGGCCTAAGAATAGAATAAAATGAAATAGAATAAAAATAGAATAAAAGATACAGTAAATAAATACAGTAAAAATATACTGAAGTCTACAGTAGGTGTAATATTGCACAGTGCTGTTTAAGAGACCAGGAAGATGGTAACTGTCCCTCTGTGCTCAGTGATGCAGTGAGGCACAGTGATGCATTGTATAGTCTGATGGCTGTTGGAATGAAGGACTTCCTGTGCCGTTCAGTGCTGCATTTAGGTAGTGTGAGCCTATAACATGCTCCTCCTGTCAGCCAAGTCTGTGTATAGTGGGTAGGAGGGGTTTTCCCTGATGGCCTGGAGCTTAGCAAGGTTCCTCCTCTCCACCACCCTCGGTAGAGTCCAGCTCCACCCCAACCACGCTACTGGCCTTCCTGACCATCTTATCCAGCCTGTTTGTGTCCCCTGCTCTCAGTCCGCTGCCCCAGCAGGTCTGTTATATATATCTGTGATATATACATGTTGTGAATGTTCTTAAGATAGAGAGAAATTTGATTTTTTAATTGCCTCTCTGCTGTTTAGTTCAGCACCGGCAGCGCCAAGCAAGCCACAGCGCCGTTGTCCCAGCTGAAACGTATAAAAGGGAACCTGTGTTGAAAAACCATTGTGCCCCCCCGAGAACATTTTATGCCCCCCGACTCATTTGTTTCTGCAGCCTGGTCTGAATATAATTGACCGATGGCTGGCTATGAGACGCCAGTGGTCCTTTTTGGAGGACACCCAAATTAGTACACATTAGGCCGTGGACCTCGATTATACAATTCCCTGCCTCAGGGACCAGCATCTGAGAAGATATTTGTTGTTAGATATGATTATTAAGTCCATGAATTCCACAACTGTCTGTAGCTGAAGAGATTAACAGTGGAGAAGGTACAAATGGTCATAATGGTCATATACTCCGTCTATTGAATGAAATATTGAAATTAAACTATTCTCTGTTTCTGGGGACCCCCTGGGACCTCTTCAAAGACGTCCGGGGGTCCCTGGACCCCACGTTGAGAGCCACTGTACTACACAGTGTGCTTCTGTATAACCTCTGCTCAACACTTTTCCAAAGAGAATGACTAACGTGGATCTCAATATCTGCAGTGCTTTTCACGTCCTCCCACTTTGCCTCTTTTGCGTTTAGGAAACACGGCGTGACCTTTTGCAGATCAGTCACGGCCACAAATGAGGTCATGCGGCTCCAGCCGTTTTTCTGCCGACAAAAGAGAGATTTTTCTGCCGCGTGTGGCATTTTACCTGACAGAGGCTCTCTTCCCCTGTTAAAACATTAACAACCTCTTCCCGTTTTCATTAAACGTAACAGTCTCATTATTTTGTAAAGTCAGAACGGAGCGGTTCGGTATCTCAGCTGCTGTTTAACCTTAGAAGGGGTGGGGAGGGGAGGGGTGGGGGCCCAAAGGAAGGGGTGGGGGAGGGGAGGGGTGGGGGCCCGAAGGAAGCTCATGGAAAGGTCTTAAGCACTGAACATTGATCTGAACAGAACATAGGGGGGGAATACTCCCCTGAAACTGAATTTCACATAATGCGGTTGCTATGATCTCGGAATGTTCCGCTGCTGTTCTGGGAGACAGAATTCACATGAGCTAGTCTGTGCCTATATGGTCGTAGAATATTCCCTCAAAGATATGTGTTTACATGAAAGAGTAGAGAAACAGGAGAGTCTCAGCTTGAATCTCTGCTGACATCAAGAGACATAGCATGGAGCTCCTCCACTGATGACCAGTGGGAGTTTTATTATTTCAATTAAACGATTGCTTTATTATTCTGAACGGCGACACGGTGCATTGTGTCAGCTAAGCTTTTCCAACTTTTTCTTTATCCTGGTCATTCTCAATGGATCTGTTCGTCGGTGGGACTCCACTATTAGATTAGTGAGTGGGGGGTGGAAACGATCCCCCTTTCTTCATCTTTTACTTATTCATTTGTTGTTATAGATACACATTGGTGTGGTATCACAGGTTATACAACGGCATGCAAATTTCTCGATTCTGATTGGCTGAAACAGCCCATTTACACGTATGTATAGGGCACACTCCACGCTCCTGGTCCCAGGACCCGCCCACAACCGAATCACATCACTCCGCCGTGCTGATTCTTCAGAGAAAACAAGATGGCGGACAATAATCTTTAACAAATGGATATGTTGATAACGACTAAATATAAAGCGATTCTGTCACGGCGAATGTCTTAGTCCTTTAAACAATGTTGGATGATGTAATTGATCATGAGTCATTGTAGAACAAAAGAAAAATCGCGGATTGATTCATTGATTATTTGCAATTTTATTTTAAATTTCTTCTTCCTTCCCCCTGACTGCAGCGCTCACTCTCACACTGTCCGACGCTGGCGTACCCACCCACCCCCACCCCCACACACACACACACACACACACACACACACACACACACACACACACACACACACACACACACACACACACACACACACACACACACGTACACATTCACATACACACACACACACACACACACACACACACACACACACACACACACACACACACACACACACACACACACACACACACACACACACACACTCCTGTCTGCAACGGCGGGGGAGAGTCAGACTGAGAGAGAAGCAGCTGAGTGCTGCGCTGTTTTAAGTGAGCATGGTCTATTGAATTGATTGATTGGTTGATTGCTAATTGTATTACTGTACGCCTGGTTTCCAACTGGTTAAGTTTAGGCCCTCTAAAGTAGGTTTAAAAAATAAATAAAAAAATAGGACGAAGAAAACTTTTTTTTTCCTATAGGGCAACCTACTTTCTATAGAAGCATCTAAGAATGAAGTTCTATAGAAAGTAGGTCTGCATACCCTTAACAATTGTGTGTATTGAGCCGTACTGTATTGTACCCATTCTGCATCTGGTAATAAAATGTTCAATCAATCATTCCAATAACACACAGTTGGATGTGTTAGTTTGTTGGATCCGTTGGATGCACTTCCGAGCTGCTTCCACATGAGGCAACTTCTCTCAATCATTCCAATAACACACAGTTGGATGTGTTAGTTGGTTGGATGCACTTCCGAGCTGCTTCCACATGGAGGCAAATTGGCTTTTTTGTTGTTGTGGGAACTACTTTTTCTGGCGGATGGTTTTTTCAATAAATCTTCGATTAATGTGTGTTTATTGTATAGCAATAAGGTTGGATGAATGTGGCAGTTGTATAAAAGCATTACACCACTTGCAGTCGTGATTTGTGTCGACCACCCCTAGGCATGGTTTATTGTTCACAAACCACTCCTGCGTGTGATGTAATGCTTAATTATAGCATGGAGCAGCAAACTTTGTAAACCCATGTGTGTGTATGTTTTTCCATAACCACAATAACTACTGTAAGCACATTTCTTATCCGATTTGACTTAAATCTGGTGGATGACAGTGAGCCAAGGGACCTGTACTATTGCATTTTCAAAGATGAACGGCGTAGATCGAGGTCAGATCTTTAGCCATTGGTGTAGACCAGTGGTTCTCAACATTCAATACATTTAATTTTTTATTTAATAATTAAATACTTAATTACATTAAACAATCAGTCAGTCTTCACACCACCAGCAGGCCAGCAACTTGAATTGTTTTATTTATATATCCATATTTTTCAAATTAGTTGACAGCGTTTTATTTCAATTAATAATTCCCATCATTGCCCATTGAAATCAATAATGAGAATAAACATAAACGTGAGAGGGCACTACTAAAGCTTCACCTAGACTCCCGTAATCAGTTCTCTGGCAACACAATATTCCAATGTCCGAGTCAGCCTCGTATTGTAGGTGGAATACCAATGCAGACATGTTTTCACCCAGTAAATATTTTAGTTACATCCAGTTTCATGTTTGTAGGTTAAGTATTTAATGACTGACAGACAGACAGACAGACAGACAGACAGACAGACAGACAGAATACAGTAAGGCTCAATACACACAATTGTTAAGGGGATGCAGACCAGAGAAAGACTTTCATCTTGTTTACACCAGGGTCCCCCATTTTCAATTTACAAAGAATTGTAAGTAGGGTGCAACTAGCACCGTGCAATCCATTCTTTGTGGATCTAGCCCAGAGTCACAAGAGTGGAGAATGTAGAGGTCTAAGCACTCGCCTACCACTTCAGAGACCTGGGTTTAATCCCCGGCAACGGTACCTCCGGCTTGGTCAGTCGTCCCTACAAACACAATTGACAGTGTTTGCCGGTGGGAAGCCAGTGGAGATATGAGTCCTGGTCGTTGCAACAGCAACTCCTACTGGTTGGTACCTGTTGAGCAGGGAGTGGATCTGGGGGAGTCTACAGTACGGCAGCGCAACAACCAGGAGGTAATTGGCATAACGACAGAATATCCCTTCCCCAGCACTTTGCCTGCATAGGTGTAATATTCCCTTATATATTGATGACTGGAGGTTCACAGGTCGACAGGTGCTGTGTAGTGCTGGCATATCATCTCTCCGAGTACCATTCTTGTTCCATCTGTTCCGACTCCTTTCTATGGAGAAGTACACCAGTGTGACGTCAGAGATTAGAGAGCTATATAGGACAAGCTCCTCCTCTCTTATTTCTGGAGTAACATGGTACCATTTGTGTAGGTGCTATTTAAACTATTTGGGACTCACGCCTGATGTTTTGCTGGTTAGGGACTGGTTAAGGTTATGGGCTAGGAAAAGGAGTAGTTAAAGGCACAATGCTGATTTATTTTGCACATCATCTCAGACACATCCAAAGACGTGGTTTTGCACACATTAATTTAGTGTGACAGTTATTGTGAGTATATGGGTTTATATAGCCACCAGTTATGTCATGGGGGACTTTGAATACTTGTGCTGTGTTAATTACAGCCCCATGAAATAATGTAGATGAAAAATGTAATTAACACAACACAAGGATTCAAAGTTTCAGATGACATCACTGGTGGTCATATTCAAACCTAAATTTCAAGGTTTCGAGAAATAATTGACCGCTGTTAGGGGCAACCGAGCGCTATTGACCAAACACAATCAAGCATTTTGGCTAATGTTAAAACGCCATGTAATAAGTTAAGATAATGGTTAGACTTTAGGTTTAGACAGGTACAGTCAGCTATAGTTAAATGTATATTTGAGCTAAACGTTTTAATGTCAATCACTTTAATTGTATGTCATATTGGCTGACATATATGTCTATGTTTGAAAACAGGAGACTGGTCTGTTCTGGAGATGGAACTGAATGTTCTCGTCTCGAGGACGCATTATTGCAACGCTGATATTCCCCTCACTTCAAGGCGATAGGATCTGGAATGATTTACAAGATGTAGAGGCTGAGTTAGTCCTCTGGGGCTTATGAGCTGGTTAGCGGGGGCGATAGATGAGGAGAGAGGAGGAGAGTGGGTAGAGAGTGTGAGAGGAATGGGGTGTCAGAGAGAGAGAGAGAGAGAGAGAGAGAGAGAGAGAGAGAGAGAGAGAGAGAGAGAGAGAGAGAGAGAGAGAGAGAGAGAGAGAGAGAGAGAGAGAGAGACAAAAACAAGACGCAGACAGACAGTGACTGACAGACAGTGAGACAAACAGAAACGCTGATCGATAGTGAGATGGAGAGACAGGACAGAGAGAGTTTGATTGATTGATTGAAAACTTTATTAACAGATTGCAGAATGGGTACAATACAGTATGGCTCAATACTAGCAATTTTTTTTTATCCACTTTTTCTCCCATTTTCTATATTTTCTCCAATCCCAATTTTGTATCATCCAATTCAACCCTCCCCTGTCACGGATGCTGTTTCTTGCCTCCACAAGCCGGCTGCAATGTGGACTAAGTCATACATAGCACAAGTCCCCTCCGGTACTTGAGGTAACAGCAGTCGCATCTTTTCACCTGCGCAGCTCGATCTCTCAGTGGCGAAGAGTAACGCGTGGGAGGCTCACGCTGCCCCCGACACTTCCTGATTCTACTGCGCAGGCGCACCAACCGACCTGTAGGAGTCGCTGTCCACAAAGCCCGATCCCCACCCTTCAGTTTCCCTCCCCGTAATACGGCCAATGTGTATTACTGTGGACAACCAGCTAAACTGAAAGCAAATGTGGAGCGCTGGGCTCGAACTGACGAGCCCAGCGTCTCCAGCATTTCGTGGCGAGTGCCTTGCCCACTACGCCACGTAGCCGCCCTAATACAAACAATTGTTAAGAGGATGCAGACCAGAAAAAGACTTTCGTCAGGGTCCTCCATTTTCAATTCATCAAGACATACAGTACTGTTTCATTAAGACATTTATGACAGGCCTACAAGGCATATACACATACAGTACTGTTTAAGAGAAAGAGAAGAAACTGTACATTGGTCAAGTCAAGTCAAGAGTTTTAATTGTCACGGCATACAGGTATACAATGAAATGCGGGTGGTCTTGGTTGGGGGGGGGTGAGTGGGTGGGGGTGGGGGGGGGTTTGGACATTTACCGGGGCCAGTTTCTAATTGCAGCCAGGGAGGGTGAGTTATACAGTGGTGGCAGATTGCATTGCAGTATGGTAGACCAGCAGCTTTCCCCGGAGACACATTAAAAACATTTTCAGGGTGAACACACTGTTATTATGGAATGTTTTCTCAAAACAAGGCAACGAGGACGCTGCTAGCTTAGGCCCTCTTCTAATTCCACTTTGCATGCCTGTGTGACACTAGAAACGATGTGGCCTCTGAGGTCAAATGGAATGCCATGCCGCTTGTTCCTCACAATTATCTTTGGAGCTAATAGATGGGAGGCCGAAGGTCTCTAGAGGCTTCCGTTAATGAAATGATTGATCTGGTTTTACAGAGTATATGTTATTGTAATATGAACTACATAATATACTATAATAACACATTTCCGTTTGTTGGCAACGGTTTTTGGGACATATCTTTATGAAAATTAATGTGTTGATAAGATAAAAACTACCTACGTTTGTGAAAAGGGGCGTTGCTGCGGAACCAATCAAAACGCGTTACAACGTCAGGTGACTTGATTTCTCCCAATGACATTCCTCAAGCTCCGGAAACTAGGAAGTAAATTTGCGACTCGTCTGTTGACAACACTGGATTTAGCTCTGCATCGGTAAGCTCTCAATACTCATATACATTACTATTGAAATGCATTTTTACTTAACTTTACAGCATTATTCAAACGTGATAGGAAGTTATGAGTCATCAGCTGTTTATATGAAGTCCGTTTTGACTTCCGATTACACATTGGAAAATGTTGTAGCCAGCTCACAGACTAACGTTACGTTAGCATTTTAACTTTCTCAGATAGCAATCTAACATTACGTTAGTGTAAATCAAACAACTCTAACCCAATACTAATAATAGTAACTTGTTTCACATTCTTGCTGTGTGTTACACTATGGTATAGCGGTATGTGTTGTTGCCTGTGACGTTGTACTGCTACATCTATTTATGACATACCAGATTTGTAAATACAGTACTGTTTGTCACAAGACGTTGTCACAACCGTTACATATGTACAAAATATACTGTCTCATAAATATACTCTTCCAATATATAAATATACATATAAATATATTGTTTTAGATGCTGTTGTCACTATGAATTACAAATGGGGGGCCCTGATGTAAACAAGACAAACGTCTTTCTCTGGTCTGCATCCCCTTAACAATAGTTTGATATTGGATGGTCCCTGTGCTGTTGTTTACTGTCTATCTGTATGTCATGTATGTAATATGTTATGATGAATTGAAAATGGGGGACCCTGATGTAAACAAGATGAAAGTCTTTCTCTGGTCTGCATCCCATTAACAATTGTGTGTATTGAGCTGTACTGTACTGTACCCATTCTGCAATCTGTTAATATGATGAATAGCGTTATCTATTGTAGTAACAATGTTCCAAAATGTATTGATTGTTTTTCTGTTTCCCCAGATGATCAACCCTGGACCACACGACAGATATATTCTAGGCCTAAATAACCCTAGCCTGAGGGTTCTATAGTAATCAATCATGCAAGCTCAAAGATTGAGCTCTTGAGGTGACTGGCCCTGCTCTATATAAGGAACCATTATCAGAGTGGCAACTGCAGGACCTGTATTTCCCAAAACAATGAATATCATGATTGAATGAGAGGCCATGGTAAACAGCACAGTGAATAAACAATGTGCAGTCCCCTTATATATTGTTCTGGATAGAAGTGGGGCCAGGCTAATCTGCAAGAGCTCAACTTTTGAACAAGGATGGTCATCCTCTCACATAAGCTGTCCGGGGACGACTCACACAGCTCTCTACTCTCTGGGCCCTGGACTGGACACCCCTCCACTGTACTAGTTACACATTACACACATACAAATGACAATAACACTATGTACCAACCATCAAATGCACTCACAGCACACACATCCACACGCACACACTCACTTTAAACAAACAACTGACTGCAGCACCCACTTTAGAACACCTAAACACACTTTATATTTATTGGCAAATAATTTGCACTACAACCCATACCTCATTACACCTTACTGTAAATTGTACCTCATCCCATTTCTGCATTGTACTGTATAGTATATTGTATTGTAACTCAGTTACTTTTCTACTCTGCATTGTACATTGTATGTATATATTGAACACTTGTCTACGTACTTGACTTCTATTTTATACTTATCTATTTTTATCTAGCACAATCTCTGGAGCAAAACAGAAAGAAGCATTTTATATAAAAGTATTCTGTACTTCTGTATGACAACTAATAAAGGAACTTGAACATCAAAAAATCAACATTCTGTTCTCTATGCCAGGCTATATCTGACCTTGACTCATGTTACAGGATTAATACACACTTTATACACAAATTGCATATAGCATTCTCTTTGGTAGCATTCATTCTGTGTTTATTGTGTCATACTGGGGAATAATATTAATATTATTATGTCCTATTGGGGACATAATTTTAAATTCTGAGCAATTCAATCGTTTTTTTTATAGAGGACGTCTGACATTGATTGAAAACGGTTAACAGATTGCAGAATGGGTACAATACAGTACAGCTCAATACACACAATTGTTAAGGGGATGCAGACCAGAGAAAGACTTTCGTGAGAGACCAACAAAGTGAGGTATGTAATACATTTCGAATGAAATTGTGGTCGGTTAGATCTAACGTTAATATCACGTTATCCATCTAATGGATAGCAAGCTCACCTGACGTCGGTATGGCTTGCGAAATACAATCTTATAGTAAGAAACAATACACAAGATGAACATAGTTTTGAACGTTTTATTACAATAGTATTTAGGTCGGACCGTCAGATAGATCTAACGTTAATATCACGTTAACCATCTAAAGCTCATCTGTGACGTCGTTATGGTTAATACAGTGCGAAATACAATATTATATAGTAACAAAACAATACACAAATTGAACATAGTTTTGAACGTTTTATTACAATAGTATTTACTGTCTCATGTTGTGTATAATCCAGCTAGCGTTCCAGTCAGATCCATTCTCCGTTGTTCTTGTTGACAATTTTGGGGTCCCGAAATCCCGTTTCTGTATCCTGATTGGTTTATCAGCTAGAGGTGTCCAAAGATATGCATGAGCAAATATTTAATTTAAATGTAAGATTACGAACACCGATGACCAACAGACGGCTGGCCAACAAACATATTTTGACTCAACATAATAACTAGATATCACACACAAAGAATTGCGTAGTCTGCCAACATGGATCAATCAAGTTCACTTTAGACAGACTCGGCCTCCCATCTATAAGCAGTGTTGTCGATTGTTTATTGACAAGGATCCCCATTAGCTAACGCAAAGGCGCCAGCTAGTCATCCTGGGGTCCGGAAAAACTACTTTGCAACATTACAACATGACAAAATGAACACAGATCAAAGAAACACACAATCAAATGATAACAGAACACATCAAGGTAACACAAATGTCACATGGCTCTTCATTATCACTTTCATATTCATTGGCTCTTTTGTTAGTGAGATCTCAACTTATTTTTAAAGCTAGCTATACCTTGTATTTCACGTATGCTACTTGGAAGACAGTTCCGTGCCCAGATAGCCCTATTAGTATACAGTATATATTATATAACAGTTATTTTCATGCTTTTGGATTTTTGACGGGGTAGACTAATCAAAACTCTACTTGCCCCTCTAGTGAAATGCATGTGAACATCCGATCTGTAAATTATTTTGTTGAAGATAAATATGGGATTGTGAGTCAAAATGACTTTCTGAAAAAATATAAGTCCAAATTGATTCCATTTGGGAATATCCTCACTAGTTGGCGTCTTTACACTG
>NC_140177.1:98393633-98798633 GCF_963971535.1 Notolepis coatsorum
TGTGTGTGTGTGCGTGTGTATCCGACTCTAACTATCCAGCCACCCGCGTCTCCTAGCTCTGATGAAATGAAATTCCCCAGCAGTTAGTGTGTTAGCGAGCGAGAGCCTGCGTGGGCACTGCAATACGCCTGCCAGTCTGACTCCATCTCACACCCCTCTCTCACTCACTCTCTCACTCACTCTCTCACTTGCACTGCCTATTATAATTCACTGCCATTTTCATTATCCGTCTTTAATCTCACTCTGCCTTCGCTCTTGCTTATTTTGTGTAATTGTGTCGTGATGGTGTTGTGTTGTGTTTTGTTCCAGTCTGGTCCTGCCCTATAGGTTATTATAGTTAACTAAAACTAAACTGAAAAATAAAACGAGGTGTGAAATAATTTTTTTTATACTTTATTGTGCAATGAAGTCACTCTACATTTAAGTGTAGTATATGTACACACATACACACACATATACATAGTTACATACACATATCGATACATGTATGCATACATACACACATACATACATATTTACATCCATACATACATACACACACACACACAAATGTACATATACTGTACACGTATATTTTAAATCTTAAAAAATTATTGAATTTCTTTTTATTTTACCCCACAAGAACAAAAACATAAGTGCATGTATAAACAAAAGAGTGAGTACCAGTGTAGATGTTACTGATCCTGGACTAGTAAAGAAAAAACATTTTAGTTAGCTGAAATCCGATTTTTTATTAGACAGTAACAGTACAAAACAAGCTAAAATTCAATGTTAGTTTTAGTCTTTTTAGTACATTTTGTCAAATTTCACAACACAGCAAACATGAGGAGACATCGGTGCCTAATGTTCATTGAGTCTGGGATGTCTATGACTGTGAGGCAATTACCTTCACAAAGTGATGTGTTTATATTACATAATGCCTATTCTGAGCAAATACCCCCATATTATAATAAAACAAATAATAAAACTAAAAAAACTAAAACTAATACTGAAACTAATTCAAACTAAACTATTGTAAACTATTGTAAACCATAAAAACTAAACTGAAATAGCAAACTCTGTAAACTAACTAAAACTAAAATGGATTGAAAACTAAATTATAAACAAAATAAACACATTCAAATAAATGAAAATACCTATAAAGAGAAGGCAGATAACACTACTTACAGTTCTATTAAGACCTGCTTTTCCTTGGTATTCTCTGACCAATTATGTTCTGTTCTGTTCTGTTCTGTTCTGTTCTGTTCCGTTCCGTTCTGTTCTGTTCTGTTCTGTTCTGTTCTGTTCTGTTCTGTTCTGTTCTGTTCTGTTCTGTTCTGTTCTGTTCTGTTCTGTTCTGTTCTGTTCTGTTCTGTTCTGTTCTGTTCTGTTCTGTTCTGTTCTGTTCTGCACTGCTTCGATTCAGTTATGTAGACTTTTGATCTCATAATGTTTGACATTTTTCTTTGAATGTCCTCCCCTTTGTCAGTGTTGTCCTTCGTCTCACCATGTGACCACTAGAAGAAGAAAAAAACTGCATAAATTGTGTACAAGGTTGTTCCCTTATAGCTGTTCCTAACAGTCTCTCTGCCATGTTTCCACAGTCTTCAGAGACCTTGAAAACTGTTTTTGTCATGTTACTGAAGTTTGACAATAGAGCTTTTGAGAGGTTGGACAGGGAAACACTGGTTGCTGATAGATTTGTATTATTGTCACATTCTTTGGCTCGATGAGGGTCTAGCTGGTTAATTGCACATCTGAGACATGGAGAATGCTTTGTCTGCAACATCCTCTGTTTGTGCTGTTTCTTTTTGTATTAAATTTAGGGATATATATACATTTTTATTTTTACTTTCTTTAATGGGAAGTTCAGTCAAAACAAATAACAACCAAAACATATGTCCCCCTCCCTGAAGTGCTATTTATCAATCCAGATAGTTTTGTTGTGATTTGCCAAGGTTTGGCGATATTGCCGGTAGAAATGTCTGCCATCAGAATCAGCATCAGAATCAGAAAGATCTTTATTGCCAAGTAGTTTTCAGTGGCGTCGCGTGGGTAAAATAACAGGGGATGCCAAAAAAAGAATTATAAAAAAAAAAAATTAAAGGGGAACTATTTGACTATTTCTTTCACTATTTGGGCACTTTTACACAATTCCTGTGAGTTTATGGAACACCTCTGTAATTTTTTATTTTTTTTAATTCATTGTTTTGTATTTCTAATCAAGTACTCAAAAACAGCATTTTTCTACATCAAGATCTTAAGCCGTTTTGAGCCTGGGCTCCAACCACAATGGTAAACCACTGCCTCGCCTGAACATTATCATGCAGCGGTGTCTCTCTGACATCACAGATCAGCACATTTTCAGATGACTCAGTTCAGTGAGGGTGAATATTGTGAGAGGAGAATTGGAAGAATGCGCCAATATGAGAATTAGAGACATAGATCATATTAATATAAGTCCACATAGCTAGGAAACAATGCTAAACACTGAAAAAGGCCATTTATAAGATAGTTCCCCTTTAAATATTTTTATTAAGCAGTGGTTCATTTTTGGTCCGAATTTTCCTTACACGATTTTGCGCGCCGCGTGGGACCAAATTCGAGACACATATTCGGTTGCAAAAAGGTGTCCCACCGTCTCCTCTATGGCCGTGAATATTTTCACGCAGATCGGAATCACGGCGCGCCCGTGGGACACTTTTCCGTTTCGGCGAGTTTATTCCACGCTTTCGGCTTTCCTTTGCTAAGCATTTTCGGGGCTACATGTGAATGAGTAAAAGTTGCGGGACGCCCAGATGTTCCCACGATAGAAAGCTCGCGTGGAGCCCATAATAGGCTCACTTAATACAGCGTTTTTAAAATCACGCGACCTTTTCCCCTCGTTTTCGATGATGGAAGTGATTTAGGAAAAGCTTCGGCATGCGGAGAGGTACCCGTGGATTTAATCTCGCGAGGATCGGGGCAATATTCGGCACGTGGGAGCAGTCACGGGTTAATACAATTTTCAAATGTGCAGAGGGGAGGCCAGACTACTTAGTCAGCTGACAGGCCTGTTTTAAGGTGTGGGCAGGGCTTTAGTCAGCTCAAATCTGATTGGCTAGTATTGGTTTTGGAGTCCACATACATGGGGAGGCTGGAGAAAGACACCTCCCCCCTGCCTCCTCTCCAGTCTCCTCTGCTGCAGTGAGTCTGACAGTGTGTTAGAGAGAGTGAGAAGGAGAAGAGGGAGACATTTAAAAAATATATATATAACACAGATGAAAAATAATGATTTTTTATTATTATTGTAAACTATATAATTTTTTTTTTTTTTCATAATTGATATTTGATATTAATTCATATTTTTATAGGGAGGCCTGGCTTCCGTTGGCTTCCATGAGGATTCGCCACTGGTAGTTTTCCCATACAAGGAATTTTCTTTGGACGTTATCTGTGCGACATTAGCGGACAGACATTAACAGACAGACATTAACAGACAGATAATACAATAAAGAGGTGGAGTAAAATAATATAAAATGAAATATGAGCTAAGTTAAGCACAATAAAATTATATAATTATGAAATTAAATATAGGCCAGGGCTGTACAACTGTAAATAAGAGGTTGAATAAAATTATAGGGGATATAAACTAAATACTAAAATATAGTACAGTTATAAGTAAAAAATAAAATAGGAATACGCCAGGGCTGTACAACTGGGCAGATGTGGTCAATTATATACACTAATTAGAATGAAGTAATAACAATACAGTGGGCAAGTATATAGTCTAGTAGGGGTGTGTTACGTAATGTAAGCATTGTCAGTCCGATACAATGGAGCTCAATGGGTCTTCTTTTGTGAAGGCAAAACAATTACATTTGGAAAACTCAACAGCAATGAGAGTAAAACTAATTTACTCCCAATAACTGTCTAATTAAATGTGTGCAAAAATGTTCTTTCGGATATGAGTTTTTGGTGTGTGTGTGTGAGATTATGTGCAAAATAGAATAATGAGCATTGTGAAGCACCCCTTTAAGTTCTCAGCTCTCTCCACATCGCAGTCTATTGTTAAAACATGATGGGCGATAATTATTTTTTAAGTGGTTCCTCATTTTCGATGCTGCACACAGGTTGAGTGAAGTATTGCCTGAAAGGACATGCAGAGAAAGATAATGAGAGTGGCAGTCACAGACCATTTTGTGCCGACATGACAAACTCCACACAAGATAAGCGTAGCTGAGCCTAAAATAAAAGGGAGGTACTGTAGCACAAGTTGGCAATGTTTTTACTGGTGCTGCAGTTGCGTTGTAAGCTGCTACAGTGGCTAATTATTGGTGATACATAATTTTGGGGAATTTTGACAGGAATTGTATAATTTATATTATTTATTATTTCAACTTTTAATCTTTGAGCTCTCATTTTCTCACAAGGGCTAGACAAATGTCTCTCTAAGCAGTCTGAGATGACTTTATGAGGTTGGGTGTTTATATTATTGTTTATGGAATAAATCGTCTTCGCTCTAAGCGTTGTGTTTCTCCTATAGAGCTTTTCAAAATAAACTTGTGATGACTGTAGCTGATTCAAGATGATATTAATGAGACTATTGTCAATTGACAATATCAACCTGATTAAACTGTTCGTATAAATTAAAGTACCGTCAGTGTTGATAGCTTAGCCCACGGGTTCCCAAACTTTTTCAGCTCGAGACCCAAAAGAGAAATTTAGTGTTTCCTCGGGACCCAAACTTACAAAAATACATCATGAATTGCCATAACATGGGCGGCTGGGTAGCGCAGCGGACTAAGTGCCTGCCTACCACCGCAGAGACACTGGTATCGAATCCAGCCTTCAGCGGTACCTCCGGCTTGGTCGGTCGTCCATACTAACACAATTGGCAGTGTTAGAGGGTGGGAAGCCGGTGGGGTGTGTATCCTGGTCGTTGTAAACAGCGACTCCTACAGGTCGGTCAGGGCGCCTGCTCAGCGAGGAAGGGAACTGGGGGAAGTAGTGTGAGCCTCCCACGCATTACGCTCACCCAGTGAGAGTCCTCGCTGTCAGGTGAAAAGAAGCGGCTGGCTGACTCCACATGTATCGGAGGGTACATGTCATAGTATCTATCAACCCTCCCTAGACCGGCAAGTGGGGGGGAAATGCGGGCAACGACCAGGAAGGGAGGGAAGGGAATTGGCAAAACGACTAAATTGGGATGGGAGAAAAATACAGAAAAAAGGGGGAGAAAAAAGTAGATAAACATTTTTTTTATTGCCATAACATACATTTATAAACTACTGATAAAGAACACAACAAAGCATGGATTTCAAATGTATATGAAATGTATTTATTTAATTATAAAAGTACATCACAGCAATAATCAGAGTGTAATGTTAAGTTGCTCACCTCCTCCTAACATATGTAAGCCTACATACAATTTTGTAACACTTTTTAATGAACAAACATGTTCTACTATCCTTTCTATTTCTCACTCCTTTTTCAACTCTCCATTTCTTACCCCCTCCCTCTGTCCCTCAACCTTAAACCCCAACATTGAGCAACATTCTGATTAATTTGTACTGACTTATTTAAAAATTCTACTGACCTGACATCATGCTAGAAGGGGTATAATATTTCATCTATGGCACAATGAAATCTAATGAGAGGTATGTGGCTCGTTGAAGTTTTCAACCAGCAGATCTATTCTGGGCTTGGTTTTTGAAAGTGCTATTCTGAGGTCATGCTGCGCATTTAGTCTGTTTCTGTATTTGTTTTTCAGGTATGCTAGAGTAGAAAACCCAGATTCACATAAGTATGTGGTGCCCAACTGAATCAACACATCTACAGCTTTTTTATAAAAAAAAAAGAAAAAAAAATTTAATAGTGTTTTTTATTTTTTATCTATTTTTTTCTAAATAAATTGTTAATAGATCATATTTTTCTTTTCAGTTTTTAAAATAACCGAATGTTAATTATTGGAATAGGCTGCGTTTCACATCCAAGCCACTATGCGTCTAATGCTACTCCAACCCATTTGGTGAAGAAGAAGCAGCAAGCTTAACGTCATGAATGAATGAATGAATGAATGAATGAATGAATGAATGAATGAATGAATGAATGCATGAATGAATGAATGAATGAATGAATGAATGAATGAATGAATGAATGAATGAATGAATGACAATTTTATTTAACAGATTGCAGAATGGGTAGAATACAATATGGCTCAATACACACAATTGTTAAGGGAATGCAGACCAGAGAAAGATGTTTGTCTTGTTTACATCAGGGTCCCCCATTTTCAATTCATAGTGACATTTATGACATACACAACATATATGACATCATGACATGTATGGCATAGGGACATACATGACATACAGGCAGGGGTGTAGCTCCAGATTCTGGGCCCCATGAAAGAATGTATTAGGCCCCCAGTGTATTCTTTGATTGGACTTCTTTTTCTTTTCACCACTTTTAGCTCAATTTTAGCCCTATTTTAGCTATTTTTATCCCTATGTATTTGTCTATCTTGTTTTTAACACATACTAATAAGTGTATGTTACAGTATGTATTAACTGTTTCCACTAACTGTTTATAAATTTCTGTTATGCTGTAATGGACATCTGAATCTCCCCTTGGGGATAAATAAAGTTTTTCAATTCAATTCAATACAATAGCAGATCTTCTACCTCAGACACCACTACAGGTGGCTCAGTATCTGTGGAATCCTGTGTCGGAGCCTCACTTTGTCCCTGACATTGACTGTCCATAGCTGCTTCCTCCTCATCTGTGCTGCTTTCATGGTCCTCAACTTCTTCTTGTACTACTTCTGCCTCTTCACCTTTGCTCCATAGTATCCATAGTGTACATGATTTATAAAATGTCCTATAATAGTAATAACACAGTACAGCTCGAGCTATCTCTTAATTGTTATAATAATAATAATAATAATAATAATAATAATAATAATAATAATAATAATAATAATAATAATAATAATAATAATAATAATAATAATAATAATAATAATAATAATAATAATAATAATAATAATAATAATAATAATAATAACTAGACAATTCCGTGCAGGGGAAATTGTGAAAGTGTGGGTGATGCCTGTGCACCGCCGGCCGACGGGAGAGGGTCTCTCACGAGTCTCTATGACAAACGGTTCAAAGGATACAAAAAGGGGGCGCGGTCTAAGGATCGGGGGAGTGGTCAACATAGACCAATGAAAGAGGATATCCCTACTGAGTGCAATGACACAACCCGCAAGTCGCATAGCACACTATTACACACTATTACACTATTACACTATTACACACTATTACACTATTACACACTATTACACTATTACACTATTACACACTATTACACTATTACACACTATTACACACTATTACACTATTATACCATTACACACTATTACACTATTACACTATTACACACTATTACACTATTACACTATTACACTATTACACACTATTACACTATTACACTATTACACACTATTACATTATTACACTATTACACTATTATACTATTACACTATTACACACTATTACACTATTACACTATTACACTATTACACAATATTACACTATTACACACTATTACACACTATTACACTATTACTGTTGTGAAGGGCCAGATTAAACCGAATATATATATTTATTTATATATATATATTTAATTGTATTTGTATATTCTCTAATATTCCCTGATATCCCTTGTATATTCCTTGTACAATATGCATTGAATATCCATTCTAGCCTACTGAACATCCCATAATAGTCTCCATTCTACTATTGGTCGAGACCTTGGTGCCAGGCTGCCATACCCCTCAGACCCAGTTCAAACGTACCGCTCCACATGTACGAACAAGTCCTAGTTCCGCGTAGGAATCTGGCTACCGCACCACTAATACGCACTATTTGTTCATAGTGCGTATATATACTGCGCTACTAAAGTAGGACTTTCTTTTCAGTCCAGTTTCTTACCCTCCAATAGAGTCACAGACGTAAAGCCTCCCCGCGACGCCACGTGTGGGAGTAAGGCCAAGTTCGCCTACCATCGGTATTGAGACATCGTGTATATTAATATTTGAATAGTCATATTTGGCACTATATCGTCGAGTTGGACGTAGTCTATTAAGCTAATAATAGTCTGTTAATATATAGTGCTTCGTGCGGTGAGAATACTACCGTAGTCAGTACCCCATCGTTTCGGGCAGAGAACTGGCTGCTTACCCAGGGTGGTTGACCCTATGTGAAGCTGCACCCGAGGAGCCCCAGAGCCGACGAGCGAGTGGACCTGTATACCGGATTATTCTACCGACGACAGCCCGCCTTCCCAGGCACGGATTATGCTTTGGATACTTTGATTATTACATGGATAAAGACCCCCGACACTGCCGTGTGTTGGAACCCCCCCCCCTGGAGAGGACGCAAGGTGAGGAGACGCTCTGCAAGACGAGGTCGCTTCACGTCTCTCCCCCGTGGACCGGAGAGAGCCGGCCCACAAAGAGTCCACCTGCTTTCATCTGTGGTCCAAGGATCGCCGGCGCATTGAACGGCACTACAGTGGGTTCACCTGGGATACCCTTGGCCGGACGAGGCAGCCAGATTCTACCCCCCCCCCCTCCTACTCCTGTCGGCTTACAAGCGACCGGATTAACCCCCTCTAGTGTATCTAGTATATAATCATTAAAGTATCATTGCTGTTATTCCTTAACTATTCCAGGTCGTATATTTACCACCTGCGCCTTCAGAGATTGGACATTCTCTATTGATATACCGACGAATACTCCTTGCCATAAAAGTGCATACTATTTCAATTCATAAATGTAATTAAGTGATTAAGTGCTTCTTCTACACACCATCGCTGTGTAGAAATAAAGACCTGTTTCTAATTCGTACATTTGTGTTGGATCCGTTTCATCTACGTGAGAGTGTTCATGATAATATATTTATGCCGTGTACTGGGTGGCCGAATATTAAGTACAAAGGTAGTGGTAGTAAGTATCATATCTAGTAATACAGTCAGGGAATTGTACCCCTCAGTTACAATTGGTCCTTCGAGCCGGAGGGTAATTAGTGTAATATTAATATAGTGTTATTAATATTGAAATGGCCTATGATGAACACTCCACGAAACGATCCTCCTAACCAACGCCCGCAGCGCGAACGACGGCTCCCTCAGTACTTAGAGGCTTACGCTGTCAGTCAACAACCTAGTCTTCTACTAACAGTAAACGCGGTAAAACTAGAAAGTAAAAGTATGTCTAACCCCAACGCCCAGACTACCCCGACCATAGAGGCCCCTACGGGCTCTAATGTAACTGACCAAGTTCACGGTGGGGACCAGTGGGAACCAGACATGACTTCACACCCCGCCAGTACTGAAGAAGTAGTCCCCGATGAGTCCCGGGAGGAATACAACGCTACCGAGAGAGAACTCGGCACGGAAGAAGACGGGGAGAGCACCGTGGAGATAGAGCTCCAAGGCTCCGCAAGGAGTACCCCGAGGGAAGGCTCCCCTATACAACCGCCTTCTCCAGAGGCAGAGCGGACCCTACAGCAGGCCTTCCTCATCAGCCTGAACGCCGCTGCTGAACGCGACCGACTGCAGATCCAGCAGCGAAGCGAACACACTATTACACTATTACAATATTACACTATTACACACTATTACACACTATTACACTATTACACACTGTTACACTATTACACACTATTACACACTATTACACTATTACACTATTACACTATTACACACTATTACACACTATTACACTATTACACTATTACACTATTACACACTATTACACTATTACATTATTACACACTATTACACTATTACACTATTACACACTATTCCACTATTACACACTATTACACTATTACACTATTACACACTATTACACTATTACACACTATTACACTATTACACACTATTACACTATTACACTATTACACACTATTACACTATTACACACTATTACACTATTACACACTATTACACTATATTACACTATTACACTATTACACTATTACACACTATTACACCATTACACACTATTACACTATTACATTATTACACACTATTACACTATTACACACTTACACTATTACACACTATTACACTATTACACTATTACACACTATTACACTATTACACACTATTACACTATTACACACTATTACACTATTACACTATTACACACTATTAAACTATTACACTATTACACACTATTACACTATTACACACTATTAAACTATTACACCATTACACACTATTACACTATTACACTATTACACACTATTACACTATTACACTATTACACACTATTACACTATTACACTATTACACACTATTACATTATTACACTATTACACACTATTACACTATTACACTATTACACACTATTACACTATTACACTATTACACTATTACACACTATTACACACTATTACACTATTACACTATTACACAATATTACACTATTACACTATTACACACTATTACACTATTACACACTATTACACTATTACACACTATTACATTATTACACACTATTACACTATTACACACTATTACACTATTACACTATTACACACTATTACACACTATTACACTATTACACACTATTACACTATTACACTATTACACACTATTACACTATTACACACCATTACACACTATTACACTATTACACACTATTACACTATTACACTATTACACACTATAACACTATTACACTATTACACACTATTACACTATTACACTATTACACACTATTACACTATTACACACTATTACACTACTACACTATTACACTATTACACACTATTACACTATTACACTATTACACTATTACACTATTACACACTATTACACTATTACATCATTACACTATTACACACTATTACACTATTACACTATTACACACTATTACACTATTACACACTATTACACTATTACACACGATTACACTATTACACTATTACACTATTACACACTATTACACTATTACACACTATTACACTATTACACTATTACACTATTTCCCACTATTACACACTATTACACTATTACACACTATTACACTATTACACACTATTACACTATTACACTATTACACACTATTACACTATTACACTATTACACACTATTACACTATTACACACTATTACACTATTACACTATTACACTATTACACACTATTACACTATTACACACTATTACACTATTACACACTATTACACTATTACACTATCCGCTTCAAGGCCCTCGACCTAGCATACCGTGCGGCAAAGGGAACCGCTCCCGCCTACCTCCGGTCAATGGTCTCTAACTACACACCCTCAAGACCCCTACGCTCTGCATCTTCTGGCCGCCTCAGACCTACTCCTATCCAAGCTCCGGGAGGGTCATCAAAGAGAAGTCGCCTATTCTCAGTCCTTGCCCCACAATGGTGGAATGAACTACCCACCCCAGTTAGGACAGCCGAATCACGTCCAATCTTTCGCCGTCGACTAAAGACGCACTTCTTCAACCATTATCTGAATTAAAAAAAAAAAAAAAAAAAAAAAAAAAAAAAAAAGAATCTAACCCTAACTAACCGTACTGTCATGCACTTGTCCTAATAAACTAACCTACACTGTAGCACTCAACACTTTGATGAACATTGTTGCTCAGCTGATAGAGTTGTGCCCTTCCTGATGGCTTGTCGTACAGAACTTGTAAGTCGCTTTGGATAAAAGCGTCAGCTAAATGACTAAATGTAAATGTAAATGTAATGTATTACACTATTACACTATTACACACTATTACACTATTACACACTATTACACTATTACACTATTACACACTATTACACTATTACACTATTACACTATTACACTATTACACACTATAACACTATTACACTATTACACACTATTACACTATTACACACTATTACACTATTACACACTATTACACACTATTACACTATTACACACTATTACACTATTACACTATTACACTATTACACACTATTACACTATTACACACTATTACACACTATTACACTATTACACACTATTACACTATTACACACTACACTATTACACTATTACACTATTACACACTATTACACTATTACACTATTACACACTATTACACTATTACACTATTACACTATTACACACTATAACACTATTACACTATTACACACTATTACACTATTACACACTATTACACTATTACACACTATTACACACTATTACACTATTACACACTATTACACTATTACACACTATTACACTATTACACTATTACACACTATTACACTATTACACTATTACACACTATTACACTATTACACTATTACACACTATTACACACTATTACACTATTACACACTATTACACTATTACACACTATTACACTATTACACTATTACACTATTACACACTATTACACTATTACACACTATTACACTATTACACACTATTACACACTATTACACTATTACACTATTACACTATTACACACTATTACACTATTACACACTATTACACTATTACACTATTACACACTAATACACACTATTACACTATTACACTATTACACACTATAACACTATTACACTATTACACACTATTACACTATTACACACTATTACACTATTACACACTATTACACACTATTACACTATTACACACTATTACATTATTACACACTATTACACTATTACACTATTACACACTATTACACTATTACACACTATTACACTATTACACTATTACACACTATTACACTATTACACACTATTACACTATTACACTATTACACTATTACACACTATTACACTATTACACTATTACACACTATTTGTAACTGAGGGGTACAATTCCCTGACTGTATTGATAAGTATGGTATCATTAAACCACTACCGCTTGTACTTTAACTTCTGGCCATCCAGTACATGATATAGATATGATGAACACTTTCCCACCTGATGAAACGAAGTCCACACAAATGTATAAATCGAATATTTTATATAGCAAAGGGTATATACAACGTTCACTTAATGACATTTGTTGTGAAGGATCAGATTAAACGGAATATATATATTTATTTATATATATATATTTAAATAGTATTTGTATATCGTTGATATCCCCTGTATATTCCTTGTACAATATGCACTGAATATCCCTTTAGTCTACTAAACAGCCCATAATAGTTTCATTCTACCATTGGACGAGAACCTGGCACCAGCAGCCATACCCCTAGGTTCAAGTTCAATCGTGCCGCCCAACATGTCGTGGCAAGCCCGGTTCCGCGTAGGAATACGTCTGGCGAAATACGAATGGTACTATTTGTTCACAGCGCATATATATATGGCGCAAGTAAAGTAGAACTTTCTTTTAGTCCAGTTCTTTACCCTCCAACAGAGTAACAGACGCGAAGCCTCACCCACGACGCACGTGTGGTGCAGTAAGGCCTACTTGGCCTCAGAATAGGCATTGAGATATCGTGTGGATTAATAGTTGAATTGTCATAGTTTGGCACTATACCGTCGAGTTGGACGTATTCTATTAAGCTAATAATAGTCTATTTATGTATGGTGCATCGTTCGGTTAGAGTTATAAAGTTATCAGTACCCCCATCGTTCCTGACGTTATCTGGAGTCTTAACCAGGCTGGGCAGACCACTAGTGGTGCTTGCATCCGAGGAGCTCCGGGCCAGGGCGACTGGACCTGTACATTGGATTACTCTACCCGGACGACGGCGAGCCTTCCACGGCTTGGATTATGCTTTGGGTGCTTTGATTATTCCATGGATAACGGCCAACACTGCGGAGTGTTGGAACTACCCCCCGGAGAGGACTCCAGGTGAGACGGCGCTCTACACCAGTGAGGTCGCCTCACGTCTCTCCGTTGTGGACCGGCAGCTACCGTCCACCAGAGGGTCCGGCTGTATTCGTCTGCGGACCGAGGTTCTGTGGGCACCGTGTTCAAGACTTTGAATTCTCCCAAGAAATCGTCGGCCAGATGGGATACCGCCAGCGGCTTCTCTAAACCCCCCCCTCCTACTGTCTTACAACCAGCGGGACCCCCCCCCCCCTTAGTGTATCCAGCTATAATCATTTAGGTACCATCGCTATAGTTTCCTAGAGAACCAGGTTGTATACTTACCCCCTGCATAACCAGAGATTGGACATTCAATGTTGATTTACCTACGAATACTCATTTGCCATACAAGTGCATTTCAAATCATAAGTGTAAACAAGTGAACGTTGTATATACCTTTTGCTATATTAAATATTTGATTTGTACATTTGTGTGGACTTCGTTTCATCAGGTGGGAAAGTGTTCATCATATTTATATCATGTACTGGATGGCCAGAAGTTAAAGTACAAGAGGTAGTGGTTTAATAATACCATACTTAACAATACAGTCAGGGAATTGTACCCCTCAGTTACAATTGGTCCTTCGAGCCGGAGGGTAACTAGTGTAATATTAATATAGTGTTATTAATATTGAAATGGCCTATGATGAACACTCCACGAAACGGTCCTCCTAACCTAGAACGCCCGCGGCGCAGACGACAGACACCTCAGTACTTAGAGGATTACGCTGTCAGTCAACTACCTAGCCTTCGACAAACGGTAAACGCGGTAAAAGTAGAAAGTAAAATTATGTCTGACCTTAACGACCAGGTTTCCCCGACCACAGAGGCCCTAGTAGGTTCTAATGTAACTGACCAAGCCCACGGTGGGGACCAGGAGGGAGCTGACATGCCTTTACCCCCCGTCACTACCGAAGAAGTAGTCCCCGACCAGCCCCGGGAGGAAGACAACCCTACAGAGAGAGAACTCTGCACGGAAGAAGAGGAGGAGAGCGCCGAGGAAATAGAGCTCCAGGACTCCCCAACGAGTACACCCAGGAGCGGCTCACCCAGGAGCGGCTCACCTCCACAACCGCCTTCCCCCAGCGAAGCGGAGAGGATGCTACAACAGGCGTTCCTCGTCAGCCTGACAGCCTCTACCGAACGCGATCGACTCCAAGCACAGACGCTTAGCGAGCGCGAACATTTTACTATTGAAAGAGAACGCCTCCAAGCGCAGCAACGGAGCGAAGAAGAGCGCACACGCCTGGAGATGAGACGCCTTCAGACGGAAGAGAATATGGCAAGAGACCGGGCCGACGCCCAGCGCGCCGCTGCCGGTGCCCAAAGAGAAGCAGATCTCACCAAGCGCAAAGTCGAGCGCGACAAGTTACAAGCGCAGCTAATGGAGCAGCTGATCCGCAAGGCAACACCCTCTCCCTCCGCCAGGGGTTCAAGGAACTCATCGAGACAACAGTCAAGGGCAGCGTCTCCTAACCGAGCAAGCGACCCTGAACTTGACCAACAGACCAAGCCTATACCCCCCGCAGACCCCCTTCCCAGACCGGTCCAAGCGAGACCCAGCTACAAGGAAGGAGCGGCATACACTGCGGAGAAGCTAAATCAACGATTACAGGATCTGGAAGATCTGATAGAGGAAGAAGAGGGAGAGGAGGAGAACCAAGCCCGACGACAGCACAGTACTCCACCGGACCAGGAGGTCCAGTACAGCCCAGGCTATACCCCTGCGGCGCTGCGCTACAGACCCCCGACTCTATTCACGGGTGAGCACGACGCACGACCAGCCCCGAGGAATATCACCTGGACCAGCGGGCCATGGTACCCTGTCGGTACCAGCCCACAGAGAGGCGCAAGAGGGGACTCGCCTAGGAGGTCTCTCCCCCAACGCTCGCCGATGTATCAGCCATCCACGGCGTCATACATTGCCACGCCGTCATTTCCCGACTTCGCCTATGAGAGTCGAGCACAGTACACGGAGCTCCGGATGTGCTTAGAGACAATGATGGTGGATGTCGCTGATGAACGCCACAAGTATGCAATATTACTGAAGCACCTGAAAGTACCGCGAGCGCACAATATAGCGCTAGCCTATGCCACCTCTACGACACCATACACAGCGGCCCTGGCGGCGCTGGACCAGAGATATGGACGTATATGGGATTACGTAATCCAAGAGATAAGGCATATTGATCGCCTACCCCCAGCAACAGACAATCGCTCATTAGACGACCTGTCAATCAAAGTGCAGTCCCTGGTAGGGATGCTGGGAGCGCAACGGGAAAAGGGCATGCATGAGCTATACGCCAACTCTAACGTCGAGAGGATTTTGGAGAAGCTGCCACCCGCAAGACAAGAGTGTTTTAGGCGGCAGAGAGACTACCGGGATCCTAACGGCCCCGAACCATCCCTCCTTGATCTAGCTGACTTCCTGGCGAGAGAAGTCAGCAGCTTACGACTGGATACATTCGGGCGGAGCACGCCAAGCTCCAGAGAGGGACCGAGGAGAATAAATGATGGAAGAAGATCGGTGACTGTCATGCACCAATCAGAGTCAGTACCGAGCAGTAAGAGCCACAGTACCCCCTCGAGAAAAGAGAAGTGGAAGATAGTGTGTCCCTACTGTGAGAAAGAACACTGGCTGTCACAATGTGACCTGTTCACAAAGATGAATGCAGAAGAAGTGAGTCAATGGATAAAGTCCAACAGGCGCTGTTACCGATGTGCGCGACCACACATGGCAGCCGAATGCCGCCTAAAGAAAAGGTGCAGTCGGTGCGACGGAGCCCATCTAGATATACTACACGACAGTAACAGAAGACGGCCTCCACCTGCACCATCGAGCGGCACCAAGGCAAGTGTCATGTACATTGACCCCGCCAGCAGCAGCGGCGCCCAAGTGCTCTTAAAGGTAGTCCGTGTGACATTGAGCTACCAAGATAAAGTCATGGACACTTACGCCGTCCTTGATGACGGGTCAGAGAAGACCCTTCTGCTCGCGTCCGCTGCGGCCCAGCTGGGACTGCGGGGGAGCAAGAACGAAATGACGATTCGGACAATAAGAAGAGATTTAAAGACGATAAAGGGCGAGAATGTCTCCTTCACTATCGCAGCAAACGGGCAGCCAGAGCGACGGTATAAGATTACAAATGCTTTCACCAGCCAAGAAATAGGACTATCGCAGTACACCTACCCTATCGCCAAATTGATGGATAAATATGTGCACCTGCGACAACTACCTATCCTGCTCATAGACGGCGCTACCCCGACCCTGCTGATAGGCTCCGACCATGCAGAACTCATAGTCCCGATTGACCGGGTCCATACAGGACCCCGAGGCTGTCCTGCAGCAGTCGAGACCCGCCTAGGGTGGACCCTACAAGGCCCCCTCGCTAAATCTCTCAACCGAACAGCAGCCACTAGCTGCCTCCACTCCAGAACGACAGAAGAAGACACCACTCTCCTGCAACATGTCGAGAGGCTATGGACACTAGAGACAATGCCCTTTAAGAACGAAAAGAAAGATATTCGTTCTAAAGAAGACATTTACGCCATCAACCTACTCGAGCAGGGGACAAAGAGAGTCACAGTCGGCGGAGTGATGAGATACGCAACTCCACTCCTGAGGCGAGAGGGAATGCCCACCTTTCACGCAAAGAAAGACGCCACGGAGCGCTATCTATTGAACACAGAGCGGCGCCTAGCCAAAGACCCCGCTCAAGAGCGTGTGTACCGCGCTGAGATTGAGAAGCTAATCACAGCGGGACACGTAACAAAGATTGACATTAAAGAGGCCGATCAGACGACCGAATCATGGTACGTGCCGCATCACAAGGTCCATCACAACGGCAAGGATCGCATTGTGTTTAACTGCAGCTACCAGATCGGATCCCAAAATCTGAATAAAGAGCTCTTGCCCGGCCCTGCACTCGGCCCCTCCCTACTAGGCGTGCTACTGCGCTTCCGCCAGGACAAGGTGGCTATCAGCGGTGATATCAAAGGGATGTTCCTGCAGGTGAGACTAGTAGAGGAGGACAAGCCCCTGCTGCGGTTCCTATGGAGAGAGAGGATCGGAGATGAGAACCCAGCCATCTACCAGTGGGAAGTACTCCCCTTCGGAACCACATGCAGCCCGTGCTGTGCTACATTTGCACTACAGAAACACGTCGCAGAGGACCCAACAGCAGATGAAGAGGTCCGACACAGTGTGAAGAACAGTTTCTACGTGGACAACTGTTTACAAAGCGTTTCGACTCAACAGGAAGCCGAGGCTCTCCTAATCAAGCTACGCGCCTCCCTGATCAAAGGCGGCTTTGATCTCAGGCAGTGGGCCAGCAGTGACCCGCATGTATTGCGCAGCCTCTCCCCCGCGGACAAGGCTGCCAGCAGCGAGACCTGGATGGCGACCATCCCAGGAGAAGCCCAAGAAATGACACTAGGACTAGTCTGGCGCTTCAAAACAGACTCGCTCCACTATAGACACAAACCCCTGACAGAGCAGGGAAGGTCGACGGCGACACCGACCACCAGACGGAGTGTGTACAGAACACTCGCCAGACAATATGACCCGTTGGGATGTATTCTACCTTACACCACCAGGGCAAAGATGATTGTACGAGCACTATGGGACAAGGACCAGGGCTGGGACGACCCAATACCCGCACACCTTGCCTCAACATGGAGAGAGTGGGAGACGGAACTCCGCTCACTCCCAGGCGTCAATATACGCCGCAGCTACTTCCCATCCACAGTGAGGCCAGAGACATGCAAGATTGATCTACACGTCTTCAGCGACGCCTCCGAAGTAGCCTATGGATCGGTGGCCTACTTGCGCGCCCAAGAGAAGGAAGGAAAGATACACACTGCTTTCATCCTGGCTCGCTCAAGAATAGCCCCACGAAAGCAACAATCTATCCCACGTCTAGAGCTCTGCGCAGCCCTAGCAGGAGCGCATCTAGCCACGTTAATCCAACGTGAACTCACCATTCCGGTGCACAGAACAATCTTGTGGTCAGATTCCACGACAGTACTCACATGGATCAAGTCTGATTCATGCAGATACAAAGTCTTCGTGGGAGTCAGAGTCACCGAGATTCAAGAGTTAACAGAAGCAGCGAGCTGGCGGTATGTGGACACCAAACACAACCCAGCTGACGTCATCACCCGGGAAATGTCTCTGGATGACCTCACCCGTCGCAACATCTACAGTGACGGACCAGAATTCCTCAAGCTCCCGGAAGGAGAGTGGCCTACGCCCACCCCACGGGAAGCAAGTAACGAGGAGGCTGAGAACAAGAAACCTATGTTCTGTGGACTGAGCACAGTCGCCTCCACAGACCCCAACATAGATGGCTGCATTACCCTAGAGAGTGCGCAGCAGAGGACATTCCTGTGGCACCACCCAGAGATTCAGTCCACCACTGACATGTCAGCAGCTGACTACGAAGAAGCAGAACTTCTTCTACTACAACGAGCCCAGAGAGACTCGTTCCCCGATGAGCTAGACTGTCTACAGGGAGGAAAGCCCGTCCCATCAGACAGCAGACTGCTCCACCTGGCACCCGAGAGTGACGCCCATAATCTCATCAGAGTGGGTGGTCGCCTGCGGAGAGCCCCCGATCTACCGGATGACATTAAGTACCCGATAGTCTTGAACAGCCGACACAAGGTCACAGAGCTGATCATAAAGAAATACGACGAGGATGTACACCACGCAGGAGCAGAGAGAGTCTTCGCGGAGATCAGACGTCGCTATTGGATACTTCAAGGAAGAGAAGCGGTGCGACGCTTCCAGCGAACCTGTCTAGACTGCCGAAAGTGGCGCGCGCAGCCCAGCATACCACAGATGGCTGACTTACCCCCCTGTCGCCTCCGACTCGGCGACAAGCCATTCCACTCCACAGGCATGGACTGTTTTGGCCCGTTGTATATAAAGAGAGGAAGAGGAACCGAGAAGCGGTGGGGTATTGTATTCAAATGCATGACCACCAGAGCGATACATATCGAGCTCCTTCCGACCATGAGCACAGACTCATTCCTTATGGCCTTCCGAAGATTCACATCACGGAAAGGAAAACCGTCTACATTGTTGTCTGATCACGGGACAAACTTCAAAGGCGGAGAAAGAGAGCTGAGAGAGAGCTTCCAAGCTATGGGCCCAGAACTTAAGACCCACCTCGCTCCATCCCAGATTGACTTCCAGTTTAATCCCCCGAACGCACCCCACTTCGGTGGAACCTGGGAACGAGAAGTACGTTCTATAAAGACAGCCCTGTACGCCGTGCTTGGGGCCCAGACTGTGGCAGAGGAAGTCCTAATGACAGTCCTCACGGAGATCGAGGGAGTACTGAACTCAAAGCCCCTCGGTTACGTCTCCAGTGATGTAGCAGATGTCGACCCAGTCACCCCCAACACACTCTTAATGCGGCGGCTGGACCCCGCGCTACCCCAGACAATGTACAGGCCTGAAGAAGCGAACGGCCGAAGAATGTGGAGGTACAGTCAAGTACTAGCTGACAAGTTTTGGAGCAGCTTCCTACTCCACTACCTACCGTCTCTACAGACCCGCCAGAAGTGGGTAAAAGAGAGAGACAATTTGACAGAAGGAACAGTCGTCATGATTATCGACCAGTCACTACCCAGAGCTATGTGGCCGGCTGGCCGCGTAAGCAAAGTGATCACCGGTGCCGATGGCAAGGTCCGAGCAGCTGAAGTACTCGTCCAAGGGCGAACTTACACACGACCCGTGGCGAGGCTAATAGAACTGCCCCGACTCCCAGATACTATCGATGATGACCATGACCCCATGACTTTGTGAGTTGACTGACCCTTACAGCGGACCTTGAGTGGTAGACAGTGCGGTTAATCTGTCTCTGCTTAGCTAATTAGGTGGGACTAATTAGGGTGCGGCTGTGGTGAAGGATCAGATTAAACCGAATATATATATTTATTTATATATATATATTTAAATAGTATTTGTATATCGTTGATATCCCCTGTATATTCCTTGTACAATATGCACTGAATATCCCTTTAGTCTACTAAACAGCCCATAATAGTTTCATTCTACCATTGGACGAGAACCTGGCGCCAGCAGCCATACCCCTAGGTTCAAGTTCAATCGTGCCGCCCAACATGTCGTGGCAAGCCCGGTTCCGCGTAGGAATACGTCTGGCGAAATACGAATGGTACTATTTGTTCACAGCGCATATATATATGGCGCAAGTAAAGTAGAACTTTCTTTTAGTCCAGTTCTTTACCCTCCAACAGAGTAACAGACGCGAAGCCTCACCCACGACGCACGTGTGGTGCAGTAAGGCCTACTTGGCCTCAGAATAGGCATTGAGATATCGTGTGGATTAATAGTTGAATTGTCATAGTTTGGCACTATACCGTCGAGTTGGACGTATTCTATTAAGCTAATAATAGTCTATTTATGTATGGTGCATCGTTCGGTTAGAGTTATAAAGTTATCAGTACCCCCATCGTTCCTGACGTTATCTGGAGTCTTAACCAGGCTGGGCAGACCACTAGTGGTGCTTGCATCCGAGGAGCTCCGGGCCAGGGCGACTGGACCTGTACATTGGATTACTCTACCCGGACGACGGCGAGCCTTCCACGGCTTGGATTATGCTTTGGGTGCTTTGATTATTCCATGGATAACGGCCAACACTGCGGAGTGTTGGAACTACCCCCCGGAGAGGACTCCAGGTGAGACGGCGCTCTACACCAGTGAGGTCGCCTCACGTCTCTCCGTTGTGGACCGGCAGCTACCGTCCACCAGAGGGTCCGGCTGTATTCGTCTGCGGACCGAGGTTCTGTGGGCACCGTGTTCAAGACTTTGAATTCTCCCAAGAAATCGTCGGCCAGATGGGATACCGCCAGCGGCTTCTCTAACCCCCCCCCTCCTACTGTCTTACAACCAGCGGGACCCCCCCCCCCCTTAGTGTATCCAGCTATAATCATTTAGGTACCATCGCTATAGTTTCCTAGAGAACCAGGTTGTATACTTACCCCCTGCGTAACCAGAGATTGGACATTCAATGTTGATTTACCTACGAATACTCATTTGCCATACAAGTGCATTTCAAATCATAAGTGTAAACAAGTGAACGTTGTATATACCTTTTGCTATATTAAATATTCGATTTGTACATTTGTGTGGACTTCGTTTCATCAGGTGGGAAAGTGTTCATCATATTTATATCATGTACTGGATGGCCAGAAGTTAAAGTACAAGAGGTAGTGGTTTAATAATACCATACTTAACAATACAGTCAGGGAATTGTACCCCTCAGTTACAACATTTATGATTTGAAATGCACTTGTAAGGCAAATGAGTATTCGTAGGTAAATCAACATTGAATGTCCAATCTCTGGTTACGCAGGGAGCAAGTATACAACCTGGTTCTTTAGGGAACTATAGCGATGGTACTTAAATGATTATAGCTGGATACACTAAAGGGGGGGTCCCGCTGGTTGTAAGTCAGTAGGGGGGGGGGTTAGGAGAGCCACTGGCGGTATCCCATCTGGCCGACGATTTCTTGGGAGAATTCAGAGTGCTGAACACGGTGCCCACAGAACCTCGGTCCACAGATGAATACAGCTGGGCCCTCTGGTGGACGGTAGCTGCCGGTCCACAACGAAGAGACGTGAGGCAACCTCACTCGGGGTAGAGCGCCGTCTCACCTGGACTCCTCTCGGGGGGGGTAGTTCCAACACTCAGCAGTGTTGGCTGTTATCCATGGCATAATCAAAGCACCCAAAGCACGTAGATAATCCAAGCCGTGGAAGGCTCGCCGTCGTCCGGGTAAAGTAATCCAATGTACAGGTCCACTCGTCCTGGCCCGGAGCTCCTCGGATGCAAGCACCACACGTGGTCTGCCCAGCCTGGTTAAGACTCCAGATAAAGTCAGGAACGATGACAATTCAACTATTAATCCACACGATGTCTCAATGCCTATTCTGAGGCCAAGTAGGCCATACTGCACCACACGTGCGTCGTGGGTGAGGCTTCACGTCTGTTACTAGGTTGGAGGGTAAAGGACTAATGGACTAAAAAAAAGTTCTACTTTACTTGCGCCATATATATATGCGCTGTGAACAAATAGTACCATTCGTATTTCGCCAGACGTATTCCTACGCGGAACCGGGCTTGTAACGACATGTTCGTCGGCACGATTGAACTTGAACCAAGGGGCTTGGCTGCTGGCGCCAGGTTCTCGTCCAATGGTAGAATGAAACTATTATGGGCTGTTAGTAGACTAAAGGGATATTCAGTGTATATATACAAGGAATATACAAGGGATATCAAACGATATACAAATACTATTAAATATATATCCATAAATAAATATATATATTCGGTTTAATCTGATCCTTCACAACAGCCGCCCCCTAATTAGTCCCACCTAATTAGCTAAGCAGAGACAGATTAACCGCACTGTCTACCACTCAAGGTCCGCTGTAAGGGTCAGTCAACTCACAAAGTCATGGGGTCATGGTCGTCATCGATAGTGTCTGGGAGTCTGGGCAGTTCTATTAGCCTCGCCACGGGTCGTGTGTAAGTTCGCCCTTGGACGAGCACTTCAGCTGCTCGGACCTTGCCATCGGCACCGGTGATCACTTTGCTTACGCGGCCAGCCGGCCACATAGCTCTGGGTAGCGACTGGTCGACAATCATGACGACTGCTCCCTCTGTCAAATTGTCTCTCTCTTTTACCCACTTCTGGCGGGTCTGTAGAGATGGTAGGTAGTGGAGTAGGAAGCTGTTCCAAAACTTGTCAGCTAGTACTTGACTGTACCTCCACATTCTTCGGCCGTTCGCTTCTTCAGGCCTGTACATTGTCTGGGGTAGCGCGGGGTCTAGCCGCCCCATCAAGAGTGTGTTGGGGGTGACTGGGTCGACATCTGCTACATCACTGGAGACGTAGCCGAGGGGCTTGGAGTTCAATACTCCCTCGATCTCCGTGAGGACTGTCATTAGGACTTCTTCCGCCACAGTCTGGGCCCCAAGCACGGCGTACAGGGCTGTCTTTATAGAACGTACTTCTCGTTCCCAGGTTCCACCGAAGTGGGGTGCGTTCGGGGGATTAAACTGGAAGTCAATCTGGGATGGAGCGAGGTGGGTCTTAAGTTCTGGGCCCATAGCTTGGAAGCTCTCTCTCAGCTCTCTTTCTCCGCCTTTGAAGTTTGTCCCGTGATCAGACAACAATGTAGACGGTTTTCCTTTCCGTGATGTGAATCTTCGGAAGGCCATAAGGAATGAGTCTGTGCTCATGGTCGGAAGGAGTTCGATATGTATCGCTCTGGTGGTCATGCATTTGAATACAATACCCCACCGCTTCTCGGTTCCTCTTCCTTTCTTTATATACAACGGGCCAAAACAGTCCATGCCTGTGGAGTGGAATGGCTTGTCGCCGAGTCGGAGGCGACAGGGAGGTAGGTCAGCCATCCGGGGTATGCTGGGCTGCGCGCGCCACTTTCGGCAGTCTAGACAGGTTCGCTGGAAGCGTCGCACCGCTTCTCTTCCTTGAAGTATCCAATAGCGACGTCTGATCTCCGCGAAGACTCTCTCTGCTCCTGCGTGGTGTACATCCTCGTCGTATTTCTTTATGATCAGCTCTGTGACCTTGTGTCGGCTGTTCAAGACTATCGGGTACTTAACGTCATCCGGTAGATCGGGGGCTCTCCGCAGGTGACCACCCACTCTGATGAGATTATGGACGTCACTCTCGGGTGCCAGGTGGAGCAGTCTGCTGTCTGATGGGACGGGCTTTCCTCCCTGTAGACAGTCTAGCTCATCAGGGAACGAGTCTCTCTGGGCTCGTTGTAGTAGAAGAAGTTCTGCTTCTTCGTAGTCAGCTGCTGAAATGTCAGTGGTGGACTGAATCTCTGGGTGGTGCCACAGGAATGTCTTTAGCTGCGCACTCTGTAGGGTAGGGTAATGCAATCATCTATGTTGGGGTCTGTGGAGGCGACTGTGCTCAGTCCACAGAACATAGGTTTCTTGTTCTCAGCCTCCTCTTTACTTGCTTCCTGTGGGGTGGGCGTAGGCCACTCTTCTTCCGGGAGCTTGAGGAATTCTGGTCCGTCACTGTAGATGTTGCGACGGGTGAGGTCATCCAGGGACATTCCCCGGGTGATGACGTCAGCTGGGTTGTGTTTGGTGTCCACATACCGCCAGCTCGCTGCTTCTGTTAACTCTTGAATCTCGGTGACTCTGACTCCCACGAAGACCTTGTATCTGCATGAATCAGACTTGATCCATGTGAGTACTGTCGTGGAATCTGACCACAAGATTGTTCTGTGCACCGGAATGGTGAGTTCACGTTGGATTAACGTGGCTAGATGCGCTCCTGCTAGGGCTGCGCAGAGCTCTAGACGCGGGATAGATTGTTGCTTTCGTGGGGCTATTCTTGAGCGAGCCAGGATGAAAGCAGTGTGTATCTCTCCTCCCTTCTCTTGGGCACGCAAGTAGGCCACCGATCCATAGGCTACTTCGGAGGCGTCACTGAAGACGTGTAGATCCATCTTGCATGTCTCTGGCCTCACTGTGGGTGGGAAGTAGCTGCGGCGTATATTGACGCCTGGGAGTGAGCGGAGTTCCGTCTCCCACTCTCTCCATGTGGAGGCAAGGTGTGCGGGTATTGGGTCGTCCCAGCCCTGGTCCTTGTCCCATAGTGCTCGTACAATCATCTTTGCCCTGGTGGTGTAAGGTAGAATACATCCCAACGGGTCATATTGTCTGGCGAGTGTTCTGTACACACTCCGTCTGGTGGTCGGTATCGCCGTCGACCTTCCCTGCTCCGTGGTCAGGGGTTTGTGTCTATAGTGGAGCGAGTCTGTTTTGAAGCGCCAGACTAGTCCTAGTGTCATTTCTTGGGCTTCTCCTGGGATTGTCGCCATCCAGGTCTCACTGCTGGCAGCCTTGTCCGCGGGGGAGAGGCTGCGCAATACGTGCGGGTCACTGCTGGCCCACTGCCTGAGATCAAAGCCGCCTTTGATCAGGGAGGCGCGTAGCTTGATTAGGAGAGCCTCGGCTTCTTCTTGAGTCGAAACGCTTTGTAAACAGTTGTCCACGTAGAAACTGTTCTTCACACTGTGTCGGACCTCTTCATCTGCTGCTGGGTCCTCTGCGACGTGTTTCTGTAGTGCAAATGTAGCACAGCACGGGCTGCATGTGGTTCCGAAGGGGAGGACTTCCCACTGGTAGATGGCTGGGTTCTCATCTCCGATCCTCTCTCTCCATAGGAACCGCAGCAGGGGCTTGTCCTCCTCCACTAGTCTCACCTGCAGGAACATCCCTTTGATATCCCCGCTGATAGCCACCTTGTGCTGGCGGAAGCGTAGTAGCACGCCTAGTAGAGAGGGGCCGAGTGTGGGGCCGGGCAAGAGCTCTTTATTCAGATTTTGGGATCCGATCTGGTAGCTGCAGTTAAACACAATGCGATCCTTGCCGTTGTGGTGGACCTTGTGGTGCGGCACGTACCATGATTCGGTCGTCTGATCGGCCTCTTTAATGTCAATCTTTGTCACGTGTCCCGCTGTGATTAGCTTCTCAATCTCAGCGCGGTACACACTCTCTTGAGCGGGGTCTTTGGCTAGGCGCCGCTCTGTGTTCAATAGATACCGCTCCGTGGCGTCTTTCTTTGCGTGAAAGGTGGGCATTCCCTCTCGCCTCAGGAGTGGAGTTGCGTATCTCATCACTCCGCCGACTGTGACTCTCTTTGTCCCTTGCTCGAGGAGGTTGATGTCTTCTTTAGAACGAATGTCTTTCTTTTCGTTCTTAAAGGGCATTGTCTCTAGTGTCCATAGCCTCTCGACATGCTGCAGGAGAGTGGTGTCTTCTTCTGTCGCTCTGGAGTGGAGGCAGCTAGTGGCTGCTGTTCGGTTGAGAGATTTAGCGAGGGGGCCTTGTAGTGTCCACCCTAGGCGGGTCTCGACTGCTGCAGGACAGCCTCGGGGTCCTGTATGGACCCGGTCACACTATTACACACTATTACACTATTACACTATTACACTATTACACACTATTACACTATTACACTATTACACACTATTACATTATTACACTATTACACTATAATACTATTACACTATTACACACTATTACACTATTACACACTATTACACTATTACACAATATTACACTATTACACTATTACACACTATTACACTATTACACACCATTACACACTATTACACTATTACACACTATTACACTATTACACTATTACACACTATAACACTATTACACTATTACACACTATTACACTATTACACACTATTACACTATTACACTATTACACACTATTACACACTATTACACACTATTACACTATTACACACTATTACACTATTACACACTATTACACTATTACACTATTACACACTATTACACTATTACACTATTACACACTATTACACACTATTACACTATTACACACTATTACACTATTACACTATTACACACTATTACACTATGACACACTATTACACTATTACACACTATTACACTATTACACACTATTACACTATTACACTATTACACACTATTACACTATTACACACTATTACACTATTACACTATTACACTATTTCCCACTATTACACACTATTACACTATTACACACTATTACACTATTACACACTATTACACTATTACATTATTACACACTATTACACTATTACACTATTACACACTATTACACTATTACACTATTACACACTATTACACTATTACACACTATTACACTATTACACACTGTAACTGAGGGGTACAATTCCCTGACTGTATTAATCAAGTATGGTATCATTAAACCACTACCGTCTTATGTACATTATTCTGGCCATACCGTACACAAGTATATCAGATGAGAACACCTCCACAATGAAACGGTTTCCACACAAGTACTCGTTTAGAATATTTATTAGCAGCAAAGGATATTATATTACATTACTAGATGCGCTTATAAGGCAAAGGCAAATCAATAATGAATGTCCAATTATATCTATGGTACTCAGGGGAGATACTGGAAGGGGGGGTACTACCGGTTGTAAGCCAGCAGGGGGAGGCAATGCTCTATGCAAAGTCAATGGGTACACAGGGACTTCAACAAGCCCTGCTCGGGGGGCGATCTTACTCCCTGTATCAGCGGATGAAAGGGCAGCTGTAATTCCAGTGTGCGCGCCGCACAGGTGAAGCCGTGGAGCCTCTGATCCAATAGAGACAAGCTCGAATGATGTCCTCACGGTAGATCCCACACAGCAGCGGGGTAGACGGTTCTCTGCTCCAGCAGCCACAGTCAAAGCAATGAAGAATAATAATAATCCTGCCGGAAAGGGCTCTGCTGTCACCGGTGTAAATCCTCCGTGCGCGGTGGTTCACAGTTGAACTTGACGTTAATACTATCCTATTTGCACGCGGCTATAAGTGCTCTATGTAGACGCACAATTACTCACTTCACAGAGAAGACCCTTCTGCTCGCGTCCGCTGCGGCCCAGCTGGGACTGCGGGGGAGCAAGAACGAAATGACGATTCGGACAATAAGAAGAGATTTAAAGACGATAAAGGGCGAGAATGTCTCCTTCACTATCGCAGCAAACGGGCAGCCAGAGCGACGGTATAAGATTACAAATGCTTTCACCAGCCAAGAAATAGGACTATCGCAGTACACCTACCCTATCGCCAAATTGATGGATAAATATGTGCACCTGCGACAACTACCTATCCTGCTCATAGACGGCGCTACCCCGACCCTGCTGATAGGCTCCGACCATGCAGAACTCATAGTCCCGATTGACCGGGTCCATACAGGACCCCGAGGCTGTCCTGCAGCAGTCGAGACCCGCCTAGGGTGGACCCTACAAGGCCCCCTCGCTAAATCTCTCAACCGAACAGCAGCCACTAGCTGCCTCCACTCCAGAACGACAGAAGAAGACACCACTCTCCTGCAACATGTCGAGAGGCTATGGACACTAGAGACAATGCCCTTTAAGAACGAAAAGAAAGATATTCGTTCTAAAGAAGACATTTACGCCATCAACCTACTCGAGCAGGGGACAAAGAGAGTCACAGTCGGCGGAGTGATGAGATACGCAACTCCACTCCTGAGGCGAGAGGGAATGCCCACCTTTCACGCAAAGAAAGACGCCACGGAGCGCTATCTATTGAACACAGAGCGGCGCCTAGCCAAAGACCCCGCTCAAGAGCGTGTGTACCGCGCTGAGATTGAGAAGCTAATCACAGCGGGACACGTAACAAAGATTGACATTAAAGAGGCCGATCAGACGACCGAATCATGGTACGTGCCGCATCACAAGGTCCATCACAACGGCAAGGATCGCATTGTGTTTAACTGCAGCTACCAGATCGGATCCCAAAATCTGAATAAAGAGCTCTTGCCCGGCCCTGCACTCGGCCCCTCCCTACTAGGCGTGCTACTGCGCTTCCGCCAGGACAAGGTGGCTATCAGCGGTGATATCAAAGGGATGTTCCTGCAGGTGAGACTAGTAGAGGAGGACAAGCCCCTGCTGCGGTTCCTATGGAGAGAGAGGATCGGAGATGAGAACCCAGCCATCTACCAGTGGGAAGTACTCCCCTTCGGAACCACATGCAGCCCGTGCTGTGCTACATTTGCACTACAGAAACACGTCGCAGAGGACCCAACAGCAGATGAAGAGGTCCGACACAGTGTGAAGAACAGTTTCTACGTGGACAACTGTTTACAAAGCGTTTCGACTCAACAGGAAGCCGAGGCTCTCCTAATCAAGCTACGCGCCTCCCTGATCAAAGGCGGCTTTGATCTCAGGCAGTGGGCCAGCAGTGACCCGCATGTATTGCGCAGCCTCTCCCCCGCGGACAAGGCTGCCAGCAGCGAGACCTGGATGGCGACCATCCCAGGAGAAGCCCAAGAAATGACACTAGGACTAGTCTGGCGCTTCAAAACAGACTCGCTCCACTATAGACACAAACCCCTGACAGAGCAGGGAAGGTCGACGGCGACACCGACCACCAGACGGAGTGTGTACAGAACACTCGCCAGACAATATGACCCGTTGGGATGTATTCTACCTTACACCACCAGGGCAAAGATGATTGTACGAGCACTATGGGACAAGGACCAGGGCTGGGACGACCCAATACCCGCACACCTTGCCTCAACATGGAGAGAGTGGGAGACGGAACTCCGCTCACTCCCAGGCGTCAATATACGCCGCAGCTACTTCCCATCCACAGTGAGGCCAGAGACATGCAAGATTGATCTACACGTCTTCAGCGACGCCTCCGAAGTAGCCTATGGATCGGTGGCCTACTTGCGCGCCCAAGAGAAGGAAGGAAAGATACACACTGCTTTCATCCTGGCTCGCTCAAGAATAGCCCCACGAAAGCAACAATCTATCCCACGTCTAGAGCTCTGCGCAGCCCTAGCAGGAGCGCATCTAGCCACGTTAATCCAACGTGAACTCACCATTCCGGTGCACAGAACAATCTTGTGGTCAGATTCCACGACAGTACTCACATGGATCAAGTCTGATTCATGCAGATACAAAGTCTTCGTGGGAGTCAGAGTCACCGAGATTCAAGAGTTAACAGAAGCAGCGAGCTGGCGGTATGTGGACACCAAACACAACCCAGCTGACGTCATCACCCGGGAAATGTCTCTGGATGACCTCACCCGTCGCAACATCTACAGTGACGGACCAGAATTCCTCAAGCTCCCGGAAGGAGAGTGGCCTACGCCCACCCCACGGGAAGCAAGTAACGAGGAGGCTGAGAACAAGAAACCTATGTTCTGTGGACTGAGCACAGTCGCCTCCACAGACCCCAACATAGATGGCTGCATTACCCTAGAGAGTGCGCAGCAGAGGACATTCCTGTGGCACCACCCAGAGATTCAGTCCACCACTGACATGTCAGCAGCTGACTACGAAGAAGCAGAACTTCTTCTACTACAACGAGCCCAGAGAGACTCGTTCCCCGATGAGCTAGACTGTCTACAGGGAGGAAAGCCCGTCCCATCAGACAGCAGACTGCTCCACCTGGCACCCGAGAGTGACGCCCATAATCTCATCAGAGTGGGTGGTCGCCTGCGGAGAGCCCCCGATCTACCGGATGACATTAAGTACCCGATAGTCTTGAACAGCCGACACAAGGTCACAGAGCTGATCATAAAGAAATACGACGAGGATGTACACCACGCAGGAGCAGAGAGAGTCTTCGCGGAGATCAGACGTCGCTATTGGATACTTCAAGGAAGAGAAGCGGTGCGACGCTTCCAGCGAACCTGTCTAGACTGCCGAAAGTGGCGCGCGCAGCCCAGCATACCACAGATGGCTGACTTACCCCCCTGTCGCCTCCGACTCGGCGACAAGCCATTCCACTCCACAGGCATGGACTGTTTTGGCCCGTTGTATATAAAGAGAGGAAGAGGAACCGAGAAGCGGTGGGGTATTGTATTCAAATGCATGACCACCAGAGCGATACATATCGAGCTCCTTCCGACCATGAGCACAGACTCATTCCTTATGGCCTTCCGAAGATTCACATCACGGAAAGGAAAACCGTCTACATTGTTGTCTGATCACGGGACAAACTTCAAAGGCGGAGAAAGAGAGCTGAGAGAGAGCTTCCAAGCTATGGGCCCAGAACTTAAGACCCACCTCGCTCCATCCCAGATTGACTTCCAGTTTAATCCCCCGAACGCACCCCACTTCGGTGGAACCTGGGAACGAGAAGTACGTTCTATAAAGACAGCCCTGTACGCCGTGCTTGGGGCCCAGACTGTGGCAGAGGAAGTCCTAATGACAGTCCTCACGGAGATCGAGGGAGTACTGAACTCAAAGCCCCTCGGTTACGTCTCCAGTGATGTAGCAGATGTCGACCCAGTCACCCCCAACACACTCTTAATGCGGCGGCTGGACCCCGCGCTACCCCAGACAATGTACAGGCCTGAAGAAGCGAACGGCCGAAGAATGTGGAGGTACAGTCAAGTACTAGCTGACAAGTTTTGGAGCAGCTTCCTACTCCACTACCTACCGTCTCTACAGACCCGCCAGAAGTGGGTAAAAGAGAGAGACAATTTGACAGAAGGAACAGTCGTCATGATTATCGACCAGTCACTACCCAGAGCTATGTGGCCGGCTGGCCGCGTAAGCAAAGTGATCACCGGTGCCGATGGCAAGGTCCGAGCAGCTGAAGTACTCGTCCAAGGGCGAACTTACACACGACCCGTGGCGAGGCTAATAGAACTGCCCCGACTCCCAGATACTATCGATGATGACCATGACCCCATGACTTTGTGAGTTGACTGACCCTTACAGCGGACCTTGAGTGGTAGACAGTGCGGTTAATCTGTCTCTGCTTAGCTAATTAGGTGGGACTAATTAGGGTGCGGCTGTGGTGAAGGATCAGATTAAACCGAATATATATATTTATTTATATATATATATTTAAATAGTATTTGTATATCGTTGATATCCCCTGTATATTCCTTGTACAATATGCACTGAATATCCCTTTAGTCTACTAAACAGCCCATAATAGTTTCATTCTACCATTGGACGAGAACCTGGCGCCAGCAGCCATACCCCTAGGTTCAAGTTCAATCGTGCCGCCCAACATGTCGTGGCAAGCCCGGTTCCGCGTAGGAATACGTCTGGCGAAATACGAATGGTACTATTTGTTCACAGCGCATATATATATGGCGCAAGTAAAGTAGAACTTTCTTTTAGTCCAGTTCTTTACCCTCCAACAGAGTAACAGACGCGAAGCCTCACCCACGACGCACGTGTGGTGCAGTAAGGCCTACTTGGCCTCAGAATAGGCATTGAGATATCGTGTGGATTAATAGTTGAATTGTCATAGTTTGGCACTATACCGTCGAGTTGGACGTATTCTATTAAGCTAATAATAGTCTATTTATGTATGGTGCATCGTTCGGTTAGAGTTATAAAGTTATCAGTACCCCCATCGTTCCTGACGTTATCTGGAGTCTTAACCAGGCTGGGCAGACCACTAGTGGTGCTTGCATCCGAGGAGCTCCGGGCCAGGGCGACTGGACCTGTACATTGGATTACTCTACCCGGACGACGGCGAGCCTTCCACGGCTTGGATTATGCTTTGGGTGCTTTGATTATTCCATGGATAACGGCCAACACTGCGGAGTGTTGGAACTACCCCCCGGAGAGGACTCCAGGTGAGACGGCGCTCTACACCAGTGAGGTCGCCTCACGTCTCTCCGTTGTGGACCGGCAGCTACCGTCCACCAGAGGGTCCGGCTGTATTCGTCTGCGGACCGAGGTTCTGTGGGCACCGTGTTCAAGACTTTGAATTCTCCCAAGAAATCGTCGGCCAGATGGGATACCGCCAGCGGCTTCTCTAACCCCCCCCCTCCTACTGTCTTACAACCAGCGGGACCCCCCCCCCCCTTAGTGTATCCAGCTATAATCATTTAGGTACCATCGCTATAGTTTCCTAGAGAACCAGGTTGTATACTTACCCCCTGCGTAACCAGAGATTGGACATTCAATGTTGATTTACCTACGAATACTCATTTGCCATACAAGTGCATTTCAAATCATAAGTGTAAACAAGTGAACGTTGTATATACCTTTTGCTATATTAAATATTCGATTTGTACATTTGTGTGGACTTCGTTTCATCAGGTGGGAAAGTGTTCATCATATTTATATCATGTACTGGATGGCCAGAAGTTAAAGTACAAGAGGTAGTGGTTTAATAATACCATACTTAACAATACAGTCAGGGAATTGTACCCCTCAGTTACAACATTTATGATTTGAAATGCACTTGTAAGGCAAATGAGTATTCGTAGGTAAATCAACATTGAATGTCCAATCTCTGGTTACGCAGGGAGCAAGTATACAACCTGGTTCTTTAGGGAACTATAGCGATGGTACTTAAATGATTATAGCTGGATACACTAAAGGGGGGGTCCCGCTGGTTGTAAGTCAGTAGGGGGGGGGGTTAGGAGAGCCACTGGCGGTATCCCATCTGGCCGACGATTTCTTGGGAGAATTCAGAGTGCTGAACACGGTGCCCACAGAACCTCGGTCCACAGATGAATACAGCTGGGCCCTCTGGTGGACGGTAGCTGCCGGTCCACAACGAAGAGACGTGAGGCAACCTCACTCGGGGTAGAGCGCCGTCTCACCTGGACTCCTCTCGGGGGGGGTAGTTCCAACACTCAGCAGTGTTGGCTGTTATCCATGGCATAATCAAAGCACCCAAAGCACGTAGATAATCCAAGCCGTGGAAGGCTCGCCGTCGTCCGGGTAAAGTAATCCAATGTACAGGTCCACTCGTCCTGGCCCGGAGCTCCTCGGATGCAAGCACCACACGTGGTCTGCCCAGCCTGGTTAAGACTCCAGATAAAGTCAGGAACGATGACAATTCAACTATTAATCCACACGATGTCTCAATGCCTATTCTGAGGCCAAGTAGGCCATACTGCACCACACGTGCGTCGTGGGTGAGGCTTCACGTCTGTTACTAGGTTGGAGGGTAAAGGACTAATGGACTAAAAAAAAGTTCTACTTTACTTGCGCCATATATATATGCGCTGTGAACAAATAGTACCATTCGTATTTCGCCAGACGTATTCCTACGCGGAACCGGGCTTGTAACGACATGTTCGTCGGCACGATTGAACTTGAACCAAGGGGCTTGGCTGCTGGCGCCAGGTTCTCGTCCAATGGTAGAATGAAACTATTATGGGCTGTTAGTAGACTAAAGGGATATTCAGTGTATATATACAAGGAATATACAAGGGATATCAAACGATATACAAATACTATTAAATATATATCCATAAATAAATATATATATTCGGTTTAATCTGATCCTTCACAACAGCCGCCCCCTAATTAGTCCCACCTAATTAGCTAAGCAGAGACAGATTAACCGCACTGTCTACCACTCAAGGTCCGCTGTAAGGGTCAGTCAACTCACAAAGTCATGGGGTCATGGTCGTCATCGATAGTGTCTGGGAGTCTGGGCAGTTCTATTAGCCTCGCCACGGGTCGTGTGTAAGTTCGCCCTTGGACGAGCACTTCAGCTGCTCGGACCTTGCCATCGGCACCGGTGATCACTTTGCTTACGCGGCCAGCCGGCCACATAGCTCTGGGTAGCGACTGGTCGACAATCATGACGACTGCTCCCTCTGTCAAATTGTCTCTCTCTTTTACCCACTTCTGGCGGGTCTGTAGAGATGGTAGGTAGTGGAGTAGGAAGCTGTTCCAAAACTTGTCAGCTAGTACTTGACTGTACCTCCACATTCTTCGGCCGTTCGCTTCTTCAGGCCTGTACATTGTCTGGGGTAGCGCGGGGTCTAGCCGCCCCATCAAGAGTGTGTTGGGGGTGACTGGGTCGACATCTGCTACATCACTGGAGACGTAGCCGAGGGGCTTGGAGTTCAATACTCCCTCGATCTCCGTGAGGACTGTCATTAGGACTTCTTCCGCCACAGTCTGGGCCCCAAGCACGGCGTACAGGGCTGTCTTTATAGAACGTACTTCTCGTTCCCAGGTTCCACCGAAGTGGGGTGCGTTCGGGGGATTAAACTGGAAGTCAATCTGGGATGGAGCGAGGTGGGTCTTAAGTTCTGGGCCCATAGCTTGGAAGCTCTCTCTCAGCTCTCTTTCTCCGCCTTTGAAGTTTGTCCCGTGATCAGACAACAATGTAGACGGTTTTCCTTTCCGTGATGTGAATCTTCGGAAGGCCATAAGGAATGAGTCTGTGCTCATGGTCGGAAGGAGTTCGATATGTATCGCTCTGGTGGTCATGCATTTGAATACAATACCCCACCGCTTCTCGGTTCCTCTTCCTTTCTTTATATACAACGGGCCAAAACAGTCCATGCCTGTGGAGTGGAATGGCTTGTCGCCGAGTCGGAGGCGACAGGGAGGTAGGTCAGCCATCCGGGGTATGCTGGGCTGCGCGCGCCACTTTCGGCAGTCTAGACAGGTTCGCTGGAAGCGTCGCACCGCTTCTCTTCCTTGAAGTATCCAATAGCGACGTCTGATCTCCGCGAAGACTCTCTCTGCTCCTGCGTGGTGTACATCCTCGTCGTATTTCTTTATGATCAGCTCTGTGACCTTGTGTCGGCTGTTCAAGACTATCGGGTACTTAACGTCATCCGGTAGATCGGGGGCTCTCCGCAGGTGACCACCCACTCTGATGAGATTATGGACGTCACTCTCGGGTGCCAGGTGGAGCAGTCTGCTGTCTGATGGGACGGGCTTTCCTCCCTGTAGACAGTCTAGCTCATCAGGGAACGAGTCTCTCTGGGCTCGTTGTAGTAGAAGAAGTTCTGCTTCTTCGTAGTCAGCTGCTGAAATGTCAGTGGTGGACTGAATCTCTGGGTGGTGCCACAGGAATGTCTTTAGCTGCGCACTCTGTAGGGTAGGGTAATGCAATCATCTATGTTGGGGTCTGTGGAGGCGACTGTGCTCAGTCCACAGAACATAGGTTTCTTGTTCTCAGCCTCCTCTTTACTTGCTTCCTGTGGGGTGGGCGTAGGCCACTCTTCTTCCGGGAGCTTGAGGAATTCTGGTCCGTCACTGTAGATGTTGCGACGGGTGAGGTCATCCAGGGACATTCCCCGGGTGATGACGTCAGCTGGGTTGTGTTTGGTGTCCACATACCGCCAGCTCGCTGCTTCTGTTAACTCTTGAATCTCGGTGACTCTGACTCCCACGAAGACCTTGTATCTGCATGAATCAGACTTGATCCATGTGAGTACTGTCGTGGAATCTGACCACAAGATTGTTCTGTGCACCGGAATGGTGAGTTCACGTTGGATTAACGTGGCTAGATGCGCTCCTGCTAGGGCTGCGCAGAGCTCTAGACGCGGGATAGATTGTTGCTTTCGTGGGGCTATTCTTGAGCGAGCCAGGATGAAAGCAGTGTGTATCTCTCCTCCCTTCTCTTGGGCACGCAAGTAGGCCACCGATCCATAGGCTACTTCGGAGGCGTCACTGAAGACGTGTAGATCCATCTTGCATGTCTCTGGCCTCACTGTGGGTGGGAAGTAGCTGCGGCGTATATTGACGCCTGGGAGTGAGCGGAGTTCCGTCTCCCACTCTCTCCATGTGGAGGCAAGGTGTGCGGGTATTGGGTCGTCCCAGCCCTGGTCCTTGTCCCATAGTGCTCGTACAATCATCTTTGCCCTGGTGGTGTAAGGTAGAATACATCCCAACGGGTCATATTGTCTGGCGAGTGTTCTGTACACACTCCGTCTGGTGGTCGGTATCGCCGTCGACCTTCCCTGCTCCGTGGTCAGGGGTTTGTGTCTATAGTGGAGCGAGTCTGTTTTGAAGCGCCAGACTAGTCCTAGTGTCATTTCTTGGGCTTCTCCTGGGATTGTCGCCATCCAGGTCTCACTGCTGGCAGCCTTGTCCGCGGGGGAGAGGCTGCGCAATACGTGCGGGTCACTGCTGGCCCACTGCCTGAGATCAAAGCCGCCTTTGATCAGGGAGGCGCGTAGCTTGATTAGGAGAGCCTCGGCTTCTTCTTGAGTCGAAACGCTTTGTAAACAGTTGTCCACGTAGAAACTGTTCTTCACACTGTGTCGGACCTCTTCATCTGCTGCTGGGTCCTCTGCGACGTGTTTCTGTAGTGCAAATGTAGCACAGCACGGGCTGCATGTGGTTCCGAAGGGGAGGACTTCCCACTGGTAGATGGCTGGGTTCTCATCTCCGATCCTCTCTCTCCATAGGAACCGCAGCAGGGGCTTGTCCTCCTCCACTAGTCTCACCTGCAGGAACATCCCTTTGATATCCCCGCTGATAGCCACCTTGTGCTGGCGGAAGCGTAGTAGCACGCCTAGTAGAGAGGGGCCGAGTGTGGGGCCGGGCAAGAGCTCTTTATTCAGATTTTGGGATCCGATCTGGTAGCTGCAGTTAAACACAATGCGATCCTTGCCGTTGTGGTGGACCTTGTGGTGCGGCACGTACCATGATTCGGTCGTCTGATCGGCCTCTTTAATGTCAATCTTTGTCACGTGTCCCGCTGTGATTAGCTTCTCAATCTCAGCGCGGTACACACTCTCTTGAGCGGGGTCTTTGGCTAGGCGCCGCTCTGTGTTCAATAGATACCGCTCCGTGGCGTCTTTCTTTGCGTGAAAGGTGGGCATTCCCTCTCGCCTCAGGAGTGGAGTTGCGTATCTCATCACTCCGCCGACTGTGACTCTCTTTGTCCCTTGCTCGAGGAGGTTGATGTCTTCTTTAGAACGAATGTCTTTCTTTTCGTTCTTAAAGGGCATTGTCTCTAGTGTCCATAGCCTCTCGACATGCTGCAGGAGAGTGGTGTCTTCTTCTGTCGCTCTGGAGTGGAGGCAGCTAGTGGCTGCTGTTCGGTTGAGAGATTTAGCGAGGGGGCCTTGTAGTGTCCACCCTAGGCGGGTCTCGACTGCTGCAGGACAGCCTCGGGGTCCTGTATGGACCCGGTCACACTATTACACACTATTACACTATTACACTATTACACTATTACACACTATTACACTATTACACTATTACACACTATTACATTATTACACTATTACACTATAATACTATTACACTATTACACACTATTACACTATTACACACTATTACACTATTACACAATATTACACTATTACACTATTACACACTATTACACTATTACACACCATTACACACTATTACACTATTACACACTATTACACTATTACACTATTACACACTATAACACTATTACACTATTACACACTATTACACTATTACACACTATTACACTATTACACTATTACACACTATTACACACTATTACACACTATTACACTATTACACACTATTACACTATTACACACTATTACACTATTACACTATTACACACTATTACACTATTACACTATTACACACTATTACACACTATTACACTATTACACACTATTACACTATTACACTATTACACACTATTACACTATGACACACTATTACACTATTACACACTATTACACTATTACACACTATTACACTATTACACTATTACACACTATTACACTATTACACACTATTACACTATTACACTATTACACTATTTCCCACTATTACACACTATTACACTATTACACACTATTACACTATTACACACTATTACACTATTACATTATTACACACTATTACACTATTACACTATTACACACTATTACACTATTACACTATTACACACTATTACACTATTACACACTATTACACTATTACACACTGTAACTGAGGGGTACAATTCCCTGACTGTATTAATCAAGTATGGTATCATTAAACCACTACCGTCTTATGTACATTATTCTGGCCATACCGTACACAAGTATATCAGATGAGAACACCTCCACAATGAAACGGTTTCCACACAAGTACTCGTTTAGAATATTTATTAGCAGCAAAGGATATTATATTACATTACTAGATGCGCTTATAAGGCAAAGGCAAATCAATAATGAATGTCCAATTATATCTATGGTACTCAGGGGAGATACTGGAAGGGGGGGTACTACCGGTTGTAAGCCAGCAGGGGGAGGCAATGCTCTATGCAAAGTCAATGGGTACACAGGGACTTCAACAAGCCCTGCTCGGGGGGCGATCTTACTCCCTGTATCAGCGGATGAAAGGGCAGCTGTAATTCCAGTGTGCGCGCCGCACAGGTGAAGCCGTGGAGCCTCTGATCCAATAGAGACAAGCTCGAATGATGTCCTCACGGTAGATCCCACACAGCAGCGGGGTAGACGGTTCTCTGCTCCAGCAGCCACAGTCAAAGCAATGAAGAATAATAATAATCCTGCCGGAAAGGGCTCTGCTGTCACCGGTGTAAATCCTCCGTGCGCGGTGGTTCACAGTTGAACTTGACGTTAATACTATCCTATTTGCACGCGGCTATAAGTGCTCTATGTAGACGCACAATTACTCACTTCACGTGGTCTTTGACTCGTAATGAAGGCTTACTAGTAATTAGCGAACGATACGTTGAACAAACGTAGTAGGATAACACGACTATTTTGGGGCAATACGGGCCCACGTCACCGCACGTTGCGTAGTGGGTGAGGCGTCACTTGGGTAACTGAACTGAACAAGACTGAACTTCAACTCGAACTGAAAAGGAAGTCCTGTATTCGCCTGCGCCATATTTATATGTACGGGGAACAAATAGTGCCTATCTCATTTCTGTCGCCCTATCCCTGGGCAGAAGCGGGCATGTTGAGACAAGTCATGACGGTGACTTTCAAGTCGGCTCTAGGGGCACGGCACTGGCGCTGGTGGCACGCCATCCAATAGGAGAATGAAATATTATGGTCTGTGTAACTACTAGGTTAAAGGGACATTCCGTGTATATGTACAAGTAATATACAAGGGATATCAAACGATATACAAATATTATGCAATATATATCAATCAATAAATACATATATTCGGTTTAATCTGACCCTTTGTAACACACACTATTACACTATTACACACTATTACACTATTACACTATTACACACTATTACGCTATTACACTATTACACACTATTACACACTATTACACTATTACACACTATTACACTATTACACACTATTACACTATTACACACTATTACACTATTACACACTATTACACTATTACACACCATTACACACTATTACACTATTACACACTATTACACACTATAACACTATTACACACTATTACACTATTACACACTATTACACTATTACACTATTACACTATTACACACTATTACACACTATTACACTATTACACACTATTACACTATTACACACTATTACACACTATTACACTATTACACACTATTACACTATTACACTATTACACACTATTACACACTATTACACTATTACACACTATTACACTATTACACTATTACACTATGACACACTATTACACTATTACACTATTACACTATTTCCCACTATTACACACTATTACACTATTACACACTATTACACTATTACACACTATTACACTATTACATTATTACACACTATTACACTATTACACTATTACACACTATTACACTATTACACACTATTACACTATTACACACTATTACACTATTACACACTATTACACTCTATTACACTATTACACTATTACACTATTACACTATTACACACTATTACACTATTACACACTATTACACACTATTACACTATTACACACTATTACACTATTACACTATTACACACTATTACACTATTACACTATTACACACTTACACTATTACACACTATTACACTATTACACTATTACACACTATTACACTATTACACACTATTACACTATTACACTATTACACACTATTACACTATTACACCCTATTACACTATTACACACTATTACACTATTACACTATTACACACTATTACACTATTACACACTATTACACTATTACACACTATTACACTATTACACACTATTACACTATTACACACTATTACACACTATTACACTATTACACACTATTACACTATTACACACTATTACACTATTACACACTATTACACTATTACACACCATTACACACTATTACACTATTACACACTAGTACACTATTACACTATTACACACTATAACACTATTACACTATTACACACTATTACACTATTACACTATTACACACTATTACACTATTACACACTATTACACTATTACACTATTACACTATTACACACTATTACACCATTACACTATTACACACTATTACACTATTACACTATTACACACTATTACACTATTACACACTATTACACTATTACACACTATTACACTATTACACTATTACACTATTACACACTATTACACTATTACACACTATTACACTATTACACTATTACACTATTACACACTATTACACTATTACACTATTTCCCACTATTACACTATTACACACTATTACACTATTACACACTATTACACTATTACACTATTACACTATTACACACTATTACACTATTACACTATTACACACTATTACACACTATTACACTATTACACTATTACACTATTACACTATGACACACTATTACACTATTACATTATTACACACTATTACACTATTACACTATTACACACTATTACACTATTACACACTATTACACTATTACACACTATTACACTATTACACACTATTACAATATGACACACTATTACACTCTATTACACTATTACACTATTACACTATTACACACTATTACATTATTACACACTATTACACTATTACACTATTACACACTATTACACTATTACACTATTACACACTTACACTATTACACACTATTACACTATTACACTATTACACACTATTACACTATTACACACTATTACACTATTACACACTATTACACTATTACACTATTACACACTATTACACTATTACACTATTACACACTATTACACTATTACACACTATTACACTATTACACCATTACACACTATTACACTATTACACTATTACACACTATTATACTATTACACTATTACACTATTACACACTATTACACTATTACACTATTACATTATTACACTATTACACACTATTATACTATTACACTATTACACACTATTACACTATTACACTATTACACACTATTACACTATTACACTATTACACCCTATTACACTATTACACACTATTACACTATTACACTATTACACAATATTACACTATTACACTATTACACTATTACACACTATTACACTATTACACACTATTACACTATTACACACTATTACACTATTACACACTATTACACTATTACACTATTACACACTATTACACACTATTACACTATTACACACTATTACACTATTACACACTATTACACTATTACACTATTACACACTATTACACTATTACACACCATTACACACTATTACACTATTACACACTATTACACTATTACACTATTACACACTATAACACTATTACACTATTACACACTATTACACTATTACACTATTACACACTATTACACTATTACACACTATTACACTATTACACTATTACACTATTAGACACTATTACACCATTACACTATTACACACTATTACACTATTACACTATTACACACTATTACACTATTACACACTATTACACTATTACACACTATTACACTATTACACTATTACACTATTACACACTATTACACTATTACACACTATTACACTATTACACTATTACACTATTACACACTATTACACTATTACACTATTTCCCACTATTACACGATTACACACTATTACACTATTACACACTATTACATTATTACACTATTACACACTATTATACTATTACACACTATTACACTATTACACTATTACACACTATTACACTATTACACTATTACACCCTATTACACTATTACACACTATTACACTATTACACTATTACACAATATTACACTATTACACTATTACACTATTACACACTATTACACTATTACACACTATTACACACTATTACACTATTACACACTATTACACTATTACACTATTACACACTATTACACACTATTACACTATTACACACTATTACACTATTACACACTATTACACTATTACACTATTACACACTATTACACTATTACACACCATTACACACTATTACACTATTACACACTATTACACTATTACACTATTACACACTATAACACTATTACACTATTACACACTATTACACTATTACACTATTACACACTATTACACTATTACACACTATTACACTATTACACTATTACACTATTAGACACTATTACACCATTACACTATTACACACTATTACACTATTACACTATTACACACTATTACACTATTACACACTATTACACTATTACACACTATTACACTATTACACTATTACACACTATTACACTATTACACACTATTACACTATTACACTATTACACTATTACACTATTACACTATTACACACTATTACACTATTACACTATTACACACTATTACACTATTACACCGAGTACAATGGCACAATCCGCAAGTCTCTACGACAAACGGTTCAAGAGATACACTGAGGGGGTGTGGCCTAAGGGGGCGTGGTCTAAGGATCGGGGGAGTGGTCAACATCGACCAATGAAAGGTGGTCAACATCGACCAATGGCACAATCCGCAAGTCTCTACGACAAACGGTTCAAGAGATACACTGAGGGGGTGTGGCCTAATGGGGCGTGGTCTAAGGATCGGGGGAGTGGTCAACATCGACCAATGAAAGGTGGTCAACATCGACCAATGAAAGAGGATATGCCTACTGAGTACAATGACACAACCCGCAAGACAGAGGGCGCTGTCCAGCAATTCAGTACTGCAACACAGTGATGGGCAATGATGGGTTAAGTGGATGAGGTCATTGGCAGGTCAGCTGAGCTATGAGGCGTCTCTACAAATCGTAGCTCCAGTTCTGCAGACCCCTCTCTGATTGGTTGAGCTCCATTTCTGCAGCCCCCTCTTTGATTGGTTGAGCGAAGCCCCTCTCTGATTGGTTTAGCTCGTCATGCGGTAAAAGGCGGATGTAATGTTATCATCTCAAGAAGATAAAACTAAATGTACTAACAGATTCGCGTTTATAACGTTATTTCGCGTGACTTCGCGGTTTATTCATAACGTTATGCACATTTCACAACACAGCCAGCTGTCAGAAACTGTACATTGTAACGTTATAGGTTTATTCACATAACTTTATTTCACGTGACGCGTTCAACTTGTTTACACTCCCCACTTACTGAAACTGTACCATGACGCACTCCCCACCCAGTTAATGCCTTAACTAGACAGTTACAATGTAACATTTAGATTAACACAGTTAATGCCTAACTAGACAGTTACAATATAACATTTAGATTAACACAGTTAATGCCTAACTAGACAGTTAACAATATAACATTTAGATTAATTAACCCAGTTAATGCCTTAAGAGAGAGAGGCTGGTGGTCAAGTCAAGTCAAGAGTTTTATTTGTCACAAGTTGTTTATTTGCATACAAGTTTACAATGAAATGCGGGTGGTCTTGCCCGCAACGATGTGCATAATACAATAGTAATAACATATAATAGAATCCAATAGAACGACATTGTGCAATAAAACAAGTAAACAGAGTAGGGCATATCGGTATTATATATGTACATAAGTTATTTACAGAGCATGGTAGGACATGCTAGGTCCTGTGATAGTGCAATACACTGTTAGCTCCGGATGAGGCACTGGGTCTTTATGTACATGCTATATTGGTGGTCAATGTCACTTCGGATTGCTACGACACATCTCTACTGCTTGTGACAGGCTGTGGTGCGTTCCAGACTTTACTCCTGTTGGGAAACTATAGCGATGGTCTGTGCTCACCACACTTTTCTTCGGCCTCCCCGCAGCGAGCCAACATAACATAACATTATATTTGCGGCATTACATTTGCGACATCTTTTTCTTTTCTTGGCGAGAGCACCTCGATAACCTTACGCGCACCTCCCTCGCGTACCTTAGAGAGGGGCTTCGCTCAACCAATCAGAGAGGGGGCTGCAGAAATGGAGCTCAACCAATCAGAGAGGGGTCTGCAGAACTGGAGCTACGATTTGTAGAGACGCAGCTATGAGCCATGAGCCTCACAGCTGTTAGGCTGAACCAATCATGAGCCACGAGCCACACAGGTGATGCAATCACTATGACTTGCATTTTCCATCCAATGCATGTGTATGGAGGCAGATGCATGACTGCATTGTCACGTTGATTAAAAGAAAACTATACGAGATGAAGCGTTGTGACTCGCACAGGAGCACTACAACGAGTAGGCGAAGGGTTGTGTGCGATATTGTGGCATTCGTGCGATATTGTGGCACTCCTTCGGCGATCGGAACAGAAGGGTAAAAAAGCTAAAAAATCAGCGGATTCCTAGAGTGGGATTACATGGCGGTCAATGGGGAGGAGAACCTTCAAACAAATGGTCGTCAGTTGAGATAGAAATGTCCAATTCCATTTATTTTTATTTTGTGAGCGAGCAGACAGCCGTGTCATCATTTTGATGTGTTTGTTTTTCTTCTACGTCCAAAATTGAGATCACTCTCACAATTTACCCAAGGTAGTGGAAAAAAGATTATTTCAGCTCCCGCACTCTAAGTTGCAATGCATTTCCAATGTTGCGGCCGAAATCTTACCGTTTAAAGTCGATTCGTAGCCAAACGGTGCGGTGAAACTTTACGAGTTTGAATAGCGCTGTTGCCATAGGCAAGCCGGTCGTTTTGATACCTTTCAGGTGTATGGGCCGTGAACGCTCTGGCAAGAGTAGTGTTTGCAAAATCGGTGGAATAAAGAAAGAAAGAAAGAAAGAAAAAGACGTACAATAACTACAGTGTGGGTGGCAACCTGGCTTCGCCAGGTCACCCACACTAATAATAATAATAATAATTTGTATAGATATTTTCCAATTGCTCAAATCTAGCTATAGCTACTGTAACAACCTCAATTGAATGTGCCAGTGGTCAATGGTTTTGCAATTACTGGAAGAACTACAGTAACTAAATGGGAATATTGCCTAAAGTTGTATTCAATGCATGCATGGTAAGCATATTTTAAAATCTGTTTGTTAACCCCAAGCCCTGCTGCTTACCTCCCTCTCCTTCAACTGGGAGCTGGCCTGAGGGAAGGGGACAAGGGGTACTGATCCTGAAGCCCCATCTGTGCATTAGAGCAGTGCAATGTTAGCATGTAACATTATACAGGTTAGGTTAGCTAGCCATAGCAAAAGGGCATAGCTGCTGGATACAAATTCACTGGGCTCAGCATCTAATTATTTTATAGCAACAGGTAGCTGATGAATTGAAAATGGGGCACCCTGATTTAAACAAGACGAAAGTCTTTCTCTGGTCTGCATCCCCTTAACAATTGTGTGTATTATACTGTATTGTACCCATTCTGCAATCTGTTAATAAAGTTTTCAATCAATCAATCAATCAATCAATCAACGTCAGCCACAAAATGTTGGCCAAGCTGTTATGGGCTTCAAAACAAGTTATGTGAAAATACTTGGTCACTAGCTGTCAACCTTTTATTATTTTCCTCTTGCAATGCTGATCGTTTCTGAGCTCCTGAAACATGAGCTGTAGAGGAAATTTTCCGGTCAGTCTGACTCTGTTCAAGCTGCGCGCTGTGCGCTGCTGTGTATGTGGACTGAACCATGCAATGAAAGAAGGGAGGGGTGCTCATATTGTCAAACAAAGTAACAAGCACCTGTTTGTGAAATTTTTCTTTAATACAGGCAATTATACGTTTGAGTCAATTACATTAACTTATTTTAGGATAATAATAAAACCATATTAATAAAAAGATAATAATAGTGTTCTCTGGGCCCCCCCCAGTGCTGGGCCCTTGGAATCATCCTAAGCTACCCCCCCCAACTACGCCCCTGCATACAGGTATATTGTAGGCCTACTGTTACATTTGTGATATATATGATATGCAAATATACAGTACTGTTACCCATAGATCCTGACAGAGAGTACATATGGGGATGAGACTATACATTAGGAGGGGGTGGGTGGGTGGGAGAGAAATATACACATGGTGTATATATAGCGCCTTTGAGATGCTTTGGTACCATGAGGTGCAAGCATGTTCCTGGTCCTCATGTCCTGCAACTGCGACTCAAGTAAAAAGTAAACAGTACACCACATGCCGCCGAAAAAAAGGCTTAACCCGCCACAAGGCTGGACAGCTTCGTCTTTATAAAAAGGCCAAAGACTAATGCTGTTAGCGCAGCAGCTAGCAGCACTACTGAAGTTGACACTGCTAGTAGTGTTAGCCGCTGCCAGACCCGAGGCTCCTCTAGACCTGGTTGCTGCTCAACCACCACAATGCTGTGGACCGAGTCAGTGGACCTTATGGAAAACTAAATACAGCTGGTTATTTGGCAAGATGGAGGTAAATGCTGCTGTTAAGTGCCATACAACTATTTATTTTCCATTCGATTTTTTTGTTAGTTTTTGATTTATAAGTGCAGAGACAAATAAATGTTCATTCAAGTTCATAAATTTGGTCTAATTTTTCAAATAAAATTGTTGTATTTTATCAGATGCAAAATGCAAATAAGTAAATATGGCATTATATATCAGAGGTGAGTAAGAAAATGGACAAATATTGATGGTTAAGAATGAGACTGAATAATGACATCACACAATAGTCTAATGATTAGACTGTTGTGTGATGTGATTGATCGATTGATTGAAAACTGTAACAGATTGCAGAATGGGCACAATACAGTACGGCTCAATACACACAATTGTTAAGGGGATGCAGACCAGAGAAAGACTTTCGTCTTGTTTACACCAGGGTATTGCAAGATATGCAAATATACAGTACTGTTAAACAGAGATCCTAACAGAAAATATATACATACGAGGGGGAGGAAACTGTACATTAGGAGGGGGTGGGTGGGTGTGTGGGAGGGGGGGTTTGGACATTTACAGGGGCCAGTTTAATTAGTTTTCATTAGTATTAGACTCTAATCCTAATGAGATATTCCTCTAAATATGTCTTTGAAAACGGCCACAATTTCAAGAAAAAAAAGAGTAAAAAAAGAAATTCAGGGGGCCCCCATAGCTCTCAAGTGAAAACTCAAACCCTGTTTAGTGTTTATTACCATACAATATGGTGCAGGGCTATAGCTCATCGGCCATGGATCATTTAATGATAATCACCTGCTATTTGATTATAATCACCTATTGGTGACCAACACCTGTATGAGCATGTTCAGAGTTAATTATATTGTTATATTGGTTACACTTTACATTGTTTTTTTTATTATATTTTCATTTTTACTTCTCCACTGTAGGCCCTACTATAATTCTATGACCTGTACCATGTCTTCTACTACCTGTACCCCCCCCCCCCCCCCCCCGATCCCCCATGCTGCTATGATGCCTGAATTTCCCCAAGGGGATCAATACAGGAATATCTTATCTTATCTTATATTATCTTATCTTATGTTATCTTAGATGTCTGCGATCAAATACTATGAATTACAAGACTTGTGCTGTTGGTGGTCGACAGCGGGTGTATCCCCGAACGGCCCGCATTCTCAATCCACCTTTTGTGACCATGTCCCTAATCCGAGCCTCTGAGGAGTGGTTAGTTAGTATTTCAGAGAATAAGGCAACCATGAGGCCAGATGACTCTGAAGTGCACATGCCTCCTGGAAAACTATATTTGTCAGGTTTGGTGGAAATCAGATCGGGAGATACACTAATTTGAATATTGAACATTTGGTCTGATGGTGCTGTTACAGGAATGGGGTCACCAAAATCAATAGGATTGTTCCTGTACGGGTCATGAATGTGCACCGCAGATTTTGTGGGTGATCTTTTTGGATGAAACTCAGCTGGTCCTTTACTCAGGGTTAAAACAGAATAATATGAGACATTAGACACATAATTATGGTGGGGTGGTCCATGGAGCAATTCCCAAATATGCTTCAGAGTCAAAGCAAGGCAGCGGAAGATGGCAAAAATAATAACAGGAAGTAGAGAGAGAAGAATAGTAGGAAAAGGAGAGTAGCCGGAAAAAGAGAATATCTGGAAAAGAGCAGAATAAGAGCAGAAATAAGAGTGGAATAAGAGAGAAGACAGAAAGCTAATGCCCTAGCCCTCAGTCTTATGCTCTCCTCGGTCCGTAGGTGTTTTCACTTGCTGGCCAATGACATATACTGCATCTGTGTATTTTCCCACACAATCCCACATAACCTATGTGGTTGACTGACGTGTCTCCTCCATCCCATCATTATGTCATAATTCACACACTCAATACCCTGTATCAATAATGATTGTACCTATTCACTAATAACTGTTATGGCCATTGTCAGAAATTAGTATATATCAAACTGTATCAAATTACTTCTATATCGAATTGTATCAAATTAGTGTTATATCGATCTGTGTCAAATTAGTGTTATATCGATCAGTGTCAAATTAGTGTTATATTAAACTGTATCAAATGAGTGCTATATCGAACTGTATCAAATTAGTGCTATATCAAACTGTATCAAATTAGTGCAGCAGTTTTACTGTAAAAATGTATATTAGTCTGTAAAAGGTTGATAAGAGATTAACATTGGACTCCATTCAGTTGGATTTGTGACACTGTTTAGATTCCACATACTGTAGTAGAAGGGGATGTTTTTGTGACCCTTTATTTCCCCCCATGTGAGGTTGGACACAATTAGCTACATAGTGTGATTCGCTTTAGAAGTGCGAGGGATCCAGGGAATATTTGGGTAATGGAACATTTAGCTTACCAATGTACCTGTTGCTACGATGCATTGAGGTCCCTCGTTTGGTTTTAATGCTTAAAAAACAGGGGATGTTTTAGTGAACCTCAATAAGAGTAAAGTTGGACACTACATTGTGTGAGTAGCCTACTCTACTGAGTAATGTTACATGCAGGTTGTAACTGAGGGGTACAATTCCCTGACTGTATTGATAAGTATGGTATCATTAAACCACTACCGCTTTATGTACTTTAATTACTGGCCATACAGTACATGATATCTAAGTATGATGAACACTTTCCCACATATGAAATCAGGTCCACACAAAGGTAATAGTCAAATATTTAATATATAGCAAAAGGTACATATAATAGTTACTTATTACATTTATGATTTGAATGCACTTGTAAGGCAAATGAGTATTCGTAGGCAAATCAACACTGAATGTCCAATCTCTGGTTACACAGGAAGCAAGTATACAACCTGGCTCTTAGGGAATTATAACGATGGCACTTAATGATTATAGCGGGATATACTGTAAAGGGTCCTGCCGGTTGTAAGCCAGTAGGGGGGGTAGGAGAGCCGTCGGCTGTATCCCGTCTGGTCAACGATTTCTAGGGAGAATTCAGGTACAGAACCCAGTGCCCGTAGAATCTTGATCCACAGATGAATACACTTGGGCTCTCTTGTAGACGATAGCTGTAGCTGTAGCTGTCGGTCCACAACGAAGAAGAAGCGAGGCGACCTCAGTCTGGTCTGAGCGCCGTCTCACCTTGGCTCCTCTCGGGGTAAATCCAACACTCACCGGTGTTGGCGATTATCCGCTCCACAAATCAAAGCACCAAAGCAAATAGATATTCCATGCCGTATAGGGCTCAGCAGTCGTCGGGGTAGGTAATCCAATGTGCAGGTCCACTCGGTCCTCGCCTAGAACTCCTCGGATGAAAGCACCACGTGTGGTCTGCCCAACCTGGTTAAGACTCTAGATAACACGAGGAAGCGATGGGGGTGCTGCTCACTTTAGAACTCTAACCGCACGATGCACCTTACATAATAGACTATTATTACTTAATAGAAATACGGTGCCAAACTCTGGCAATTCAGCTATTAATTCGCACAAGGTCTCACTGCTATTCTAAGGCCAAACCGGCCATACTACACCGCACGCGGTATCGTGGGGTGAGGCTTCACGTCTTGTTACTTAGTTGGGTAGAAGGGTAAAGGACTAAGAGGGATTCTACATTTCTTGCGCCATATTTATATGCACGGTGGACAAGTAGTGCCGCTCTGCTTTCGGTAGCCGTATTCCTGCGCGGAGCTGGGGCTAGTAAGGGCATGTCTCGTCGGTACCTTTGAACTTGAACGCCAGGGGCTTGTCCCTGGCGCCTGGTCCTTTTGTCCAATAAGAGAATGAACTATTATGGGCTGTAGTAGAATAAAGGGATATTCCGTGTATATGTACAAGGAATATACAAGGGATATCAAACGATATACAAATACTATTAAATATATATCCATAAATAAATATATATATTCGGTTTAATCTGATCCTTCACAACAGCCGCACCCTAATTAGTCCCACCTAATTAGCTAAGCAGAGACAGATTAACCGCACTGTCCACTACTCAATGTCCGCTGTAAGGGTCAGTCAACTCACAAAGTCATGGGGTCATGGTCGTCATCAATAGTATCAGGGAGCCTTGGCAGTTCTATTAGCCTCGCCACGGGTCGGGTGTAGGTCCGTCCTTGGACGAGCACTTCAGCTGCTCGGACCTTTCCATCAGCACCGGTGATCACTTTGCTTACGCGGCCAGCCGGCCACATAGCTCGGGGTAGTGACTGGTCGATAATCATGACGACTGTTCCTTCTGTCAAATTGTCTCTCTCTTTCACCCACTTCTGGCGGGTCTGTAGAGACGGTAGGTAGTGGAGTAGGAAGCTGTTCCAAAACTTGTCAGCCAGTACTTGACTGTACCTCCACATTCTTCGGCCGTTCGCTTCTTCAGGCCTGTACATTGTCTGTGGTAGCGCAGGGTCCAGCCGCTCCATCAAGAGGGTGTTGGGGGTGACTCGGTCGACATCTGCTACATCACTTGAGACGTAACCGAGGGGTTTTGAGTTCAATACTCCCTCGATCTCCGTGAGGACTGTCATTAGGACTTCTTCCGCCACAGTCTGGGCCCCAAGCACGGCGTACAGGGCTGTCTTTATGGAACGTACTTCTCGTTCCCAGGTTCCACCGAAGTGAGGTGCGTTCGGGGGATTAAACTGGAAGTCAATCTGGGATGGAGCGAGGTGGGTCTTAAGTTCTGGGCCCATAGCTTGGAAGCTCTCTCTCAGCTCTCTTTCTCCGCCTTTGAAGTTTGTCCCGTGATCAGACAACAATGTAGACGGTTTTCCTTTCCGTGATGTGAATCTTCGGAAGGCCATAAGGAATGAGTCTGTGCTCATGGTTGGGAGGAGTTCGATATGTATCGCTCGGGTGGTCATGCATTTGAATACAATACCCCACCGCTTCTCGGTTCCTCTTCCTCTCTTTATATACAGCGGGCCAAAACAGTCCATACCGGTGGAGTGAAAGGGCTTGTCGCCGAGTCGGAGGCGACAGGGAGGTAGGTCAGCCATCCGGGGTATACTGGGCTGCGCGCGCCACTTACGGCAGTCTAGACAGGTTCGCTGGAAGCGCCGCACTGCTTCTCTCCCTTGCAGTATCCAATAACGACGTCTGATCTCCGCGAAGACTCTCTCTGCCCCTGCGTGGTGCACATCCTCGTCGTATTTCTTTATGATCAGCTCTGTGACCTTGTGTCGGCTGTTCAAGACTATCGGGTACTTAACGTCATCCGGTAGGTCTGGGGCTCTCCGCAGACGACCACCCACTCTGAAGAGATTATGGGCGTCGCTCTCGGGGGCTAGGTGGAGCAGTCTGCTGTCTGATGGGACAGGCTTTGCTCCCTGTAGACAGGCTAGCTCATCGGGGAACGAGTCTCTCTGGGCTCGTTGTAGTAGAAGGAGTTCTGCTTCTTCGTAGTCAGCTGCTGAAATGTCAGTTGTGGGCTGAACCTCTGGGTGGTGCCACAGAAATGTCTTTAGCTGCGCACTCTCTAGGGTGAGGCAATCGTCTAGAACCGGGTCTGTGGGGACGAGTGTGTGTGTCAACCCACAGAACATAGGTTTCTTGTTCTCTGCCTCCTCTTTACTCGCCTCCCGTGGGGTGGGTGTAGGCCACTCTTCTTCGAGGAGCTTGAGGAACTCTGGCCCGTCACTGTAGAGGTTGTGACGGGTGAGGTCATCCAGGGACATTCCCCGGGTGATGACGTCAGCTGGGTTGTGTTTGGTGTCCACATACCTCCAGCTGGTTACTTCTGTTAACTCTTGAATCTCGGTGACTCTGACTCCCACGAAGACCTTGTATCTGCACGAATCAGACCGGATCCATGTGAGTACGGTCGTGGAGTCTGACCACAAGATTGTTCTTTGCACCGGGATGGTGAGTTCACGTTGGATTAACGTGGCGAGCTGCGCTCCTGCTAGGGCTGCGCAGAGCTCTAGGCGCGGGATAGATTGTTGCTTGCGTGGGGCTATTCTTGAGCGGGCCAGGATGAAAGCAGTATGTATTTCTCCTCCCTCCTCTCGGGCACGCAAGTAAGCCACCGAACCGTAGGCTACTTCGGAGGCGTCGCTGAATACGTGCAGGTCGATCTTGCATGTCTCTGGCCTCACTGTGGGTGGGAAGTAGCTGCGGCGTATATTAACACCTGGGAGTGAGCGGAGTTCCGTCTCCCACTCTCTCCATGTGGATGCAAGGTGTTCGGGTATGGGATCGTCCCAGCCCTGGTCTTTGTCCCATAGCGCTCTTACACTCATCTTTGCCCTGGTGGTGTAAGGTAGAATACATCCCAACGGGTCATATTGTCTGGCGAGTGTTCTGTATACACTCCGTCTGGTGGTGGGTATTGCCGTCGACCTTCCCTGCTCCTTGATCAGGGGTTTGTGTCTATAATGGAGCGAGTCTGTTTTGAAGCGCCAGACTAGTCCTAGTGTCATTTCTTGGGCTTCTCCTGGGATGGTCGCCATCCAGGTGTCGCTGCTTGCGGCCTTCTCCTCGGGGGAGAGGCGGCGCAGTACTTGCGGGTCGCTGCTGGCCCACTGCCTGAGATCAAAGCCGCCTTTGATCAGGGAGGCGCGGAGCTTGAGTAGGAGAGCCTCGGCTTCTTCTGGCGTCGAGACGCTTTGTAAACAGTTGTCCACGTAGAAACTATTTGTCACACTTTGTTGGACCTCTTCATCTGCTGCTGGGTCCTCTGCGACGTGCTTTTGCAGTGCAAACGTAGCACAGCATGGGCTGCATGTGGTTCCGAAAGGGAGGACTTCCCATTGATAGATGGCTGGGTGCTCATCTCCGATCCTCTCTCTCCATAGGAACCGCAGCAGGGGCTTGTCCTCCTCCACTAGTCTCACCTGCAGGAACATCCCTTTGATGTCGCCGCTGATAGCCACCTTGTCCTGGCGGAAGCGTAGTAGCACGCCTAGTAGGGAGGGGCCGAGTGTTGGGCCGGCCAAGAGTTCTTTATTCAGATTTTGTGATCCGATCTGGTAGCTGCAGTTAAACACAATGCGATCCTTGCCGTTGTGGTGGACCTTGTGGTGCGGCACGTACCATGATTCGGTCGTCTGATCGGCCTCTTTAATGTCAATTTTCTTTATGTGTCCCGCTGTGATTAATTTGTTAATCTCAGCGCGGTACACAGCTTCTTGAGCGGGGTCTTTGGCTAGGCGCCGCTCTGTGTTCAATAGATACCGCTCCGTCGCCTCTTTTGTAGCGCGAAAGGTGGGCATTCCCTCTCGCCTCAGGAGTGGAGTTGCGTATCTCATCACTCCGTTGACGTTGACTCTCTTTGTCCCATGCTCGAGGAGGGCTATAGCGTAGATATCTTCCTTAGAACGAATGTCTTTCTTTTCGTTCTTAAAGGGCATTGTCTCTAGTGTCCATAGCCTCTCGACATGCTGCAGGAGTGTGGTGTCTCCTTCTGTCGCTCTGGAGTGGAGGCAGCTAGTGGCTGCTGTTCGGTTAAGAGACTTGGCGAGGGGGCCTTGTAATGTCCATCCTAGGCGGGTCTCGACTGCTGCAGGACAACCTCTGGGTCCTGTATGGACCCGGTCTATCGGGACTATGAGGTCTGCATGGTCGGAGCCTATCAGCAGGGTCGGGGTGGCACCGTCTATGAGCGGGATGGGGAGTTGACGCAGGTGCACATATTTCTCCATCAGCTTGGCGATGGGGTAGGTGTACTGCGATAGTCCTATTTCTTGGCTGGTGAAAGCATTAGTAATCCTGTACCGTCTCTCGGGCCGCCCGCTTGCTGCGATAGTGAAGGAGACATTCTCGCCCTTTATCGTCTTTAGGTCTCGTCTTATTGTCCGAATAGTCATCTGGTTCTCGCTCCCCCGTAGCCCCAGCTGGGCCGCAGCGGACGCGAGGAGACGGGTCTTCTCTGACCCGTCATCAAGGACGGCGTAAGTGTCCATGATCTTGTCTTGGTTACTCAGTGTTACACGGACCACCTTTAAGAGCACCTGGGCGCCGCTGCTGCTAGCGGGGTCAATGTACATAACACTTGCCTTTGTGCTGCTGGATGGTGCAGGCTTTCTTTTGTTACTGTCGTGTAGGACATCCAGATGGGCTCCGTCACACCGACTACACCTCTTCTTTAGGCGGCACTCGGCTGCCATGTGACTGCGCGCACATCGGTAACAGCGCCTGTTGGACTTTATCCAGTGACTCACTTCTTCAGCGGTCATCTTCTTGAACTGGTCACATTGTGACAACCAGTGTTCCTTCTCGCAGTACGGGCACACCATCTTCCACTTCTCTTTCATCGAGGGGGTACTGTGGTTCTTGCTGCTCGGTACTGATTCTGATTGGTGCATGACAGTCACCGATCTTCGGCCATCGTTTACTCTCCTAGGTCCCTCTCTGTAGCTTGGTGTGCTCCGCACGAACATATCCAGCCGTAGGCTGCTGACTTCTCTCGCCAGGAAGTCGGCTAAGTCTAGGAGGGATGGCTCGGGACCGTTAGGATCACGGTGGTCTCTTTGCCGCCTGAAGCGCTCCTGTCGGGCGGGCGGCAGCTTCTCTAAAATCCTCTCGACGTTCGAGTTTGCGTATAGTTCGTGCATACCCTTTTCTCGTTGCGCCCCCAGCATCCCTACCAGGGATTGTACTTTTATAGACAGGTCGTCTAGTGAGCGATTGTCTGTTGCTGGGGGTAGGCGGTCAATATGCCTTATCTCCTGTATTACGTAATCCCATATACGTCCATATCTCTGGTCCAGCGCTGCTAGAGCCGCGGTGTATGGGGTCGTAGAGGTGGCATAGGCCAGCGCTATGTTGTGCGCTCGGGGCACTTTCAGGTGCTTCAATAATATTGCATACTTGTGGCGTTCATCAGCGACATCCACCATCATTGTCTCTAAGCACATCCGGAGCTCCGTGTACTGTGCTCGATTCTCATGGGTGAAGTCTGGAAACGTCGGTGTGCCAATGTATGACGCCATGGATGGCTGGCACATCGGTGAGCGTTGGAAGAGAGGCCTCCTGGGCGAGTCTCTTCTTACGCCTCTCGGTGGGCTGGTACTGGCAGGGTACCATGGCCCGCTGGTCCAGGTGCTATTCCTCGGGACTGGTCGTGCGTCATGCTCACCCGTGAATCGAGTCAGGGGTCTGTAGCGCAGAGCCGCGGGGGTATAGCCTGGGCTGTACTGGACCTCCTGGTCCTGTGGAGTAATGTGCTGCTGTCGGGCTTGACTCTCCTCTTCTCCCTCTTCTTCTTCTGCCAGGTCATCTAGATCCTGTAGTCGTTTATTTAGCCTCTCCGCGGTGTCCGCCGTTCCTTCCTTGTAGCTGGGTCTCACTTGGACCGGTCGGGGAAGGAGTTCGGAGGGGGGTGTAGACTCTCTCTGGTGGTCGAGTTCAAGGTCGCCTGCTCGGTCAGGGGAGGGTGCCCTTGACACGTGTCTTGACGAGGCCCTGGAACCCCTTGTGGAGGGAGGGGGTGTTGCCCTGGTGATCAGCTGCTCCATTAGCTGCGCTTGTAGTCTGTCGCGCTCGGCTTGTAGTCTGTCGCGCTCGCCTTGTAGTCTGTCGCGCTCGGCGTCGCGCTTGGTGAGATCTGCTTCTCTTTGGGCACCGGCAGCGGCACGCTGGGTGTCGGCCCGGTCTCTTGCCATATTCTCTTCCGTCTGAAGGCGTCTCAGCTCCAGACGTATGTGCTCTTCTTCGCTCCGTTGCTGCGCTTGGAGTCGATCGCGTTCACCCTGAAGTCGATCGCGTTCACCCTGAAGTCGATCGCGTTCGGTAGAGGCTGTCAGGCTGGCGAAGAACGCCTGTGACAGCATCCTCTCCGCCTCGCTGGGGGAAGACGCTTGTAGAGGTGAGCCGCTCCTGGCTGTACTCGTTGGGGAGTCCTGGAGCTCTATCTCCTCGGCGCTCTCCTCCTCTTGTTCCGTGCAGAGTTCCATCTCTGGAGGGTTGTCTTCCTCCCGGAGCTCTGGGGGGACTACTTCTTCGGTATTGGCAGGGGGTAAAGTCGTGTCAGTTCCCTCCTGGTCCCCACCGTGAGCTTGGTCAGTTACATTAGAACCCACTAGGGCCTCTGTGGTCGGGGTATCCTGGTTGATAGGGTCGGACATAATTTTACTTTCTACTTTTACCGCGTTTACTGTTTGTAGAAGGCTAGGTAGTTTACTGACAGCGTAATCCTCTAAGTACTGAGGTGGCTGTCGTCTACGCTGCGGGCGTTCTACTTTAGGAGGACCGTTTCGTGGAGTGTTCATCATAGGCCATTTCAATATTAATACCACTATATTAATATTACACTAATTACCATCCGGCTCGAAGGACCAATTGTAACTGAGGGGTACAATTCCCTGACTGTATTGATAAGTATGGTATCATTAAACCACTACCGCTTTATGTACTTTAATTACTGGCCATACAGTACATGATATCTAAGTATGATGAACACTTTCCCACATATGAAATCAGGTCCACACAAAGGTAATAGTCAAATATTTAATATATAGCAAAAGGTACATATAATAGTTACTTATTACATTTATGATTTGAATGCACTTGTAAGGCAAATGAGTATTCGTAGGCAAATCAACACTGAATGTCCAATCTCTGGTTACACAGGAAGCAAGTATACAACCTGGCTCTTAGGGAATTATAACGATGGCACTTAATGATTATAGCGGGATATACTGTAAAGGGTCCTGCCGGTTGTAAGCCAGTAGGGGGGGTAGGAGAGCCGTCGGCTGTATCCCGTCTGGTCAACGATTTCTAGGGAGAATTCAGGTACAGAACCCAGTGCCCGTAGAATCTTGATCCACAGATGAATACACTTGGGCTCTCTTGTAGACGATAGCTGTAGCTGTAGCTGTCGGTCCACAACGAAGAAGAAGCGAGGCGACCTCAGTCTGGTCTGAGCGCCGTCTCACCTTGGCTCCTCTCGGGGTAAATCCAACACTCACGGTGTTGGCGATTATCCGCTCCACAAATCAAAGCACCAAAGCAAATAGATATTCCATGCCGTATAGGGCTCAGCAGTCATCGGGGTAGGTAATCCAATGTGCAGGTCCACTCGGTCCTCGCCTAGAACTCCTCGGATAAAAGCACCACGTGTGGTCTGCCCAACCTGGTTAAGACTCTAGATAACACGAGGAAGCAATGGGGGTGCTGCTCACTTTAGAACTCTAACCGCACGATGCACCTTACATAATAGACTATTATTACTTAATAGAAATACGGTGCCAAACTCTGGCAATTCAGCTATTAATTCGCACGAGGTCTCACTGCTATTCTAAGGCCAAACCGGCCATACTACACCGCACGCGGTATCGTGGGGTGAGGCTTCATGTCTTGTTACTTAGTTGGGTAGAAGGGTAAAGGACTAAGAGGGATTCTACATTTCTTGCGCCATATTTATATGCACGGTGGACAAGTAGTGCCGCTCTGCTTTCGGTAGCCGTATTCCTGCGCGGAGCTGGGGCTAGTAAGGGCATGTCTCGTCGGTACCTTTGAACTTGAACGCCAGGGGCTTGTCCCTGGCGCCTGGTCCTTTTGTCCAATAAGAGAATGAACTATTATGGGCTGTAGTAGAATAAAGGGATATTCCGTGTATATGTACAAGGAATATACAAGGGATATCAAACGATATACAAATACTATTAAATATATATCCATAAATAAATATATATATTCGGTTTAATCTGATCCTTCACAACACAGGTCAATATAGCCACCTGTTGTTGTCTATTGGGCTTTGCCATTTTATGATTGCAGCATATTTATTTTATGCTAAATGCAGTGCCTTTGTTTTTCTATAATTTATTTTATTTAATAAACAAGCATATGTCCACTCCCATGTTGATAAGATTATTAAACATGTGAAAAATATCCCTTTAACTCAATGGCCAACAACGATTATATACGTGTTTGGCCGACAACCGTTGAACGGCAACCACATATATATACGTTATTTGATCGTTATTTCTTTTATTCAATATTTCTATTCATTACAGGCACACGGACTCGGGGTTAACATGGGGAATCATCCTGAGAATGCCAAAGTGCAATACCGGCTGCATCCAGCTAGACGGCGGTATCGAGCACCCTTCGTAACCTTGTATCTTGGCCTGTGGAATGGCCAAATGTCTCCGATTTCATTTTTCCTTGTCGGGCGAGGCGAACGGTTCTCCAGGTTCTCCCGGTTCCATTGAAGCGCGTCAAATATCCCCGATCCATATGTTGTGGTGGATTATGCCGTGGACCAAATGGACATTGGATGTACCAGATGGCGATCAAACAATTGGAATATTATTTTTGGAATACTCCCGATCAAAGGTAAGGATGATTTGATGTCAATTTTAGCTTGATCCTGCAATGCTTTTATACCGATCGGGCTGATAAGCGTTTTTAGTGTTCAATACGAATGCCGTTACTGACAATCAAATAATCAGAAACGACCCCCCCCCCCCCCCCCCCTCTTTCATGCATTCATGATGGAACATAATACCTTTGATTTGATTTCGGAATATTAGCGTGTACAGGCAAGAAACGGCAACGTCTATGGTGGAATTGACGTATACGGCTATAACTCAGCATTTCGGGAATTACCCTAGACCGCTCTAAAACCACCAAAACGTATATTCACCACGGTATAACACGGGAACGTATGGATGGGAAAATTAATTATTTTTCACATATTGAACGATAGATATAGGTGATGTCAAATGGCCATAGTATTGTATCCATAGCTATAATATAGAATATAGTTATAGCTCTACAAACAAGGTGATGCACTCCTATCTTTTAAAGCGTGGCAGTGCTAGAGCGCGGGCCCGTCTAATACCCGACGGTCAATGAGTTAAGGTACATTTTGTTAGGTGATTGATCACAGTTAACTATGGACAATCGTGTGATTAATCGTGATTCAATATTTTAATCGATATACAGCCATAATATAATTATATTATGTCGACATCTGCAAATCAAGCTTTTTACGTTACAATGGATTCACTTTCTTTCTTTCCTCTTTTTTTTTAAACTAACCTTCACCTGCTTGTAATGGGACAACAGATGGACATAGAGCGAGAGTGAAGAGAATGGGAGAGAGGGAGGGATTGGGGAGCAGGAGTGAGAGAGGGAGAGAGAGAGAGAAGAGAGAGAGAGAGAGAGAGAGAGAGAGAGAGAGAGAGAGAGAGAGAGAGAGAGAGAGAGAGAGAGAGAGAGAGAGAGAGAGAGAGAGAGAGAGAGAGAGAGAGAGAGAGAGAGAGAGAGAGAGAGACTTAACTGAGAGCTTGAAAGTGCCTGTGGCTCTGTGGGATTAAGGTCACAGTGGAGTTTCATAATGATAGAATTCAGCACAATGTCAATTAGAGTTGCAATTACACACATGCACACATTATACACACACACACACACAAACACACACACAAACACACGCACGCATGTACGCACGCACACACACACACACACACACACACACACACACACACACACACACACACACACACACACACACACACATTTATACACACAAACAAACAAACAAACAAACAAACAAACAAACCAACAAATGCAAACACCCTCTCTCTCTCACACACACACACACACACACACACACACACACACACACACACACACACACACACACACACACACACACACACACACACACACACACACACACACACACACACACACACACACACACACACACACACACACACAAACATATGTCCACTTTCTAACCGATTCGCTAATCCATCCTAGACCACCAAAGACACATATGGACACAAAATAGGGACCTTTTGCTATCAAAGACATTGGGGAAAGTGAGAGAGAGACACACAGAGAGAGAGGGAAAGAGATAAAGAGAGAAAGAGGCCTTCACATTCCATGTTCTTTGATCCTCTCCAAAGCCGTGTTCCTCCCTACAGAGTGAATGAGTGAAATCCTAGTAATCCCTGAATCACCACCAAGTTCTACTGAATGATTCAATTTCCTTCCTATTGTGTCGCCACGAGGACAAGGGCTGAAGTCACAGGAGCCACTGGGGCCTTTGTGTCCATGTGTGTGTGTGTGTGTGTGTGTGTGTGTGTGTGTGTGTGTGTGTGTGTGTGTGTGTGTGTGTGTGTGTGTGTGTGTGTGTGTGTGTGTGTGTGTGTGTGTGTGTGTGTGTGTGTGTAGGTGTGTGTGTGTGTGTGTGTGTGTGTGTGTGTGTGTGTGTGTGTGTGTGTGTGTGTGTGTGTGTGTGTGTGTGTGTGTGTGTGTGTGTGTGTGTGTGTGTGTGTGTGTGTGTGTGTGTGTGTGTGTGTGTGTGTGTGTCTCTGTCTTCGGCATCTCTGTTGGAGAGTGAGGAAAATGTGTCAAGTTTCAAGTTTATTTGTCACATTACAGTGAGTGAGTGTATGTGTATGTGTACTTGTAAGAGTCTGGCCCATGGGGACATTAACGTGTGTTGTCGGGCCTTACAAATACATTTGATTTGATTTGATTTACTGTAAGAGTCTGATTCTATCTGCTTGCATGTATATGTGTGTGCCTATGCATGCATCTACGCGCGCATATGTGTGTGTGTGTGTGTGTGTGTGTGTGTGTGTGTGTGTGTGTGTGTGTGTGTGTGTGTGTGTGTGTGTGTGTGTGTGTGTGTGTGTGTGTGTGTGTGTGTGTGTGTGTGTGTGTGTGTGTGTGTGTGTGGGAGTGTGTGGGAGTGTGTGTGTGTGTGTGTCTACTGGGTTTCAGGTCACTGGTCCTCAATGTGAGACAATGGAGTGCTCACCCACGGGTGTCAACGGCCGGACAAAGACTGAGCATGCTCCATGGGCTGTTTGACTGACAGTTTGGTGGACAACATCCTGTAGCAGGGTCACCTCGTTACAAGTATAAGACATTGAGGGCCATAATAGTCACTCAAATAGGGCCCAGGCGATGTTACATGCTCTGCGGAAGGCAGCACTTTTTTGCAGGCTATTTTGAATGGGCGGTAGACTCCCAACCAGGAGGCGTGTACCGCTTCAGCAACGGATCCTATTTCCGGGGTTGCCCTGATTGGCCGTGACGGCCACGTGACATGCCGCGGCCACGCCCTGCGGCAAAACGCAGAGGCTGCTGTGTTTCACTGCCGCTTCCCCACTTCAACGCCAGTGCAGCAGCAGCAATTGTCGCGCCACATTTTTTTTCTGAGTGCAGAGCTGTTTCGCCACACTGCCTTTCACATCGCGCCACGCTTAATCATTTATCATTTAACATTTGAAAGGCATACATTGTTGTCATACAGAAGTACAGAATACTTTTATCCAAAATGCTTCTCATTTTCGCGCCACATCTCCCGAGTGCAGAGCTGTGCCCCACTGCCTTTCACATCGCGCCACGCTTAATCATTTATCATTTAACATTTGAAAGGCATACATTGTTGTCATACAGAAGTACAGAATACTTTTATCCAAAATGCTTCTCATTGTCGAGCTGAACTCCAGCGTCGCGGCAGGTCAAGTCTGCGTTCAAGTACAACACAGCGGCGGCCTCTCTCGCTGCCGCGTCTGCTGCCGCGGGGCGTGGCCGCGGCGTGTCACGTGGCCGTCACGGCCAATCAGGGCAACCCCGGAAATAGGATCCGTTGCTGAAGCGGTACACACAACCAGGAGCACAGGGGGTTCTGAAAGGTCCCCATGTCATTACAAATGCATTGTATTGCATTAAAGCTGTTATTTTCATGTGAAGGTAAATTGTTTTAATGGAAGCAAACAAGGTGATCTGGGATCAGTATTGAATAGGATATATGTGGTTGGAAGCACTGATAATCTCCATTAGTATTATTTTTCATTGGTTCTGATGATGGCCATGTAGCCCTTTCAGATAGGATATTGTAAATGTGCTCCGAAAAACCTTTTATATCCACCAGCGTTTCGACGAGCTTGCGTCCTTCAATGGTGACGAATCGTTCCAATAGAAACTAAATGCACAATCCTGGGTGTGTTTTAACAATGCAATGTTATTGTGCTATTATCTGTCATTCTCTTCTCCTGAAAACCCCACTTATTGTGCTCTCTGTCCCCTATGACATCTAGTCTGCGTTGAACCCAGCGGTGAGTGCAGCTTAAACTCTTGTTTAGTCCAGTTGAATGTGAAACAAACCTGATCCAATATAAAACTGCAACTAAAGTAACCATTTCACTTCTGATTCAGACAATGTCAAAAAAACTCAGGTGTGAAAATGCCCAAGAACTAAAATAACGTAATAAATTCATCAAGTGACATATGCAAAACTTAAGAATAAGAGATGATAAAACATGAATCATCGGAAAACGTACAAAATGCTTGTAGCCTACGTTTCTTTGTCTTAGGGACTCTGAGTAACATTTTTGGTCCTTTTTCGCGGAGTATGGCCCAAGTGATCGATACCTAATAATCAATAAGGGAAACTAATGACTTGTAATTAAAGGTTAAATCACTGTAATTTCCCTCTCATTATGGCCACAACACCTCAGTCACCTTTTGATCTGTGAAAGTGCCTAAATTGAGCGATTGACCGACAGGATCAATGAAGGACATATGCTAGCACTTAAAGCGATACCCAGGTCAATATCACTGGTGAAACCAGAGGAGGTGACAGATGGAGAGGAGCTGTCGCCCCACTGGCCCTGAATGATACGTACTGAAAGATAAGGAGGCTGTCGGGGGAGGGTTCAGTGAGGACAGCAGCCCTGGGCAGGGGTGTAAAAAGTACCCAGAAATGATACTTAAGTGAAAGTACGGGTACCGTCTCAAAATCATACTCAAGTAAAAGTCAGAGTATCTGGCTAAAAACACACTTGAGTAAAAGTCAAAAGGTTTCTAGTTTTAGATTTAGATTTGAGTGATGTGTGGCTTATTCTGTTTAGTTATGAAGAACACATGATCAATAAAGCAATGCTTTGTGTATCATTTCAGACAGAGAAGTGCTGGAAAGAAGAAAGTCCAAGTTATACAGGGAGATTCAGGCTCGGACGGAATCACTCAAACAAGAGAAAAGAAAAAGCAACAAATTCAGAAAAAGATTCGCAGTCACCCAGATCAAAAACCTAGTGCCTGTTAGGAAGGTTTCCTGTGCCTAGAGAAGTGCACAAAATGTTCGATTTCCACCGTGCCCTAGTACAACATCCGCAAAAAGTACACATCTACTAAGCATCTAGCATCAGGAATGATCTTGAAAAAAGTGCAAGTTCAACAACATTGAGACTTTGAGATTTGAGCCTTGACTTTGAGCCTTCATCTTATTTTTCATACCAGCGCTTGTAGTCATATGCTTTTTTGTTCTTAGCTCTATTATTATTTACATTTTAAAATGTTCTTATGTACTTTAGATAATATTGCTACCATGTATTATGTGTTTTATTACACACATATATATATATATAAACATACCAATTATTCGCTTGTTCTATTCTCCATCCATCTATCATCCATAGCAACACTATAATATCACAGACATCCTGATGGCGGATCCCCTTTGAATTGCTCATCTGAGGTTTCTCCCCACCACGGCACCTGTGGTGTTTTGTTTCTTATTTCTTCGTTTTAGGGAGTCGTTCCTTATCTTCATTGGGGAAAGTCTGGGTGTGTTGCATAATGTGGATTTTATAGTGTTTTTAGTTCTGGATCTATTCTGATGTTTCTTCTTGATCTGTAGCCTATGGGGGCAATTCATTGTGATTTTGGGATAAACAAATACATTTGATTTGATTTGATTTGATTTGATTTGATTTGAAAAAAAGGATTCAGGAGACTCTAGCAATTTCAAGAAAACAGTAGAACCGCATCCATCATCTCCAACTCCAAGGTGAAGTACAGATCCCTATGCTACAGACTGCATGACAAAGTTGTTCCTATCTTGACAAGGGATGAAAACAGTAGCCTAGCAGCTAGAACAGCAAACAATAACAAGAGGGAAGATAAAGAAACAAACGGTTCCTAAACGACACCATGAGAAACCTTAAGAGCCCCGACTGCAGGATGTCATACTCTTTGTTCTCCTCTATGCTACCCTTCTGGGTGGTCCATCCATCCATTGCAGACAGAGAGACATGCCTTTGCAAGGTACCTCTCTGAATCTCTGTCTTCTTGTAGATAAACTACATTATCTCTTTGGGAGCACTGACTTGGAGGAAATGGCATAATCAATATTAACTATCCCCCTTATCTTAAACAATATGTAATCCCATACAGTTCATCATATGGCCTAATACATATGGATTACCTTTTTTACTCCCCATATCTGCAAGGTAGTTGGTAGACATGCTTTTCTATTTAAAGCACCATCTGATTGGAATAATCTTCCCAGCTCACTCAGCTATTACCTCTTTTTTTCTTTTTGCAGGGAGGGGCATAGCCTGTGACTGGAGAGCTGCATCAATGAAGTGCATAACATAATAATCAACTTTTCTTTTTTAATTTCAGAATAATAACGACTTTATTCTACTATAAAAAAAAAGTATTATCTGTGCTTTCCCAAAATCATATTCGGATTTGGACTCATCCCTAGCATAGACCTCAGTAAAACTGTTCTACACAAGTGCGGAAAATGTAGATGAAGCCCCAAAGAACATGCCGGATTGTCTCCTGGTGGTGCCATCAACCATGAGCCTTCACTACGTAGTAACAGTTACCGTGACGTGAGCTGCCTTTGCTCAACAAGACAGACCCTGGTCAATGTTATACATTTGAGGTTCAGGCAACAGCACCCACACAGAAGGATAACAGTCAGAAGCAGTTGAAAATTCCTTGGCAAAACACATTGGCCAGTGGTGTGCCCTAAAATATGATAATGACATTTATTCTGTAATCATTCAAGAGGTGAATGAAATGTATGCACCAGGCTTGGAATCAACCGCTTTTTCTGGCCAACACGATGATGTCCTATGGTATTTGCATGAGGATATTATCAGAAGGATTCCTCCTCCAACTTATGTGACCTTGTGTCATGTGGAGATGGACAGAAACCAAGATATCAGAAATGTGAACTGTCTGAAATGAAAAGAAACACGTGAGAAACTGTTTTGTGAATGAGAATACAGAATGTTTTCCTGTTAAGAGCTATGGATGACATCTTAAAAATATTCCAGAAAGATAATTTTCCATGAAGATTTCAACGTACAGTACCTTGAGGGTGTGTAGTTAGAGACCATTGACCGGAGGTAGGCGGGAGCAGTTCCCTTTGTTGCACGCTATGCCAGGTCGTTGCTCAGGAGGAATCTGCAGGTTCTGGTTGTTGCTGTGATGTGAGCGGAGAAGTTCAACTGGTCGTCAAGGACAACACCAAGGTTCTTGGCGGTCGGGGATGCGGTCACAGCTGTATTCTCGACTATGATGGAAAGGTCAGTCAGGGGGGAGGATTTGGCCGGCAGGTGAAGCAATACTGTTTTGCTTAGGTTCAGTTTGAGGTGGGTGGTCGTCATCCAGGCGGAGATGTCGGACAGACAGGCCGAGATCCGCTCAGAGACGTGGATATCTGAGGGAAGGAGAGGAAGAGTTGAGTATCATCGGTGCTTATTCTGTGTCATGCGCACTGGGGTCCCGGGACAGGCTTCCGTTACCATGTACCATTACGTTAAGTCCGGATGTCCGTCTATTCTTTACCAAGAATATTACAGTGGCGACGAGGATGGGATATTATTAACAGGCATTTTTTGGAAAGTGAACGTGAAGTGAACTTGGAAAAAAAAGAAAGAACCTGTGCGGTTACCGTTTTGACGGGGAAAGTGAGAAAGTGAAAGTGCTGCTAGCAAGAGACGTTATTAACGTTAACGGTTAAAGAAAAAAGAAAAGGCGTTGGGATTTTCAAAACACAGAAATGAACACGACTACGACCAGAGTAAGTCGTTCTGCTTAGAAAATAAATAAGGAAAATGGCTACTATTGGACGGGTACCAGAGTTTGATCCAGCAAAGGAAGATCTTGAGTCTTATCTGGAACATTTTTGAGCGTTGGCTGGCTGCCAATGATATTAAAGAGGAAAAGAAAGCAAATGTTTTTGTCAGTATTTTGGGTCCAACGGAATATAGATTACTAAAGAATCTCATAGAACCTGATAAATGTGTGGACAAGACTTATACTGAGCTCACTGGGGAACTATCAGCCCATTTCAAGCCTAAACCCATTTTTATCGCTGAACGCTTCAGATTCTATAGACGTCCTCAGACCCAAGGGGAAGCGGTGGCAGACTACATCCTGGCTTTGAGACGGTTGGCAAGTTCATGTGAGTTTGGCCAGTTTTTGGATGATGCTCTCCGAGATCGGTTTGTGTGTGGTGTCGCAGGTGAAGCATATCACAGATGGCTTCTGACGGAAAAGGTTCTGACGTTCAAGAGAGCCTGTGAGATTGCCCTGGGACTCGAACTTGCCCACAAGGACACCATGGAGCTGTCAGAGCACTCAGAACGTCAGAAGGTTCACAAGGTAAGTTCGTGGTGGGCCTACCTGGAAGAGGTAGAGAACCTGTCACAGTGGTGTCAGGAGAACTGCCTCTCCCTGAACGTCAGCAAAACAAAAGAGATGATTGTGGACTTCAGGAGGTCGGGGGTCAAGGACTACAGCCCCCTCAGCATCGACGGGGCACCAGTTGAGAGAGTGAACAGTTTCAAGTACCTCGGAGCCCACATATCCGAGGACTTGACATGGACCACACACATTGACAGTGTTGTGAAGAAGGCACGACAACGCCTCTACTTCCTCAGGCGCCTAAGGAAGTTCCAAGTCAGTCAGAAGATCCTTAGGAACTTCTACTCATGTACAATAGAGAGCATCCTGACCGGCAACATCACCTCCTGGTTTGGGAATAGCACTGCACAAGACCGTAGCAGACTACAAAGAGTGACACGTTCAGCCGAACGCACAATTAGAGGGGGGCTTCCCACCCTCCAGAACATTTACAACAAGCGGTGCAAGGGGAAGGCTAAGAGAATTATCAAGGACTCGAGCCACCCGAACAACTGCCTCTTTGAACTGCTGCCGTCAGGCAAGCGATACCGGAGTCTTATGGCGAGCACAGAAAGACTCAGAAGGAGCTTCTATCCCCAGGCCATCAGGCTGCTAAACGAACAATAATCGCTAAACGAACAATAATCACTATGCAACAACCATCAAATGCACACAGCACACACACCCACACGCACACACTCACTCAAACAAACAACACACTGCAGCACCCACTCTCCACACTTTAGATCACACAAACACACTTACACTTTATATTTATTGATAAAGGATTTGCACTACAACTCGTACACCTACTGTGAATTGTACCTAAACTGCACCTCGTCCATTTATGCCTTGCACTATATAGTATTGTATATTAGTACACTGCACAGTATTGTATATTGTATGGTAACTACGTCTACGAACATTGTACATATGTCTAAACTGAACACTGTGACCTCTTTTTTTACTTCTAATTTTTACTATGTTTTTATTTCATACTTATCTTGTCATGCACAGTCTCTGGAGCGCAACAGTAAGAAGCATTTTGTACAAAAGTATTCTGTACTTCTGTATGACAACTATTAAAGAAACTTGAACTTGAAGGTACATGACTCAAGTGCGAAATGTGCACCAAAGACTCAGTTCCGCTACAAGGAAATGCAAAGACACAGTACACATCGGACAGAGCAAAGCAAAGTTGTTACCGGTGTGGAAATGAGAATCACCGGCTGAGTGACTGTAGATTCATAAATGAGAAGTGCCACAGGTGAGGAAAGACAGGGCACGTGCAGAGGGTGTGTAAAAGTGCAAGACACACAGGAAGTGCTCACAATGTGTCGGAGGAAGAGGAGGAAGCTGAAATTGAGATAGTCAATCTATTTACCATGTACACAGCTGAAGAACACAAAGATGGAATCTATGTGGAAATTGAGTTAGCTGGAAAACCATTGAGTATGCAGGTAGACACAGGTGCTTCAGTCACTATAGTTCCTGAGCGGGTCTAGAGAGAAAGTCTGAAACAGTGGCCTCTCCAGCCAGCAGCTGTCCGTCTCTCTTCATATACAGGGGATAGGATTCCTGTGTTACCCAGAGATTTAGTTTAGAGGGAGAAGAGAAGGTAGAGCCATATGAAATCCGTTTTATTTTTTTCCAAATTCCATTTTATTTTTTTCCAAATTCTGTTTTTTCCGTTTTTTTTATTATAGAATTCTGTATTTTGCTTTGTACGCTCATTTTACCATCAGAAATAGTGTCTAATAAGTGGGAATGAATAAATGTCCACAATTTAATAAGATATAACAGTCCATTTAATAGGGCCGTCTTAAATACTTTGAAGCTTTGTTCGATGGGCATGGGATTCGAATATGAAAATAAAATTTGATTATTTAAAAAAAAAAAAAAATTATATATATTTTTGCAAAATCAACTCTGCCTCTCTTTGTTAACTACAACAAGCAATGCTGTTTGTTATTTAAGATGAGGTCGGACTCGGCACTGACAGATTTGTGTTCATTGTGCTGCTTTTATAAAGCCTCAAATGACGGCTTACAATATTTCATGAAAGCAAAGTGTTTTGTTTGTCTAAGATTTTAAAAGGTTTAAACTTTACAGCACTGACAAAGTTGAACAAAGTGCTGTACAAGTCCCACAACATAAAAAAAAAAAAAGTAAAAAAAAAAAAAAAAAAAAAAAAAAATTAATTTAATTTTTTTTTTTTTATAGTGGATTCCATTTTTATTGCTCAATTCCGCGATTCCGTCCGCGATTCCGTGATCGCGGATTCCATATGGCTCTAAGAGAAGGGGTCCTAGGACCGAGCCCTGAGTGACACCCGTCCACAGGGGACCGGTGGCCGACAGGGTCCCTCTCCATGACACTTGGTAGGAGCGGTATTGAGGTATGATGTCAGCCATGTCAGGGCAGAGCCAGCCACTCCCATATTATCGTTATCATCTGTGGCCTGACAATATGTATAGAGTTGGCTGTGGGCTCATTTTACTTGTAAAGCAGAATGGAATTCCTGTTTAAGACTGACAATATGAGTTGGTTTTAACAATTCTTAAACTGTAAACAACATACTGTATATGCAGTTGTATAGTAAATTAAAGTTGACATTGAGTGTGAGTATTCTACATTATCTAAAAGTGAATATATAACATATTATTTAGAATAATGAATACACATACAGGATACTTTTTTAGAATGTGTAGATACTGAACAACATTCTACTGAACGCATAGAGATGAAATTGGTTTATATCTTCTTGTCTGACTCTGGAAAAGATGGTAAGCACATTTCCCATAATGTTGGCATGTTCCTTTAAAAACATGGCAAAGAGGCAGTGTCACTCGAGTGCGAGTGTATTGAAGAAGAGTCTGAAATGTCTGTCCACATACAGTGATGACCTCACCCTGCATCTATCCTGCATTAGTTCAGTACGTCTATTCCCTACATTAGTAGTTCTGTCTCATTAGGGGCTCTGCTTGGCATCACTCTGCACTATCTCGCGTACGTGCACACGCACTGAATAAATTCCACAAATGTACCTTTAATACCAGTATTAGTCTGACCACACCCCTCATCAGCTTACCTTCATAAGCAGGTGTGTGGTCACCTGCTCTCCTCCTTCTCGCTTTCATCACAAGGCAGTGCCTGGTAGTACCCCACTTGACGTGTTGTTAGTTGAAAAGAGTTGTGACGAGTTTACATTGTGCTTAATTTTTTCTTCTCTCACATCTGTTGTAAAAGAAAAAGTTGGGTCATAATGTATTCCGCGGAGAGTAGACCCGCTAGACCTACTCTTCACCAGCAGTTCTCCATTCCCGCCTCCGTCGTGCGCCTTGGTGCTGGGCTGTTGCCACTTTCGTGGTTGCCGACCCAGCCCAGGAGGCAGCCGGTGGATAGTTTGCCTCACCGAAGAGCCGAGGAGTCGGTGCCGTCGCTCCGGCGATGGCCTGATCTCGACTCTGGTTCCTCTGGTTCCGGGGAATCGCCCGTTGGTGAACGGGGGGTTGTCTTGGAGCCAGAGGATTTGCGACGCAAACTTTTTGCGTCTGCACGTTCACGTCGCAAGATGGTAGCGTGCAGACGCGAACGGCCTGGGTTTGGGGAACTGCTGGAGACCAGCGAAGATGCGTCCGGCTCTGGATTTCCAATGGAAACTGAGGACTTCATGGAAGAGGCGGACGGGTTTTTGTATGATGGCCCCGTGGAGGAGAGTATCCCTCCTCAGGAGACCCCGGAGGGGGGGGAAATGGCTCCATGGGGCTCCCTGTTCGAGGATGTCGAGGAACCACCTTGGCCTCATCAGCAGGATGCCCTACTGTCGGCCACATCAGACTGTGGCTCCTTGACCAGTCGCAGCCTGCTGCATGTGAGGGATGCGGGGTCGGTGGAGGAAGGTCCGCAGGGGCAACTGCGGGCTTTGTTTCCCGAACTCATGGCGGTAGCCGCCGCCACAAACGGCGTGCCGCTGCCGCTGCCATTGCCTGCACCTGTCCCTGATGACCTCATAGGTCATCCCTGGCAGCGTCCCCCAGTGAGAGGGGTGGACGTTGTCTACCCATTTTTCCCATCGATGGGGGCCTATGTTCGTCGGGGTCAGGCGGTGTCCAACATCATGGGACTAACTCCCGCCTACGTACCAGTTACGCGGGTGTCGGGTTAGTCAAAGGTATGGGGGAGGGCGTGCCTCGGCTTGACAGTCCGATGGCCGCGCTCCTCTGTCCGGATATGGTGTGGGAACCCCTATGCAAGCCGGTCCTCCAGGGGAAATCGGCTAGGCGATTGGCTTATTGGGGTGACCAGTCATTCATCGCTGGTACACAATCGCTGGCTGCGGCGTCTAACATCGCCCACCTGGCTAGATTTGTATCGGGGATAATGACGGGCGGCACGGATCTGAACGAGGTGAAATGCGATCAGATCACCCAGGCTGCGGGAGCTGTCCTGCACCTTTCCCAGGTGCTGGCCATAGCCATGGGGAAAGTGCGCGCCCTGGCCACCCTGGGCCAGCGTCATCTTTGGCTGGAGCAGGCCCGTGTGCCAGAGAAGAAGAGAGCTCCTCTTCTGACGGCCGCCCTCTCCGACGCTGGCCTATTCGGGAAGGCCCTGCGGTTGATGACCTCAACATGCAGAGAGATGGCAGAGGAGAGGTCCATTCTCCAACCCCATTTTCCGCCTCCCGTCCTTGCCGGTGGAGTCAGAAGGCTTCCGCGACGTCGAGCTGTCTCCGTCGCCGCTACCACTGCCTCCGCCGCCGCTGCTGGCCCTGCCAAGAGGGCCAGGGGACGAAACGGCGCTTCTGCCACCGCCGGCCCATCCACGACCGGAGGAGACGGTAGGGAACGTCGTGTCCAGCAGACAGTAACCTACCGTCCCTCCGGGGCTCCTCGGGGTGGCAAGACTCGAGCGGCGCGAGGTGGCAGACGCCGTTGAGTGACTTTTCCCCTCTGTGTCCCCTCTCCTCTACACCCTCCCCGGCCCCTCTATGATTTTGTGCCTTAGAACACTTTATAGTTTAATAAAAAAGTTCCCCGATATAAGGGGGACTGTGTTTTGGCCGAACAAACTGTGTGTTTCTTCAACAATTCATATGGTGCGGTTGTGTATATATGAATCTGCCCTTTTACGTTGTGTGATGAGTCGTGTTGTGTTACGAGGTTAAGCAAGGTCTGCAACGTACACTCAGTAATAGGTTCTATTAGCTTGATGCTCCACATGCAGGTAGAAACTGGTGTTATTCCATTGCTTGAACTAAGTATATGTGTCTCACAATGCTGTGTTGTTTAGTTGCAGTAATACTCGTACACACACATTTCACGGCCTAGCCGTTTACTCTCGCTCAGCGTTTTTTACTATGTACGACATAGTCAACGGGTGTAGGATTCGCACACAGGCGACTTGTGTTTTGTTGTAAAATCCTGTTCACATTTTTGTGGGTAGCGGGCATTGTATTAGCTTATGCTATGCATTGCATTCTACCGGAGGTTTTCAAGATGGCTACGGTTGTTTTTCTGTGTGTAGGGTATGAAGGGTGTTTTTTGTGAGGGGGTGTCGAATAAACCCCTCCTTTTCCCACTTGATTGGTTTAGGGGATTTTTTATCTCTTCTGCTGAGCCAGTCAGGGCCAAGCCGGTGGGACGTCTTGGCGGGGGGGGGGGGGGGGGTTATTCTACCGACTCCTATTACAAGACAGGAGCCGGCAGGTTTCCCCGCCCGTTGTAGCGGTGTTGCTATGGCGACGCCTTCCATGAGTTGAGGTGTCTTAAAGGTGTCGAGTTAGGGCGTAGGGCTCACAGTTCTGCTGCGCCCGATTTATGTGTAAACTTGAGTCGGTTGGTCACGTGACTCACAGTTGGCATATCTTTTTCATGACTGAACTCATGTGGGAAGGTGTTTCTGGGAGGGTCTGGTCTTACACTCTGATTAAAAAGAGTGACTGGATTAAAATCATGTGAAAACAGGTTTTTTACTCCCAGCTGTGCAGTTGGGTCATACGGGTGATGCTTTTTCTTTATTATTATAAAGAGTTGGATGTGTCTATATGGATTGGAAATGAGGGTCCCTGATGGAAATAAGACTAACGTCTTTCTCAGGTCTGCCTCCCCTTAACCAATTGTGTGTATTGCCGTACTGGCTTGTACCCTTTCTGCAATCTGTTGGGTAAAGTTTTTCATTCATTCATTCATGGAGTTGATTGCATCTCGCCCCTCTTGTCGTTCCCCTGGGCGTCTTGGGGATTCAATAAGGTGGTCTAAACAGCCTATTGTTGATGTGGATATGTCAAAACGCACACATAGTGCTAGCTCAGGATGTTCTGTTGGACATTAGCTGACTGGCGCGCCTTGATTGCTTGGGGTTAAAACAGCGTTTTTATGAAGCGATTGGGATGGGGGTTTTTCCTCTTCCGACACCCTGTGTGGTTGTCGATGGGTTCCCGTTCATGTCAGGGGATGATAACGGAATGGGTCTGAACATATGGGGAAGGGTCTCACGCCCTGGGGGTGGGCCGCCGGGCGCGGTTCGTACCGAAACGTCTGGGTGGCGCCTTCTTTTTATGTTTTAGGATCAACACGCATATCTGCCCCTTCTCCTAGGGTTGGCAGGTCGGCGTGGTTAGGGCACGGAACTGGTTCTGGTCGCGCTGGTCCAGATCAGTTACACCCGTTGTCCGCCGGGGATGCAGATCTGCTGTTCTGGTACCCTGAGGGACTTGGGTTTTTTTCAGGGGGAAAAAATGCTAGGTCGGTCCGGGTGTCACAGGGTTGAGCGTTATGGAACCCTTGTTGGGTACGTTGTATTCTGCACTGTCGTAATGGCTTACGGCCGTGCCAACCTGTACGCGCCCGATCTCGTCGGATCTCGGCCGCTGTGCAGGTTGGTCTTGGTTGGTACTTGGTTGGGTGACCTCCTGGGAATACCGAGTGCGGGGTGCTGGGGCTGGTCTTCCATTTTTTACGCTCTTCTCTTGCGCTTGGCGAAGAGGGGCCTGTTGGGGTGGTTTTAGCCTCCTCGGGGGACCCTGTGCTCCCCGTATCACCGGGCCCGGTCCGGGGTAATGTTTCGTTGACCCGTAGGCCCGGGATAACCCTGTTGGAAACCGGAACGCGGGCTGCGGCAGTGCCGCTGGTGTGTTTTGGGGTTTCTTTCCTGTGGGGTTATGGGACCAACCGTTGCATAGGGTAATGCCTGGGTGGTTGGTTCTCTGGTGTGTTGCTGAACGCACACCCATAAAACAAAGCGTGCGGTCACGCCCCCTCGCTCTCGCTCTCGCTCTGGTTTCATTCAGCTCCCCACGCTTGGCAAGGCGGTAGTAAAAGGCAAAAGCTGTCCGCTTTTTGTCAGTGAACAGAATGGAGGCATTTTTGACAGGTACTAAAAGGAAGGCCACCAATGCTTCGTGTGATGGTAATAAACCAAAAAACCAGTTGAGAAAATATGACAAGGCATATCTCGCTCTTGGCTTCACAGCGAATGTTGTGGGAGGTGAGGAGAGACCCCTGTGTGTTGTATGTCAGAAAACCCTCGCAGCTGATAGCATGAAACCCAGCAAACTGAGAAGACACATTGAGACATCACATCCCAGTCACGTCAAGAAGCCACTCGACTTCTTTAAGAGAAAACTCGAGGAATACCGTAAGCAGGAGACGCAAATGGTAAAAGCTGCATCAGTGAACAGCAAAGCACAACTGGCATCATACAAGGTTGCATATAGAATCGCCAAGTGTAAGAAACCACACACGATAGCTGAGGATCTCATCCTCCCCGCTGCTCTTGATATGGTTTCAACAATAATTGATGAGACAACCGCCGCAAAATTGAAGTGTAACCCCCTGTCCAATGACACCATTGCAAGACGTATATGTGACATTTCGAATGATCTGGAAGAACAACTCACGGAGTCACTGAAAAACAAACGTTTTGCAATACAAGTGGATGAGGCCACTGACAGCAATAAAGACTGTTTGCTTATTTGCTATGTTCGATTTGTAAATTCCCAGTCACTGATTGAAGATCTGCTGTTTTGCAAATATATCAAAAACAGAGCGACAGCTGATGAGCTCTTCAAAATGATTGACAGTTATCTGACAGAACATGGACTGAAATGGGAGAACTGTGTGGGATTTTGTTCTGACGGTGCGCAGGCCATGGCAGGGAAAAAGAGGGGGCTACAGGCGCTCATCAAGGGGGTCTCGCCAAACGCGCAATGGACGCACTGTGTCATTCACAGAGAGGCGCTAGCGTCAAGACAGCTTAGCCCTGAGCTGAATGAGGTTTTGACAGATGTTATAAACGTGGTGAATTTCATCAAAACCCGACCCCTGAAAGCGCGCCTGTTCTCTGCGCTGTGTGAGGAGATGGGAGCTGACCATTCTGCGGTGCTGTTTCACAGCGAGGCAAGGTGGCTCTCGCGAGGGAAGGTGTTGTCGCGAGTCTTCGAACTACAAGAGGAGATTCGGGTGTTCTTGGAGGAGGAGAGCATGAATGAAGCTGCAAGCAAGTTCAATGATGAACAATTTCTCATGAAACTGGCCTATCTCAGCGATATCTTTGGAAAGCTGAATGAATTAAACCTTCAGCTTCAAGGTATGTTGATATTTTTTGTCTTCTTATCTGTCATGTCTACTCTAAACTTTATGCTGTTCTGTTTAGTAGTGTATGTCTGTTTGTCACTAAATGTAATATGCATTGATTACAAAAGGACCCCAATTGAAACAAGCCATTGGCTTTCTTGGGGGTTTTAATCCTATTTAGTTGACCTTGAACTTACTGTCATGTGATTTTTTTTCTGCAAACATCTAAATAAAGTATTCTATTCAATTCAATTCAAGGCAAAGATAAATACCTACCTGACCTGGCAAACAAGATCACTGCATTCAGTCGAAAGCTGGAGATGTGGGGCAGGCGCCTTGATGAACAACAGACTGATGCCTTTGAGAACCTGACTGAGTTTGCTGAAAGCAGTGTTTCTCAAGTCACCACAGTGATCCCCTGTCTCAGGGAGCACATCTCTTCCCTGAGAGGATTCTTTTTAAAATACTTCCCTAACAACAGTGCTCAGTATGACTGGGTGGTGGATCCATTCAATGCAGCAGGTTGGTATTTTATGTTATTGACTGACTAATTATGACATTTGTTTATGTTGAACATTATATAATAATAATAATAATAATAATAATAATAATAATAATAATAATAATAATAATAATAATAATAATAATAATAACTAGACAATTCCGCGCGGGGGAAATTGTGAAAGTGTGGGTGACGCCTGTGCACCGCCGGCCAACGGGGGAGAGGGTCTCTCGCGAGTCTCTATGACAAACGGTTCAAAGGATACAAAAAGGGGGCGCGGCCTAAGGATCGGGGGAGTGGTCAACATAGACCAATCAAAGAGGATATCCCTACTGAGTGCAATGACACAACCCGCAACACTATTACACTATTACACAATATTACACTATTACACACTATTACACACTATTACACACTATTACACACTATTACACTATTACACACTATTACACACTATTACACACTATTACACTATTACACACTATTACACTATTACACACTATTACACACTATTACACACTATTACACACTATTACACTATTACACACTATTACACTATTACACACTATTACACTATTACACACTATTACACACTATTACACTATTACACTATTACACACTATTACACTATTACACACTATTACACTATTACACACTATTACACATTATTACACTATTACACTATTACACACTATTACACACTATTACACTATTACACACTATTACACACTATTACACTATTACACACTATTACACTATTACACACTATTACACACTATTACACTATTACACTATTACACTATTACACACTATTACACACTATTACACTATTACACACTATTACACTATTACACACTATTACACTATTACACTATTACACACTATTACACTATTACACACTATTACACTATTACACTATTACACACTATAACACTATTACACTATTACACACTATTACACTATTACACACTATTGCACTATTACACTATTACACTATTACACACTATTACACTATTACACACTATTACACTATTACACACTATTACACTATTACACTATTACACACTATTACACTATTACACTATTACACACTATTACACTATTACACACTATTACACTATTACACACTATTACACTATTAGACACTATTACACTATTACACACTATTACACTATTACACTATTACACATTATTACACACTATTACACTATTACACACTATTACACTATTACACACTATTACACTATTACACACTATTACACTATTAGACACTATTACACTATTACACACTATTACACTATTACACATTATTACACACTATTACACTATTACACACTATTACACTATTACACACTATTACACTATTACACTATTACACACTATTACACTATTACACACTATTACACTATTACACTATTACACACTATTACACACTATTACACTATTACACACTATTACAATATTACACACTATTACACTATTACACTATTACACACTATTACACTATTACACACTATTACACTATTACACACTATTACACTATTACACACTATTACACTATTACACTATTACACACTATTACACTATTACACTATTACACACTATTACACTATTACACACTATTACACTATTACACACTATTACACTATTACACTATTACACACTATTACACTATTACACACTATTACACTATTACACACTATTACACTATTACACACTATTACACTATTACACACTATTACACTATTACACTATTACACACTATTACACTATTAGACACTATTACACTATTACACACTATTACACTATTACACTATTACACACTATTACACTATTACACACTATTACACTATTACACTATTACACACTATTACACTATTACACACTATTACACTATTACACACTATTACACTATTACACACTATTACACTATTACACACTATTACACTATTACACACTATTACACTATTACACTATTACACTATTACACTATTACACACTATTACACTATTACACACTATTACACTATTACACACTATTACACTATTACACACTATTACACTATTACACACTATTACACTATTACACACTATTACACTATTACACACTATTACACTATTACACTATTACACACTATTACACTATTACACTATTACACACTAGTACACTATTACACACTATTACACTATTACACTATTACACACTATTACACTATTACACACTATTACACTATTACACACTATTACACTATTACACTATTACACACTATTACACTATTACACTATTACACACTATTACACTATTACACTATTACACACTATTACACTATTACACACTATTACAATATTACACTATTACACACTATTACACTATTACACACTATTACACTATTACACTATTACACACTATTACACTATTACACACTATTACACTATTACACTATTACACTATTACACACTATTACACTATTAGACACTATTACACTATTACACACTATTACACTATTACACTATTACACACTATTACACAATATTACACTATTACACACTATTACACTATTACACTATTACACACTATTACACTATTACACACTATTACACTATTACACTATTACACAATATTACACTATTACACACTATTACACTATTACACACTATTACACACTATTACACTATTACACACTATTACACACTATTACACTATTACACACTATTACACTATTACACTATTACACACTATTACACTATTACACACTATTACACTATTACACCGAGTACAATGGCACAATCCGCAAGTCTCTACGACAAACGGTTCAAGAGATACACTGAGGGGGTGTGGCCTAAGGGGGCGTGGTCTAAGGATCGGGGGAGTGGTCAACATCGACCAATGAAAGGTGGTCAACATGGACCAATGAAAAATGAAAGAGGATATCCCTACTGAGTACAATGACACAACCCACAAGACAGAGGGCGCTGTCAGCAATTCAGTACTGCAACACAGTGATGGCCAATGATGGGTTAAGTGGATGATGTCATTGGCAGCTCAGCCACGAGCCACACAGCTGAACCAATCATGAGTGAGCCATGAGCCACACAGGTGAAGCAATCACTATGACTTGCATATTTTCTATCCAATGCATTTGTATGGAGGCAGATGCATGACTGCATTGTCACATTGATTAAAAGAAAACTATAAGAGATGAAGCGTTGTGACGCGCACATGAGCACTACAACGAGTAGGCGAAGGGTTGTGCGCGATATTGTGACATTCGTGCAATATTGTGGCACTCCTTCGGCGATCGGAACAGAAGGCTAAAAAATAGTGTGAAAAATGTGATTTCTAGAGTGCGATTGCATGGCGGTCAATGGGGAGGAGAACCTTCAAACAAATGGTCGTCAGTTGAGATAGAAATGTCCAATTCCATTTATTTTTCTTTTGTGAGCGGGATGACAGCCGTGTCATCGTTTTGATGTGTTTGTTTTATTTCTACGTCCAAAATTGAGATCACACTCGCAATTCACCCAAGGTAGGGGGAAAAAGATTATTTCAGCTGCTACACTCTAAAATGCAATGCATTCCCAATGGGACCGATATTTTACCGTTTAAAGTCGATTCGTAGCCAGACGGTGCGGTGAAACTTTACGAGATCGGAGACCGGTGTTGCCATAGGCAAGCCGCTCGTTTTGATACCTTTCACGTGTATGGGGCGCGAACGCTTACGTGTTGCAAAGTGTTTGCAAAATCGGTGGAATAAATAAATAATAATAAAAAGAGTATGGATATGTATAGTGTGGGTGGCAACCTGGCTTCGCCAGGTCACCCACACTAATAATAATAATAATAATAATAATAATAATAATAATAATAATAATAATAATAATAATAATAATAATAATAATAATAATAATAATAATAATAACTAGACAATTCCGCGCGGGGGAAATTGTGAAAGTGTGGGTGACGCCTGTGCACCGCCGGCCAACGGGGGAGAGTGTCTCTCGCGAGTCTCTATGACAAACGGTTCAAAGGATACAAAAAGGGGGCGTGGCCTAAGGATCGGGGGAGTGGTCAACATAGACCAATCAAAGAGGATATCCCTACTGAGTGCAATGACACAACCCGCAACACTATTACACTATTACACAATATTACACACTATTACACTATTACACTATTACACACTATTACACTATTACACACTATTACACTATTACACACTATTACACTATTAGACACTATTACACTATTACACACTATTACACTATTACACTATTACACTATTACACACTATTACACTATTACACACTATTACACTATTACACTATTACACACTATTACACTATTACACACTATTACACTATTACACTATTACACACTATTACACTATTACACACTATTACACTATTACACACTATTACACTATTACACTATTACACTATTACACACTATTACACTATTACACACTATTACACTATTACACACTATTACACTATTACACACTATTACACAATATTACACTATTACACACTATTACACTATTACACTATTACACACTATTACACTATTACACACTATTACACTATTACACTATTACACAATATTACACTATTACACACTATTACACTATTACACTATTACACACTATTACACACTATTACACTATTACACACTATTACACACTATTACACTATTACACACTATTACACTATTACACTATTACTCACTATTACACTATTACACACTATTACACTATTACACCGAGTACAATGGCACAATCCGCAAGTCTCTACGACAAACGGTTCAAGAGATACACTGAGGGGGTGTGGCCTAAGGGGGCGTGGTCTAAGGATCGGGGGAGTGGTCAACATCGACCAATGAAAGGTGGTCAACATGGACCAATGAAAAATGAAAGAGGATATCCCTACTGAGTACAATGACACAACCCACAAGACAGAGGGCGCTGTCAGCAATTCAGTACTGCAACACAGTGATGGCCAATGATGGGTTAAGTGGATGATGTCATTGGCAGCTCAGCCACGAGCCACACAGCTGAACCAATCATGAGTGAGCCATGAGCCACACAGGTGAAGCAATCACTATGACTTGCATATTTTCTATCCAATGCATTTGTATGGAGGCAGATGCATGACTGCATTGTCACATTGATTAAAAGAAAACTATAAGAGATGAAGCGTTGTGACGCGCACATGAGCACTACAACGAGTAGGCGAAGGGTTGTGCGCGATATTGTGACATTCGTGCAATATTGTGGCACTCCTTCGGCGATCGGAACAGAAGGCTAAAAAATAGTGTGAAAAATGTGATTTCTAGAGTGCGATTGCATGGCGGTCAATGGGGAGGAGAACCTTCAAACAAATGGTCGTCAGTTGAGATAGAAATGTCCAATTCCATTTATTTTTCTTTTGTGAGCGGGATGACAGCCGTGTCATCGTTTTGATGTGTTTGTTTTATTTCTACGTCCAAAATTGAGATCACACTCGCAATTCACCCAAGGTAGGGGGAAAAAGATTATTTCAGCTGCTACACTCTAAAATGCAATGCATTCCCAATGGGACCGATATTTTACCGTTTAAAGTCGATTCGTAGCCAGACGGTGCGGTGAAACTTTACGAGATCGGAGACCGGTGTTGCCATAGGCAAGCCGCTCGTTTTGATACCTTTCACGTGTATGGGGCGCGAACGCTTACGTGTTGCAAAGTGTTTGCAAAATCGGTGGAATAAATAAATAATAATAAAAAGAGTATGGATATGTATAGTGTGGGTGGCAACCTGGCTTCGCCAGGTCACCCACACTAATAATAATAATAATAATAATAATAATAATAATAATAATAATAATAATAATAATAATAATAATAATAATAATAATAATAATAATAATAATAATAATAATAATAATAATAATAATAATAATAACTAGACAATTCCGCGCGGGGGAAATTGTGAAAGTGTGGGTGACGCCTGTGCACCGCCGGCCAACGGGGGAGAGTGTCTCTCGCGAGTCTCTATGACAAACGGTTCAAAGGATACAAAAAGGGGGCGTGGCCTAAGGATCGGGGGAGTGGTCAACATAGACCAATCAAAGAGGATATCCCTACTGAGTGCAATGACACAACCCGCAACACTATTACACTATTACACAATATTACACACTATTACACTATTACACTATTACACACTATTACACTATTACACACTATTACACTATTACACACTATTACACTATTAGACACTATTACACTATTACACACTATTACACTATTACACTATTACACTATTACACACTATTACACTATTACACACTATTACACTATTACACTATTACACACTATTACACTATTACACACTATTACACTATTACACTATTACACACTATTACACTATTACACACTATTACACTATTACACACTATTACACTATTACACTATTACACTATTACACACTATTACACTATTACACACTATTACACTATTACACACTATTACACTATTACACACTATTACACAATATTACACTATTACACACTATTACACTATTACACTATTACACACTATTACACTATTACACACTATTACACTATTACACTATTACACAATATTACACTATTACACACTATTACACTATTACACTATTACACACTATTACACACTATTACACTATTACACACTATTACACACTATTACACTATTACACACTATTACACTATTACACTATTACTCACTATTACACTATTACACACTATTACACTATTACACCGAGTACAATGGCACAATCCGCAAGTCTCTACGACAAACGGTTCAAGAGATACACTGAGGGGGTGTGGCCTAAGGGGGCGTGGTCTAAGGATCGGGGGAGTGGTCAACATCGACCAATGAAAGGTGGTCAACATGGACCAATGAAAAATGAAAGAGGATATCCCTACTGAGTACAATGACACAACCCACAAGACAGAGGGCGCTGTCAGCAATTCAGTACTGCAACACAGTGATGGCCAATGATGGGTTAAGTGGATGATGTCATTGGCAGCTCAGCCACGAGCCACACAGCTGAACCAATCATGAGTGAGCCATGAGCCACACAGGTGAAGCAATCACTATGACTTGCATATTTTCTATCCAATGCATTTGTATGGAGGCAGATGCATGACTGCATTGTCACATTGATTAAAAGAAAACTATAAGAGATGAAGCGTTGTGACGCGCACATGAGCACTACAACGAGTAGGCGAAGGGTTGTGCGCGATATTGTGACATTCGTGCAATATTGTGGCACTCCTTCGGCGATCGGAACAGAAGGCTAAAAAATAGTGTGAAAAATGTGATTTCTAGAGTGCGATTGCATGGCGGTCAATGGGGAGGAGAACCTTCAAACAAATGGTCGTCAGTTGAGATAGAAATGTCCAATTCCATTTATTTTTCTTTTGTGAGCGGGATGACAGCCGTGTCATCGTTTTGATGTGTTTGTTTTATTTCTACGTCCAAAATTGAGATCACACTCGCAATTCACCCAAGGTAGGGGGAAAAAGATTATTTCAGCTGCTACACTCTAAAATGCAATGCATTCCCAATGGGACCGATATTTTACCGTTTAAAGTCGATTCGTAGCCAGACGGTGCGGTGAAACTTTACGAGATCGGAGACCGGTGTTGCCATAGGCAAGCCGCTCGTTTTGATACCTTTCACGTGTATGGGGCGCGAACGCTTACGTGTTGCAAAGTGTTTGCAAAATCGGTGGAATAAATAAATAATAATAAAAAGAGTATGGATATGTATAGTGTGGGTGGCAACCTGGCTTCGCCAGGTCACCCACACTAATAATAATAATAATAATAATAATAATAATAATAATAATATGCTACTATCTAGCTGGAATGGATTGTTGTAAAACTGAATTTTTTTGTGTTTAATTTGCAATTAATTACAAATAAAGTATCTCTATCTGCAGCACCTGCCGATTTCAGCTCTGCTGAAGAGGAGCAACTCATCGAGATGACCTCTGACTCCACCCTGAGGCTGAGGTTTACAGCTCAGACACTGAGTGAATTCTGGCTTGGTGTGGAGAGGGATCATACAGTCATAGGGCGGAGGGCTGTGAGCATCCTTCTTCCCTTCGCCACATCCTATCTCTGTGAGATTGGATTTTCAGCTGTTGCTTCACTGAAGACAAAGCACAGGTCTAAGCTCAACATTGAGCATGACTTGAGAGTGGCAGTATCAAGCCTGCAACCTCGGTTTGAAAAGATGTGTAGTTCAAAACAGGCTCATTGCAGCCATTAATGCTGTTGTTTAACCTTTATTTACCCAGGGTAGGTTCGCTGAGCACAGATGCTCTTTTTCAGCTACGCCCTGCTTCACATTCACACAGTTCCATTCATACCTGGGAGCTGCCCAGTTACAACCACAGTCTGACACCATTGGCCACTGAGCAACTCCACTGTTTTTCACAAGTTTTTTCACAAAGTTTTTATCTATTTATAATAAAAAAAAGCAGTGTCCTTGAATTGTATTGCAATGCACTGCAACTTCTTTCACAAGTTCTTTCACAAGTTTTTTCACGAGTTTTTCACAAGTTTGTTCACAAGTTTTTGACACTGCTTTTAAAAAGCAGTGTCCTTGAATTGTATTGCAATGCACTGCAACTTCTTTCACAAGTTTTTCACAAAGTTTTTCACAAGTTTGTTCATAAGTTTGTTCACAAGTTTTTGACACTGCTTTTAAAAAGCAGTGTCCTTGAATTGTATTGCAATGTACTGCAACTTCTTTCACAAGTTTTTTCACAAGTTTTTTCACTATTTAAAAAAAAAGCAGTGTCCTTGAATTGTATTGCAATGTTACAAGATGTCTCTATTTTTTTTAAAGCAGTGTTGAGTGTCCATTGAATTGTATTGCAATGTTACAAGATGTCTCTATTTTTTTAAAGCAGTGTTGAGTGTCCATTGAATTGTATTGCAATATTACAAGATGTCTCTATTTTTTTAAAAGCAGTGTTGAGTGTCCATTGAATTGTATTGCAATGTTACAAGATGTCTCTATTTTTTTAAAGCAGTGTTGAGTGTCCATTGAATTGTATTGCAATGTTACAAGATGTCTATTTTTAAAGCAGTGTTGAGTGTCCATTGAATTGTATTGCAATATTACAAGATGTCTATTTTTTTTAAAGCAGTGTTGAGTGTCCATTGAATTGTATTGCAATGTTACAAGATATCTCTATTTTTTTTAAAGCAGTCTTGAGTGTCCATTGAATTGTATTGCAATGTTACAAGATGTCTGTATTTTTGAAAAAGCAGTCTTGAGTGTCCATTGAATTGTATTGCAATGTTACAAGATGTCTTTATTTTTGAAAAAGCACAGTCTTTGAGTGTATTGGACTGTATTGTTATGTTGTTGCACAATTGCACAGTTGTAAAGTGGTTGCACAATTTGAAAGGTCACGATATTGGTGTTATTTCAATAAATTTAAACATGGCCCATTTCATGACTATTTTGTTGGGGCGAGGGGGGGCCTGAAATATTTTCATCCGCCAAAGGGGGGCCTGACAGAAAAAGTTTGAGAAGCACTGCACTAGGGCAACGTATTGTCATTTTATTTACATGATATATATATATATAGCATTATGTGTTATATTTTATGTACAATCACCTGCAGGAGTAGACTGTGATGCTATGTCGTTGCCAGTCTCTTTGTCACTCTCTGCGGAGTCTGTGCCAGAATCTGAATTGGATTAAATTCATTCAGTAAGTAAGTCTCATAAAACACAATAGTAATACATTTACATACATGAATGTAGTTAGTACATACCCAAGTATGTTGGTGTACCACCGCCGGACTCGGTGTCGGATCCTGTAATGAACACAAAATAAATCAGCGGCCATTGTACATCAAAGCATGTACATGTGTGTGTGTGTGTGTGTGTGTGTGTGTGTGTGTGTGTGTGTGTGTGTGTGTGTGTGTGTGTGTGTGTGTGTGTGTGTGTGTGTGTGTGTGTGTGGTGTGTGTGATGCAAGCAAACAATGATCTGCTTATTTTATTTGGAGGTTATATTGCGATTATTTTATTCATGCAGGTTCAAATTGATACATACAGGCTAAGCTACATTATTGGATATGCATATAGGCCTCACCATGTGCTGGGAAGTTCAAAGGGGGGGGGGAGTGTTACACATTTTGTGGCACATTTTGGACTCGGTTCATTGACAATTAATTAAACTTTGCAGTCTCATAGAATTTGTGTTTGAGCTATTATGTTCAAATGTATGTAAATAACTATTACATTACTACACACAAACACAGAATCCAAAAATGTACCCACATCCCAGTAAAATCACCATGGGTACTGTCTGTGTCCTAGGAGGTGTCCCACTATTCACTGTCAATGGAGCAGCTCCAGGATCTGTCTCTTGATGACATCACTAGTCTTGACTCTCAGGCATTCAGCTCAAGGAGAGACTTGTTCAAATTCACAAATATAAATGTATCTGTACAGAGTTAGACATAACATATGTGAATTATATTTCTAGGGTAGATTTTCCCTTTTAACTACAGTATATGCAGCCAAGTAGAAGTGTGATAAATGGGCAGCCATATGGTTTGCCATATAATACCTTACATTCTACGTGCCAGTCCTTCTCCTGAGTCCAATTTACTCTCCGTAATATATTCATGTATTGATTTATATCTCCCAAAAGAACTACCTGTCTGACATCACACACAGACACAAACACACACACACACACACACACACACACACACACACACACACACACACACACACACACACACACACAAGTGATTCACACATACACACACAAAGACCAAACAAAACAGGCAAACGCAGATGCAAAAACACACACAAACACACACACGCATACACATGCACACTCATTCACACACAGAAGCATGCACTCACACACCTACACACACAGGCAGCATTTCCCAAGTAATATGGAACGTAATCATTAATTTGGAATATGCGTCAACAGCAGTGAGACATGCATCATGTTTGCTTTTCTCCCAGTCGCAGGAGAGTTGATTAAATAGACAATGGTAAAGGAGAGGGAAGGAGAGAGGGACAGAAATAGGGGTGGTGGAAGAGGTCTGTGTGTGTGTGTGTGTGTGTGTGTGTGTGTGTGTGTGTGTGTGTGTGTGTGTGTGTGTGTGTGTGTGTGTGTGTGTGTGTGTGAGAGAGAGAGAGAGAGAGAGAGAGAGAGAGAGAGAGAGAGAGAGAGAGAGAGAGAGAGAGAGAGAGAGAGAGAGAGAGAGAGAGAGAGAGAGAGAGAGAGAGAGAAAGAGATAGAGAGAGATAGAGATAGAGATAGAGATAGAGATAGAGATAGAGATAGAGGGAGAAAGAATGCCAGATAGAAAGATGAGAGAGAACATCGAATAAGATAGAATGGAGGGAGAGGAGAAGAGGAGGGAGGCTGGAAACTACATGTGTGAAAGATTTAAAAAAAAAAAAAAAAAAAAAAAAAAAAAAAAAAAAAGGAAGAAAGAAAGATGGAAAGGCATTTGAGCAATACACGGGTGGGTGGGTGAGAGAGAGAGACAGAAAAAGAGATGAGAGGAAGGATGGGGTGAAAGAGAGAAACTGGAGAGAAGGAGGAAGAGAGGTGATTGATGATTAAAAAAATAGAAAAGGACAGAAAAAGAGGGAGAGAAAATAGGGGGAAGAAAGTGGGATGAGAGGGATAGAGAAACCGAGAGAGTGTGGATTTAGATCATACTGCATGACAAAGCAGCGTCTTTCTTTCTCTCTACTGTATATACAGTATATAATGTGTGTGTGTGTCTATTTCTCTCTCTCTCTCTCTTTTATTCTGTCTGTCTCTCTCTCACTGGTGTTGACAACACAGCAAACCTGAAAGGACACTCTCTGGGAATGAGAATAGATGGAGTCCAAGCAACATCCATCATTAGATGAGAGTGAGTGAGTGGGTGGGTGGCTGGGTCAGTGAGTGAGTGAGTGAGTGAGTGAGTGAGTGAGTGAGTGAGTGAGTGAGTGAGTGTGTATGTGTGTCTGTGTGTCTGTGTGTCTGTGTGTATGTGCATGCATGCCGTTCAGTGTGTTTTTGTCCCTCAGTGAGTGCACGTTTTATGGTGTGTATTTAAAGTATGTGCATGCATGTAGTATGTGTGTATCTCTATAAATAAGTGTGTGTGTGTGTGTGTGTGTGTGTGTGTGTGTGTGTGTGTGTGTGTGTGTGTGTGTGTGTGTGTGTGTGTGTGTGTGTGTGTGTGTGTGTGTGTGTGTGTGTGTGTGTGTGTGTGTGTGTGTGTGTGTGTGTGTGTGTGTGTTGTGTGGACTCAGATTACAGGGAAAGCTAGCTTGTTTGGAGTTTGCTGACCACTCGGTCTCACACTCACTGTTTAAGAACGCCGCTGTTGGTGAGGATGTTTTCAAATTTACCATCAAAGCAAGACTGCAGGTATTACCCACTCAATACAATCTGTCCACTTGGTATCCTCAAACTCACAGTCCATTCTGTTTAAACCATCAGGATTCACAACACCTAGAATCCATTGCACACATAACAAACGGATGTAATGCATACAAACACCTGTACATCGCTCGTCATGACCGTATTGTGGACATTGTGTCTGATGCGGTACGGAACATATCACCATCTAGTGCAGCAATGTACAAACATGCCAGAGTGAAACCAGAGTGGTTTGGCCTTACCAACGATGTCTTTGCTAACATACCAAATACACCTGATGTTGTTTTTGTTGACACCAGCCACAGGGAGGTGCTGGTCATAGAAGTAGGCTGTACCTTTGATCTGTACATGGACCAGGCCTTCCGGGACAAGTATATCAAATACCAACCACTGCTCAGTGTGATCTCTGACCTTGGGTATAGGTGTAGATATAGTGTACTTGTATTCGGACGTCTTGGCCATGTATACAAATGCACCATGACTGGTCTGAGAATTGCTGCAATGTCTAAAAGAAAAGCCAAACAAATTGCCAAATATTGCTCTGTCTCAGCTATTATTGGCAGCTTAGCCACGTGGAGAAGGAGGTGCTATGTGTACCCTTAAGTGGTCAGTGCTGCTTGGCCCAGATACATTTGATTCCCTGTTTATGTAATATAATTTGTGGAACCAAATAAATTATTAAAATGTGTATGTGTGTGTTTGAGTTTGTGCCGTGTGCCTGTGTGTAGTGCTATTGGAGGAATACAGTACCTCCAAGCCTCATCCCTTCCTCACCATCTGTCCTAGCAGATGTATTACGTGGCAGTCTGGGGGGTGTGAATACAGTTATTTAGATGGATGACATGCATGCCTGGCCCCAACATCCAGACCCAGCTAAACTCTGCATTGTGGAAGCATTGTCAGGCACATACACATTCGACCTGGGTCACATCTGTGGACAGTGCGACAGGCAGCAGGGTTGTTTGTGCAGTGATAACAGTGCAGGTGTGATACTTGGCACGCTGCCGGTCCAGGAAGCGCTTCGCTTCTTGGGTCACGTCTCACGGCATCCCCGGGTGCCGTAGGCTGGGTTCCGCGTGGGCCCACCTCGGATGGAGGCTAACTGGTTAATCCCGCCAGTAGCGTATGCTTGTCTTAAAGATTGTACCATGCGAATATGAGTACACTTGGCCGATACAAGGGAACTACGAATGGTGCGTTAAAATTATGCCATGCAAATATGAGTACACATGGCTGATACAAGGGAATTATGAATGGCACTTTAAAGCAGTTATGGTGCCTTTGGATGGGGGGAACGGCCGGTGCTTGCACCTGTAAGGGAGCTAGACCTGGACCCTTAGTGCTCTGAGTGCCGTTCCCCTGTTGAAGATCCCTCCCTAGGGTGTCCCAGGGGCAACATCCCCAGCTGCTGTATGTAGTTGGGGGTGGCCGAATCTTCAAGGGTCGAGACGTAAAGGAATTGACGGAAGTTAGCATGTTAACCCCGGGGTGTGTGCCATGCAAATATAAGTACACATGACCGGGTTCCACCTGTCTCTGGGGTGGGAGACCACCCACCGAATACATTAATCCCATAGCTTTTAAAGGTATAGTTCAGATTTTCTGAACCCTAGTCATATTTACTACTTTCTAATGGTGTCCTTTCTCAGCACAACCCATGCTGTTACTCATACTAGCTCCGGCTAGTTAGCCACAAACTCAATGCAAAGTCAATGGGGTCAAGCTCCTGTCTGACCGGATGTAACTGAAATGACTCCACAGTGCACACAAAGTAGATTAGATAGAAGTATAGACAGATTCATGTAACACGGTCAAACAAGGACATAAATGCATGCATGTCGCAGGTTTTCTTTCTTTTTTGTGATCACACATACATTGTGTACAATATGTAATTACACATGTAACAAGACACAACACAATACAGTAGTAATAATAATAATAATAATAATAATAATAATAATAATAATAATAATAATAATAATAATAATAATAATAATAATAATAATAATAATAATAATAATAATAATAATAATAATAATAATAATAATAATAATAATAATAATACACAAGACATCACAGGACTTCAACAATAATAATAACAATATGACAAGATAATTAAATTAAATCTAATTAAATTAATCAATAAAGTAGTATTTAATATAAAATGAAGAACAGTGAAATATCGTGAGCCCCCATCCACCCCCGTCCCGACCTCTACTCTCTCAGCCGCCGCCCACAAACCAATGTTGGATTATTTAACTCTAATTTCCCGAGCAGTGGAGATCTCCAAATAAATTACATCTAAGAATGTTAAAGCCCAATTGATAATAAAAAGAAATTCAGGTTGTTTCCATCTCGGCAGAATCTGCACCTGGCTCGCTGATAACAAACTATCATTACACCTGGGTAAAACAGAGTCCATTCTCTTCGGATCAAATAACAAACTCAGCAAGACCGATGGCTTCTCAGTTACAGTGGGTGACAATATTGTCACAAGGAAAGATGAAATTACATACCTGGGTTCCAGTGGAGGCTGCTGACCAAATTTATAGGTGAAGCACAAATTATTATATATTAAATTATATTTTTTAAACAACCCCAACGCTGCAACACCCCCATTTCTCCCAGGTGTCAGGCTCCTCATTCGCTTCCATTCATTTTGGGCACCATGTTTAAATATCATCCTTCTGAAGTATAAACAAACTATACTGCTGTGACGATTTCAATAAAACAGACCTTTCTGAGTCAATGGTATGCAGTGGCGTTGCGCAATTTGTCGGGGCCCCCCCGCAGGGCAGACCACTCCCCTAAATCAAACCAAGCAGACCATGGCTCGGCGGCCCGATCAAACCAAGCAGACCATGGCTCGGCGGCCCGATCAAACCAAGCAGACCATGGGTCGGCGGCCCGATCAAACCAAGCAGACCATGTACAGTATACAGTGGCTAATATACTATCAATACTACTATTGAATATACATACACTATTCATTTCATTTACACTATACATTTCATCAAACCAGCATGTCATGTCTCCTTTAACTGTGGGTGAAAAGAGGGAGAACTACAATGACTACATTACCCAGAATGCCTGGCAATGTTTACTTCCTCCTCCACAGAGGCACTAGATCAGCCGTGCATCGGCAATGTACGCTAGCCTAGCCACAAGCTAGCGGCAAACATTCATTCATTTAGGCAGCAACACTAACACAGTGCACATGCAAATATTATCTGCAGGCTGCATTAGCAGCCAGCAGCCAACGTGATACATTACATTGTGTTTATATGTGACATAGCCAAGTTAACAACGTTTCAATCCCTTAATCAAGTCTCTAAACAATTCGGCTAGCTAACATTAGCCATTAGAAAAGAACGGTAGCCTAGCCACAAGCTAGCGGCAACATTCATTAATTTACACTAACACAGTGCACATGCAAATATTATCTGCAGGCTGCATTAGCAGCCAGCAGCCAACGTGATACATTACATTGTGTTTATATGTGACATAGCCAATTTAACAACGTTTCAATCCCTTAATCAAGTCTCTAAACAATTCGGCTAGCTAACGTTAGCCATTAGCAAAGAACGCTAGCCTAGCCACAAGCTAGCGGCAACATTCATTCATTTACACTAACACAGTGCACATGCAAATATTATCTGCAGGCTGCATTAGAAGCCAGCAGCCAACGTGATACATTACATTGTGTTTATGTGTGACATAGCCAAGTTAACAACGTTTCAATCCCATAATCAAGTCTACTACAAGTATTGTTCTCTAAACAGTTAGCATCCATGCTAAGCAGGCTTTCGTTTTACAAACACTACAACTTACTTTTTTCTGATCCAGGTGCATAAGTCCACTTCTTCATGTTGCTCAGTTGCTGGTTTATACTTCGGTCCTAATGTTGGCGCAAAGTTTAATTTAGCCTACTGTGTGTTGTTACAGCTATACTGTAAACTACTAGCTTGCTAAGCTAGTAGCTAGCTACAAGTTAGCCTGCCATCACAGTCCAAGATGGCACGTTCATGTCAACTACAACTACACTAGTCTTCAACTGAGATAAAAAAAAAAAAGATATATCATCCAGTGCACAACAATAAGTGAACAAGTGAATAAAGATCTTAAAATATGAATGATTATATTGGCAAATTAATGTTCTTCTTCAGGCAAAATGCACACATGAGATGATGGAACACAACTTTGACTAGAACACTGACGCCAGTCCAGCTACAGTTCTGCATGTATTTTACCAGGCAGACTCTGATTGGATTTCAAAGGCTGCCAATCATTCATCCTCCGTGTATTATTGGATTGTCAAGGCTGTCAATCATTCAATCCTCCATTCAATGGCAAGAGTTTAACTGCACAGGCTGTGCTTAGATGAAGTTAATAGCCTATTTTTATTGGCTATTATTTATTATTTATTTAAAATGGGTCAACCTGTGCAGATATTCTGCACGAATATTACTGCAGTCATTACTGCAGTGCAGGCCTGCTCAGAGCTGTCAATTTTGGCCATTTTCAACTGAATTTTTTTTTACAGGTGAAAATATTTCTAATAAAAAAATAATAATATATATATATATATAGAGAGAAACCTCCACTGCTGGGTTCCATCCTAGAGACAAATCTTTCCTGTGACAAAATGGCATCCAATGTAATGAAAAAAGTCAACCAACAAACTAGATTCTTGTACCGGATCTCCTCTCTGGTAAACAAGAATACCCTGAAGACTCTGGCAGGAGCACTCATTCAAGGGTACTACGACTATGCTTGCACCTCATTGTACCAAAGCACCTCAAAGGCGCTAAAAACAAGATTACAAACATCACAAAACAAACGGGTCAGACTACTACTTGACCTTACTCCTAAAACCCACCTCACCCCTGCCCACTTTGACTACCTAGAATCGCTTAGAGTAGACCCCTTGTGGTGCGCGAGCGACCTCTAGGTGGTGCGTGACATGAAAAGGCTAATGGCGTTATTTTACTAATAAATATATATAATATACATTATTTCAAATGGGGTTTTCCACTGTGTAAATCATGAAATTCAAGAAACGTTTTAATAAAAAACGTATGTTTTAATAATAATAATAATAATAATAAACAATGTCTCGGGCGAGGTGCGCTTCGTCTGTGCTGATGCGCTCCGCTCTGCCTGGAGTCTGTCTCCTCAGGTCTCCTAATATGCAGGCTTAACAGCGGGCCGATGACAGTAGCGAGCGCAAGCCAGTGCACATAATAACTTCCTGCCAAAACTGACATGAGTGAGGTCAGTGAGCGCGAAAGATAGAGTCAGGTAAAATATAATAATCACTTCTTTGAGACGTGGTGGTTAGCAGCCTGGTAGGCCATCATGATGATGATCCAGATCCACAACCGTTGGCGGTAACGGTAAATGATCTCGGGACTGAGCATCCCAAACAAATGGTTTTACAACCATACCCTGCCAGAATTTTTTGCGGTAGGAAACGGTCATTTGTAGCAACGTGGTTCCAAAACAGAGACATTAACTTTCGGCGCCTCCACCGCAATGTGCGAGAACTCGTTCTCAGCGCTACGGAAAGTTTTTTCGGATCACAGACGGACAATGCTCCACAGACGAAAGGCCCAATTGGTTCAGCTGGCGTTTGAGAAGGACCTCACGCAAAAATGTACCACGGAATGGAAGGACACTGTTCTGAGGAGATTCAGTGCCACGACCCGCCGCCTACAACTCTTTTAATCGGCAAGTCATATACACTGTTATTATTAATAATAGTTGAATGTAAAGCCCAGCCTCTGGCTTATCATTTCATACTGTTTAATTTAAGCTGCCTTGGGCCTTGGCCCAATTGTTATTATTAATAATAGTTGAATGTAAAGCCCAGCCTCTGGCTTATTATTTCATACTGTTTAATTTAAGCTGCCTTGGGCCTTGGCCCAATTGTTATTATTAATAATAGTTGAATGTAAAGCCCAGCCTCTGGCTTATTATTTCATACTGTTTAATTTAAGCTGCCTTGGGCCTTGGCCCAATTGTTATTATTAATAATAGTTGAATGGAAAGCCCAGCCTCAGGCTTATTATTTCATACTGTTTAATTTAAGCTGCCTTGGGCCTTGGCCCAATTGTTATTATTAATAATAGTTGAATGGAAAGCCCAGCCTCGGCCTTATTATTTCATACTGTTTAATTTAAGCTGCCTTGGGCCTTGGCCCAATTGTTATTATTAATAATAGTTGAATGTAAAGCCCAGCCTCTGGCTTATTATTTCATACTGTTTCATTTAAGCTGCCTTGGGCCTTGGCCCAATTGTTATTATTAATAATAGTTGAATGTAAAGCCCAGCCTCGGGCTTATGCATATTTCATACTGTTTCATTTAAGCTGCCTTGCCCCTTGGGTCTTGTCAGTATTAATAATACGAAAATGAAATACGTGATCTTTCACTTATTAATCAATTTAAACCCCAGTCTCTGGCTTATTTCATATTTGTGTGTGCGCAAGATGCCAGTGTGTTTGTGACATGACGTGCGAGAGAGAAAGAGAGAGAGAGAGAGACTTATAAGAGACTTATCTCTTATGCCTGCAGTGCACTCATGTTTTGAAATACGTGTTGGTTTGCGGGAAATGCGTTTTCTGAAGCCTATTTTATGCCCCCCCCCCGAAATTACAATACGCCCTCCGTTAAATTCGTTCTGACGCCGACACTGGGGGTGCGCAAGCTAGGTCGGGAGGTGACAGGGGGTGCGCGGCCAAAAAAGTTTGGGAACCGCTGGAGTAGACGACAGAGTACAGCAACTTGCAATTGGCCTGGTCTACAAGATACACTACACCACACACACCATGTACATCTCGAAATACTTCCCAAAGGTCAGTGAATACCACGCCCACAACACCAGAGGGAGTTCCACAAATCATGTGCAACCCAGATTCGGCACAAACAAGGGACTAAACACGTTTCCCAATTATGCCACATCAATGTGGAACGCCCTACCCACAGCTGTAAAGGAATGTGAATCACTACCCACCTTCAAAACCACTCTCAAAGAGCACCTACGGGAGACTGCAATTCGAAACTGGCCCCTGTAAATGTCCTAACCCAGCCCCCTCCAATGTACAGGTACCCACCCCGCCTACCCAACCCCCCCCCAACCCAACCACCTCCAATGCACAGTTTCCCCCCCCTCACCCCACCCCACCTACCCAACCCCCCCCCACCCCACCTACTCCAATGTACAGTTTCTTCATCAAATGTATATACTCTCTTATTTTAGACTCTATTTGTATCACAAACAGTACTGTATTTGTAAATCTGGTATGTCATAAATGTATAGATGTAGCAGTATGTCTATCTGTATGTGATGTATGTCATATTATGTTAATGAATTGAAAATGGGGGACCCTGATGTAAACAAGACAAAAGTCTTTCTCTGGTCTGCATTCCCTTAACAATTGTGTGTATTGAGCTGTACTGTACTGTACCCATTCTGCAATCTGTTAATAAAATTTCCAATCAATCAATCAATCAATGGTCAATTGGTATTGACTATGGTTTTCGTGTGGAGCCTTTCCACCTTCCCATCAAAGGATTGAATGGCCGCTCTTATCTCAGATGTTACTGCTAGGCAGTAAGTCTCAAAGTGCACCTCGAGGAGCAACTTGATAGCAGCTAGGCTAGGGCTACTCAGCGTGGTTTGCGGTGTGCTTGGCGGTTGAGGGTGTACCTTTGTCTGTTTGCCTGCCATGTTTGTCACACAAATATCATACTGCTGAAATGATCAATTAAAAGGAGGAAAAAAAAGACTAGTGAGAGCATTAAAAGTGTTAGTTTGTAAAAGTTAGGGGAGCAGACTTCACTCCATGACATGATAATGCCATGCAAACATTTAGTCTCTCTCTCTCTCTCTCTCTCTCTCTCTCTCTCTCTCTCTCTCTCTCTCTCTCTCTCTCTCTCTCTCTCTCTCTCTCTCTCTCTCTCTCTCTCTCTCTCTCTCTCTCTCTCTCAATTCACTTGTTCTGTCAACGAAGGAGTAGAGCGTTGGGCCTGCATTCTTGAACCTGTGCACTTGTTCGTATATAGATACTACCTATTGTTATTTCACTATGCTTCACTTCGGGGCTATCACTATGGGTAATATGGCAGCCGAAAGAGAGGCCCAATCGAGCCTGCTGAGTCTGCTGAATGTAAAGCACAACCCGCGGGACGCGTGGCTGGCTGGGCTGCTCTCCAACAGCTCCCGTCTCCCGGCAGGCGGAACGAATCGAGAGACCAAAACTAATGTAACAAGGCTAGAATTGTAAACCTAATGACATGAGAACCGAGAAACAGAGTAGATCGAAACCTGTCCATTACTGTATCCCTATTCTGTAATCCTGACTGATTGGATTAGAACAAGCGGTATGTGTCTGGAGAGCTGGTAAGTAGTACTCCCTCCTGGTTGATATGCTCCTCTCAACCAGGTAATGGGCCGTGGAGGGGCATCCAGCAGCTGAACCAGGTCCACGTACCATGCTGTGTGATGTTGATCTGAGGCTACCAGGAGCTAGATCGATAGATACTGTAGATAGATAAATACTTTATTTGTCTTTGTCGGGAAATGCTTTGCAACACAATCACAAGGCATAGAAAAACTGATACACATATCTCACACCATGCAAAAAAATTTAAAGAAAAATGTATGTCTGTGGTAGATACACTTGCGCCAAGGAAGACAGTAAGGATCAAACAAAGAACCCAACCCTGGATTAGCAATGAGATACTGGAGGCAATGAAAATAAGAGACAAACACGTTTCAGAGTTTAAAAAGACCAGGACAGAACAAGCGTTTTCAGAATTTAAGAAATCTAGAAATTAGGTTAATAAGATGATCGAGAAATCTAAGAAGGGACACTACAAAGAAAAGATAGCTTAAAACAAAACAAATCCGCAACGACTTTGGAAGACCTTGAAATAAGTAGGGTACAGTAGAAAGCTAATGACCAAATCAGTAAACATCAGCCTACAAATAGGAGATAAGATATCAGTTGACAAGCGAGAGGTCGCAGATAGCTTAAATAAGATAAGATAAGATAAGATATTCAGTAATAGTTACTTTACTACCATAGAAAAGACCCTGGTAAACAACCTGCTAGCTCAGACAGAGGTGTACAGAAGGATGCTTTTTCTTTCCGGAAGGTAACAGAAGGGGAAGTTCTAGATACGCTCAGGAAGCTTGACTCAACCAAGGCTACAGGACGGGACAAAGATTATTGCACCTAGTATTGCCCACAGTCAATACATCCATTGAAACAGGAATATTCCCCAGCGAAATGAAGGTGGAGAGAGTTAAGCCCCTTTTTAAAAAAGGAAAAACAGGAAACAAGCTAGAACAGGGCAACTATAGGCCAGTTTCAATCTTGAGTGTTGTATCAAAAGTAATAGAAAAACTATGAACAGATTGACAGGTACATCTCTACTCACAATCTGATGTTTCAGTTTCAGTCAGGTTTCAGGAAGTCACACTCTACAGAAACTACATCAGGAGAGAGGTAGATGAAGGGAAATACTGTGGAATGGTGATGTTGGACCTAGAGAAAGCATTTGACACAGTGGACCACACCATCTTGTCTAGGAAGCTCAAATCACTATGTTCCAACAAGGCAGCTTTAAATTGGGTCAGCTCCTATCTAGAGGGAATACAGCATAAGGTGGATGTTGGGGGAGTACTCTCCGAACCAAGGACAGTAGAAGTGGGTGGTCCACAAGGAAGTGTCCTGGGTCCAATATTCTTCCTTCTTTACATCAATGACCTAAAAGCAGCCTGCTCTTGTGATCTTTTTCTGTATGCCGACGACTCAGCACTGCTTGTTTCCCACAAAGATAGAACAAACATTGACAACTGAGCTTCAGAAGGTTAGAGAATGGCTAGGGCACAACAAGCTGTCCCTGCACATATGAAAGACAGAGGCTATACTGTTTGGTTCTAAGGTGAAGCTAGGTAGATCCCCAGGTTTCAGAGTAGAGGTCGATGACACACCTATATTAGAGAAAAAGTCAGTCAAATACCTTGGCTGTGTCCTGGATAATGACCTATCAGGAGAGAACATGACACAGACTGTTCTTACTAAGATTAACAATAGAGATATATTCCTAGCTAGATATCTGGATCAAGAGACCTTGAAAACACTTGCAGGTGCTTTACAGTGCCATTATGACTATATGCATGTTGCTCATGGTACAATAGCGTCCACAAAGTCCTTAAAAATAAACTTCAAACATCACAAAACAAACTAGTTAGGAGCATTTTAAGGCTACCAGCTCTTACACACCTAGAGCCTACACACTACAAGAGCCTGGTGAAGGAATCTATGTTTTTCAATGTGTATATGATGTATATATCGGTGGGTGACAGCATCTACTCAGACGGATCTATAGATCGTAAAAGTAGCCGGCAGCCAGTGTGTGTTTCCATGGTAGACAGCAGCAAGCAGGGTGTGTGAGTGCCAAGGTCGTCGTCGGGCGAGTTGTTCAACAGAGGAGATAACAGGCGGCTGGTGGGGGAGGTTTGGTCAGAGAGCTACGGGAAGAGTTCGACATCGATAGAAGAGGACGTTTAGTGTGTCAAAGACTAGACTGCTGTTGCCATGGTAGCGTGTCACGTAGTAACGAGAAGAGGGGGCGGGGCCCATTGCTATGGGGAGAATGTTATGAGATGTCAGTTCCTTCCGGGGTAAGTTAGATTAAGACACAACGTGGAATCGAGCAGACACGCTGATCAGAGACTTTGAGATCCCTCCTCACCCTCGCTGGGTGGGGGAGGGGAAGTGCCACATCATCGCTAGCTTCGGCTACAGGGAATGGTTGTTGGCTACGACGAGGCCTCAGAACCATTGGACTAATGAGAGAAGAGACGTGGAGTAGGGCTGACCCCTATTAGTCAAATAGTAGACTAATCGATCGAAAGGAGCCGTAGTCGACTGCCAACCTCTTAGTCGAATAAAAAAATAAAATATTATCATCAAAAAAAAATAAAAAATTATCATTATTTCCAAAATAAAATAGGCCTAGAAGCTTGGCTAACACTAATGGCACGCATACCAGAGGCTAACTGCCTAAGAAAACAGGCACAGAGGCACTGAAAGAGGATTTCACCCATCTAATGAACACACTAGACAAGACAAATATCCAATGTATCCATCAGTGGACCAATTGCATACTTTTGCAGAGGACAAGAAGCCTTCCGTCGCCTCTTTCAGACATTAAGCACCCCCACAGCCCAAATTGAATGAAAAAAATATATTATAAAAAAAATATAATTGTTTTCTTCAATTTGTTTTTTTCATAGTCGACTAATAGTCGACTATCGGCAAATTTTGGCTAATCATAGTCGACTATCCAAATCCTTAGTCGGGGACAGCCCTACGGTGGAGAATAATGAATTTAGTTTTCCTTCAAAGACGGTTCAAGGACATTACAGAATGGGTTACATCTCGTACGGAGCTATGTTTATGAAAATAAACATCAGGAAAGAGATCACCGTGCAGTGTCGTTTCTGCTGACTACGGATGTACCAACAGGGGTTGATACAGTGTGATAAAGCGAATGAGATATCCAAGTAAAATGACACAATGCGGAGGCCAGTCACGGAACAGCAGGTGACAAGTGAGAGAAATTATTAAAGGCTAGGAACGCTGTTATCTTACACTGGGGTGGCTAAACGTCGAAGACAGAATAAAACAGATTCAGCTGTGTCAGGTACATAGGATTGAGTATGGAGAAGTCCCTATTTATTTTAGTAACTATTTTAACAGAGTCAGGGATACACACACATTATACAAGAGGGAGAAAAACAGACATGGTGAAATGGGAAAGAGGTCATTTTTATACACTGCTGCAGTACTGTGGAATAGCATACCTGGAGAGCTAAAAACCATATATAATGCACAAAGATTCAAGATAGGAGTAAAGAGATGGCTTAAAGGGGAGTAGTAATGCACCAGGTAAAGTATGGCAAAGGGTACGTTTTTAGTCTAAATTACTAGGTAGAGTAGGTAGTAGTTTTTATTTCATTTTTATAATGAGGATATAGTATATAGTGATATTGTAGGATGTTGTATCATTATTAGATAGAGTTGGTAGTTTAAGATTAAAATAAATGTGTATTGATTGTTTAAGTTAGTTTTGATTTTGTACATATAAATGCTATTGATTATTTAATGCTTTGTGTTTTATGTATGAGTTCTGTTCCAATGTGGTTTTGTATGTCTGCCAACAGGGACCTCGATGGAAATACGTTTGTTTAAAGACTTTAACGAGTTTAATTCCCTGACAACCTGTGTTTTTTATTTATGCATGTTTTTATGCATATGTTTTAAATGAAGTTTTGTCTAATAAAATTTAATAAAATCAAACAAATTAGATGTAAAGAAAGAGAGGGACATAGAAGAAAATAGATAAGAGCAATAGTTAGGACATGCTAGACACTCTTTGTGGCCAGGAAGGAGTGGTCAAAGGTCAAGGGGGATAGAGTGCTAGTGCCCTTTAACAACTTAATGGCTTGTGGAACAAATTCAAACTTGGATCCATTTTTAGTAAATTAATGAGTGGGGGGGGGGGGGGGGGGGGGGGTGTCGTCGCCCAGATGGTAACAATTCAAATGAGGAGGCAAGGGGATGACTCTGGTGACCGTAATGTTGTTTACCTTCTATTAATAACATTCTATCTCTGTAGATGCGTTCCAATACTTGGAAACGTATTCCCTAACGGTTTACTGGCTGTTGTTTTACTGTTTACTGTTTGGCAGTTTTCCTGACTGTCTATTTATGTGCCTCAGTAGCATTATGCCAAAACTGGCAGATGATGCAGAAGGTTAAGTCACTTTCAATAAAAGCCCTGTTAAACATTTTTGTATTGTATTTTTGTAAGATAGCAATTTCCGAAAAAAAAATATTATATACTCTATACATTTTTTTACATTATTTGTGTCTTAGCTCTAATAGTTCCTTCAGCCTCACCCTGTTGAAGAAAAGGGCCGTTTTAGGCGATTATGAGGGGGGGGGGGGGTAAAGCAGAGTCAGGGACTGTGACCCAGATCACCAGGGTAGGGATGTTGCTCGGCTTGAGGGAGAACCACAGCATAGATTTGATTTATCCTAACCAATTGGAGACCACTTACCCTTCCCTTTAGCAAATCAGATATAATTTGAGCTGTTTGGCTGTAAGAACATAATGTACTGCAGGCACTGCAAGTGCATTAAAACATCACTTGTGTGGACAGTCAATGCGGATGACACTGAGCATAACAATGTTTCAGTTCATTATCAACAAGTTGTTCCCAGTTTTTAATAGTAAAAGCCTTTACACTGTCAAGGGGAATTTTATGTATTGCATTTCTGTGTTTCATTGTCTTTAATAGTAAAATCACAATCTTCTTTGCGCTTTAAAAACTGTCATTGTTTTACCTTACAGAATAGTATTGTATTTGCCATCATATGACAATCTGAACAATTTGACTTATTGCATTCCCTGGCCATGAAAACATGAGGGTAGACCACTTTTTTCCCAATCATATCATGTTTAGTTCAGCATACATGGAGGTTAACCCATTGGCTGCTAAATAGAAAGGGCCACCACGGCCGTTGGGTATTATTTTTGCATCATCTTCTGAAAATATTCATGGCATCACAGTTTGCATGTGTATCCATTTGGTGCTTTTAGGTAAATATGAATGATTCATGTACATTTCGTCTGGAGGCCGCAGCATGGATCGTTGCGCTAGAGGGAGGAACACAAATCCCACTTAACTCCTAGACCTCTCCAAGGACAGAGAAAGAGACAAAAATAAATAAATTGGGAAGAGATTCAAGATTCAAGAGGTTTAATCGTCACATACATACACAAGACATAATAGTGAAATGAAGGTGGCCATGCCCGCCTTCGATTGTGCAAAAAAATACAATATATATAATAATAGAATAAACATAGAATAGATAATAACTCCTAGACCTCTCTAAGGACAGAGAGAGAGACATAAATAAATAGATTGGGAAGAGGTGTGTACATTTATTTCCCCCCATTCCAGAGATCCAATCAATAATAATCCTATAGTGTACTATTCTTTATATTAGTTATTTTGACTATATAGTGTTTAATGGGACTGTGATGTAAATAATAATGTATAGGCCTAGATTGCAGTGTTTTGGTGCTACAGAGTCAAGTCAAGTCAAGAGTTTTATTTGTCACGGCATACAAGTATACAGTGAAATGCGGGGGGTCTTGACCGCAACGATTGTGCATAATACAATAATAATAATGTAATAAGAATCCAATAGAACGACATTGTGCAATAATACAAGTAATCAAAGTAGGGTATATGTACATGAGTTTTTACAGAGCATGGTAAGACATGCTAGGTCCTGTGATAGTGCAATACACTGTTAGCTACGGATGAGGCACTGGGTCTTTATGTACACTGCTATACAATGCTATATTATACAATCTCAAGTTATACTATACTATTTTTAAAGTGACCTTTCCTTTTGTAAAGTGACCATAAGTGTGAGCGTGTGCAGCATGAGTGTGTGTGTGCTCATGTTAAAGTGGCTGCTAGTGTGTGAGCATGTACAGTGTGTGTGTGTTGTGTGTGTGCTCATGTGTGCTTGTGTGTGGAGAGTTCAGTGTTCAAGGCTATGATGGCCTGGGGGAAGAAGCTGAGCCGAAGTCTCTCTGTCCTAGTTGCTGGTGTTTGCAGGCGTTTGCCTGACCTCAGCAGCTTGAACAGGCTGTTGTTGGGGTGGTGAGGGTCTTTCATTATTCTGCAGGCTCTGGATTTGCACCTCTTGTTATATAGGACCTGCAAGGGTGGTAGTGCAATGCCCGTAGTACGCTCGGTGTACCACTCTCTGTAGGGCCTTTTTGTCCTGTGCCATGCTGTTTCCATACCAGGCAGTGATGTTTCCAATCAAGATGCTCTCTACAGCTCCGGAGTAGAAGGACTGGAGTATCTTCCCCGATACTCTGAACTTCCTTAACTGTCTCAGGTGGTAGAGGCGCTGCTTCGCCTTTTTTACGACTGAGTCTATGTGTGTTGTCCATGTCAGATCCTCTGACATGTGGACCCCCAGGTACTTGAAGCTGCTCACCCTGTCCACGGTAGCCCTGTTTATCCACAGTGGTGTGTGTGTCCCCTGCTGTCTTCTCCTGAAATCCACGATCAGCTCCTTGGTTTTACCAATGTTCAGGAGCAGGCTGTTGTCCTGGCACCAGCGTTCCAGTACCTCAACCTCCTCCCGGTAGGCCTTCTCGTCATTGTCCGAGATCAGCCCCACCACCACTGTGTCATCCGCAAACTTCACTATGGAGTTGGAGCTGAACTTGGCCACACAGTCATGTGTGTATAGTGAATACAGCAGGGGGCTCAGAACACAGCCCTGGGGGGACCCGATGCTCAGGGTGATGGTGTTGGAGATCTGACCCCACACCCTGACCGCCTGGGGCCTTTCACTCAGAAAGTCCAGTATCCAGGCGCTCAGAGCGGAGCTCAGACCCAGCTCGATCAGCTTGTCCACCAGTCTGGTGGGGACTATGGTGTTGAACGCTGAGCTGTAGTCAATGAACAACAGTCTCACATAGCCCCCCTTCTGGCGGTCTAGTGAGAGAGGGTGCTGTGCAGTACTTGGGAGACCGCATCATCAGTGGACCTGTTTGGCCTGTATGCAAATTGCATAGGGTCCATATCACTCTGGAGGGAGGCACAAATGTGATCCTTACCCAGCCTCTCAAAACATTTCATGGCCACAGAGGTGAGTGCCACCGGTCTGTAGTCATTGAGACCTGTTGGGGAGGATTTCTTTGGTACCGGGATAATAGTAGACACCTTGAAGCAGGCAAGTACCACGGATTCCGCCAGGCATAGATTAAATATGGTGGTGAACACAGGCAGTGGCGTAACTCTCTCTCCAGGTGTGCGGCGGACAGATTTGTGGGCGTGGCGAGTGACGTCGCTGGGGGGGGTTAGGGGGGGCCCCCCCCCCCCTCTCTACCTAGATTTTTTTTTAAATACCAGGGGTGCAATACCGCATTTTTTGTATCTTTTTTGTATCACAAACAGTACTGTATTTGCAAATCTGGTATGTCATAAATGTATAGATGTAGCAGTACTGTCTATCTGTATGTCATGTATGTCCTGATTAATTGAAAATGGGGGACCCTGATACAGTACAGCTCAATACATACAATTGTTAAGGGGATGCAGACCAGAGAAAGACTTTCGTCTTGTTTACATCAGGGTCCCCCATTTTCAATTCATGACTGAGCTGTACTATACTGTACCCATTCTGCAATATGTTAATAAAGTGTTCAATCAATCAATCACTTGGCCCCAGAACCTGGATAAACACTTAGATTCCCAAAAGTAGTGATAGACTGTAGCCTGTAGGTACCCAGGTCTGTTTGACATTTCGAACATATTTAAAGGAGATATTGAACGGCCCATTTTGTTAGTTCTTTTTTCAATACGTTGCTGCAAACTATTATTTTTTTTAAATATTGAACCACACAGACAGCAATCAGAATACTGGCATTTCCATAACGCTTTGCCACCGCCCATTCAGTCCACACTGCAGCTTTCATCTCTACAGTATATTTTCAAAAACATGAGGAACAACTTTGCTTGAATTGTCTTTATTATGAAAACTAAAACAGGACGTTTGCATATTCTCAATGTTGCTGTCGACGTCGTCGCGGTCGCGTCGATGTGGGGACTTGCTTCTTCAAACCGGGTGGACAAAGTTTACAGACAAACGTTAGATTGTTTCCGTCTGAGTCAGTACTGACTTTAACGTTAAACTATTTTAAATCCCCAAGCACCGACGTCAAGAGGTAGAGTCTGACTCTGAGCGAGTGCTGCTCTCGACCTGCTGCTGCGCAGCGCTCAGCTTCTGCTCGCAGACGCAGATTCAGCTGTTGTTGTGATGAGTCTGATGACGTAGCAGGGGTTGACAGGCGCGTTGCCAGATCGGTTGGTTTTCCACATAATTTTAAAGCCTGTTTACGGTGTATTTTAACTGGGTTTTCGGCTGAAATACATATGAAATCTGGCACATCTTTGAACGCCGTTATAACAGAGTGCTGAGAATGAACGCACTTTTGAACTCCTAAGTGCTCCTAACTACTAAGTGCAAGCCCAGATAAGTACTCGCTATTTGCATATCAATAGCGCCGGTCATATTTAACACACCTGACGACCGGTGCTATTGATATGCAAATAGCGAGTGCACTCCCAGTTGATTTCAGGAACACACCACTGCACACACACACACTGCTGGTGTCGTCACTGCTGCTGGTTTAGCTCTAGGCAAGGGCAAGAATGCGACCCCCATCTACTCCTCTTTGCATAATAATAGGACAGGTAGTCAGAAGGGGGGGGGACATAACTGCATTCTGAAAAAATGGGGGGGACCCATTCCAATGTCCCCCGCGGGAGATACGCCCCTGAACACAGGGGCTAGCTGGTTAGCACAGGACTTAAGTATGCGTCCTGTTATCCCATCTGGGCCAGCTGCCGTTCTGGTGTTCACCCGCATAAATGCTCTTCTCACACTGTGTTCCGTCAATGAGAGAGCGTCCCCGCCCCCCACGGATCCCCCCCCCCCCTCCACGACAGCCGGCGCGTCGCTGACATCACTAGCCGGTGAGCTAGCGTCTCCACTGTCTGCACCAAACCGAGCGTAAAAGGAGTTGAGTTTGTCTGCGAGAGAGGAGTCGTCGCTCCCCATTGAGGGGGCGCTGACTTTGTAGTCAGTTATCATCCGCAGTCCCCGCCATAAGCCTCTTGTGTCATTCTGTGCCATTTGTGCCTCCATCTTGTCAGCATACATCCTCTTAGCAGGTTTAACAGCCTTGCGCAGAGTATAGACTGTTGCCTTGTACTCCTCCATATTTCCTGTCTCTCTGCCCAGGTTGTAAGCAGTGGTGCAAGTTTTCAGAGCTGCTCTGATAGTACTGTCCACCCACGGTTTCTGGTTCGGGAACACCCACGCCTTTTTTGTGGGGACGATACTATCAGCTAAGGTTGCTATGAAGCTAACAACAGTATCTGCGAACTTGCTGACGTCACTGGCGCTTCCCTGGAACATTCCCCAGTCTACGTCCTCTAGAGCATCCCGAAGCGTGGCCTCTGATTGGTCGGACCATCTCTTTACCTCACGTGACACAACAGCGTCACGTGATCTCTGACTGTAGCCCGGAAATAGGTAAATGGAGTCATGATTGGACGTGCTTGTAGCCCCCGCTAATGGCGGAGCCGGTACCGCTTTATAGCCGGCTCTGAACGGGGTGTAGCAATGATCCAGCGTGTTTCCTCCCCTGGTGGACCAGGCGATGTGCTGAAAAAAGGATGGCATCACTTTCTTCAGATTCGCCTGGTTGAAATCGCCGGCTACGATCATGGCTGCGTCCGGTGCTTGATCTGGTGGATGTTGAGCTGCCCCTGTAGCTCCGCCAGGGCCCTGGCGGTGTTCGCTTGGGGAGGGATTTACACTGCAGTCATGATGATGCGGTGAATTCTCGGGGGAGATGAAACATGCAACATTGAATGGCCAGATGTTCCAGGTCCGGGGAGCATGAACTGGAGAGTATCTTAATCTCCTTTGGGCTTACCCAGCCATTGTTCGTAAGGAGACAGACACCCCCGCCAACGCTCTTACCGGAGGCTTCTGTACTGTCCGCTCGGAAGACGGTGAAGGAGTCCGAAATCATCCATCTTGTTTTCCAGCGAACGTGCATTTGCCAGAAAAATGTATGGGATCGCCGGACGGTAAGCATATCTTTTTAGCCTTATTCTGATTCCGCTTCTCCTACCCCTGTGTTTCTTCTTTGTCCTGCCGCCACCTTTGTCCCCTTCTTTGTCTTTGTCCCGCCTGACGTGTCTCTAAACTCCTCTTTAAGTCCAGAGTTAGGTCTATAAGTGACTGGCGGTCGTATGACGTCCCCGCCAGTGTAGTTTCCATAAAAAAAGTAGTAAAAATAAACATAATAACTAAAAGTATGCACAATCTTTGCGGAGCAAAACCGACAACGACTGACCTGGGTCGCGCCATCTAGTCAAGAGGTTAATGCAGAGAGCATTAACTTTGATAGCTATGCTAGCATGCATCTGATCTTCGAGTGGTTATCCTAATACCCCTACCCCCTCTATCTACTTTGTATATGAGCAGAGAATTAGTTCATGGGAACTTTCTGAGGAATCTATTCCCTTTGTATTTGTCTTCAGAGAGTTGCAATAAAAGGAGATCTCCATAGATATCCTCATCTTCATCCAAACACAATGCACACAACACTAGACACACTAGATGCACATACGCGCAAATTGCCTTCAAGTTAAGGGAGCTGAGCATAGTTCACACCAGGAAACAGTGCAGGGAGAAGTTCAAGAAATTAAAACGAGATTACAAGAAAATGAAGGAACACGTGTAGCTCCAACAGTAGCTCCGACCGACAGACCGGCATGTGGTTTGACCATCTGGAGGAGTTGCTGGGTTGCTGAGTTACCGGCCTTCTCTAGACTCAGCCACTGCATTGCTGGAAGCCACCAAAATGGAGGACCAATCGCCTGAAGGTAAACCACATACAGCCCATATGATGCATGTAAACTGCTATAACGCTAACTGATGTGTTGTTATATTTTTATCCTAGCCAAAAGCTAACATTAGCTAGATGCTAACAACATAACCGCTAATGGTGTAGAATTGTGGTGTAAGCAAGGCAAAGGTTGGCTAAGTAAGGGGCAACAGTGGCTCAGGAGGTAGTCGGAAAGTTCTCCGGTTTGATTCCCACTCCTCCCGGGCAGCGTGTCGATGTGTCCTTGAGCAAGACACTTAACCCCTTATTGCTCCCAATGAGCAGGTTGGCTCCTTGCATGGTTGCCTCCGCCATCGGTGTGTGAGTGAATATAAGGAACAAAATTGTAAAGCACTTTGGATAAAAGCGCTATATGCACCATTTACCATTTAAGTTGTTTTTTCAGATGAAATGGGCGGGCACACTGAACTGCAGAGACCAGCAGCCCTCATCCCTCTCTAGCTGAGGCAAACAAACTCTGAGGTATAACGTCACGGTGACCAATTGCAGCCACTCTTATTGTCTTGGACCAAATACGGCCACGCCCCACTCCCAGCAAAAAGTGGGAATCTCTAGAATGGGTTTGGGGCGGCGCTGTATACGGAAGTAGCTCTCAAGGTGACGATTAGACAACACTTTTTTGTTGTCAGTAGATGGCAGCATTGGTTTAAAATTAAAGGCTGAAAATGTTGAGAACTACAACACTGCATTTCGCAAGAGCGTTAGCACAGGTCGCAGGTCACTGGGATGTGTCTATATTCTCCGACGTGATCTGAACAGCGTTAAACTATTACTGCGACCTCGGTATAGCGACCGAGAATGGCCAACTAATTATCTTAACAAAAGTGCGCTGGTAGCGTTACATATGTTGTCTAAAGGGGGACATATGGTACAATTTAAGATTCTAATGATAATCGGCATATAAAGGACAAGATAAAGCATTGTTAATTTGTAAGAAACCTCAATGAAAACGGCGCAGGGTGCTATTGTTATGAAAATGTGATAGAATCCTATAAAAATGTGGACGCATTTGGCCTACGTTCCGTTACAGCATTTTGCCTGCAACCTAAAGTTTGTACTGGATTCTATTATAATGCAGTGTTTGTGAGACAAACAACAATGTGTTCTAACAGAACTTACCCGAGACGCTTTATTCCATGTTGCAGTGAGTTAAATTGAGAAATACAGGCATAAACCATGCATCATCACCCAGCGACATACTCAGCACAACAATAATGGCTTGTCAATTATGTTAACCACTGCGATATTGTTTGTATTGTATATTATTTTTATTTGTGAAGTACTTTGTAACATTCGTTTTGTGCAATATAAATACAGATTATTATACACGCTACAGAAAATTCACAATATGCCATTGCCGGCTAAGAACATGATTCAAACTGAGCTTGTGCATTTATTTATTGTGGTGTGTTTCTGTGTTATTTTTCAACAAGGAAAGAGGAAAGGGGACTCTGACTTCCTTGACGCTTTGAGGGATATGGACGCCGCTAACCTGGCCGCCCTGCAGCGAGGACAGGGGCAGCAGCACCAGTCTGTGCAGCTGCTACATGAGAGCCAGCAGAGCGAGAGAGAGAGAGAGAGAGAGAGAGAGAGAGAGAGAGAGAGAGAGAGAGAGAGAGAGAGAGAGAGAGAGAGAGGATGAGGAGAGGTGAGGTAACAAGAGTTGGTGTTCCTCCAGTCTGAGTCGGAGGAAAGCAGACGGCTGCAGGGACAGGTTCAGGCAGGGATTGTGTCTGTTCTTGGCCAGCTTGCCCAGTCAGTCCCCGAGCCAGAGAAACCACTACACTGACCCACCACTGGAATAAAGACTGCCCCCCCACACACACACACACACAGTTTTTTATGTTTTAAGTTGTATTTAATAATTGTTTACCCAGGGACAGTGCACATTAATCAACATATTCAGTTTCCACATCAATGTAAATGTGCCGGAGTTAGCTAATGAGCTAGTTTTCATCTGTAGTCCCTGCCTAACATGCATGCATGTCTTTATGGTGTAGTAGGAAACCGGAGTACCTGTAGGAAACCCAGGCGAACACAGGGAGAACATGCAACTCCACGCAGAAAGGCCCTCTGCTGGGGTTCGAACCTAGGACCTTCTTGCTGTGAGGCAGCAGTGCTACCCACTGAGCCATAGTGCTGCCTGTGTGTGTGTCTGTGTGTATGTGCATGTGTGCATAAATGGTATTGGGTTGTTCGGTGTGTGCACCCATATAGTACAGTATGTGCAGTAGAGTTAGACGCTTCTGTCTGATTGGGTAGGTACTGAGGGTAGTTGGGTTTGTAGCTTCAAGAATCAAGAATCAAGAGGTTTATTTGTCACATACATACCAGGGCATACAGTGAAATGCGGGTGGTCATGCCCGCTTTGAATGTGCAATACAATAATAAAATAAAATAGGCATAGAAAAAATTAAATATCAACATCAAATAAATATGCGCATCATATAAAAGAGCATAATTTAGATGCAGTGTTGGTGGGGCTGGACGCTGAAAAAGCCTTTGACTGTGTGAATTGGTCATTTTTATACAGGGTTTTGGATACATTTAGCTTCCATAGCAGTTTTATGAAAACAATACAGGCTCTTTATGATTTACATTTACATTTACATTTAGTCATTTAGCTGACGCTTTTATCCAAAGCGACTTACAAGGTCTGTACGACAAGACAGCAAGAAGGGTACAACTCTATCAGCTGAGTAACAATGTTTATCAAAGTGTTGCGTGTTACAGTGTAGGTTAGTTTATTAGGACAAGTGCATGGCAGTAAGGTTAGTCAGGGTTAGATTTTTTTTAATAATTTTTTTAAATTTTTATTATCATTTCAGATAATGGTTGAAGAAGTGAGTCTTTAGTCGACGGCGAAAGATTGGACGGGATTCGGCTGTCCTAACTGGGATGGGTAGTTCATTCCACCATTGTGGGGCAAGGACTGAGAATAGGCGGCTTCTCTTTGATGACCCTCCGGGAGCTTGGATAGGAGTAGGTCTGAGGCGGCCAGAAGATGCAGAGCGTAGGGGTCTTGAGGGTGTGTAGTTAGAGACCATTGACCGGAGGTAGGCGGGAGCGGTTCCCTTTGCCGCACGGTATGCTAGGTCGAGGGCCTTGAAGCGGATACGTGCAGCAATGGGGAGCCAGTGCAGGTCCCTAAGAAGTGGGGTGACATGGGCCGACTTCGGTAGGTTTGAGATCAGGCGGGCCGCTGCGTTTTTGAATGAGTTGAAGAGGCTTGGTGGCAGTGGCCGGGAGGCCAGCTAGCAGTGCGTTGCAGTAGTCGAGGCGGGAGATGACTGTTGATTGGACGAGGAGTTGGGTGGCTTCTTTTGTAAGGAAGGGGCGTATCCTTCTGACGTTGCTCAGGAGGAATCTGCAGGTTCTGGTTGTCGCTGCAATGTGAGCAGAGAAGTTCAACTGGTCGTCGAGGACAACACCAAGGTTCTTGGCGGTCGGGGGCGTGGTCACAGCTGCATTCTCGACTGTGATGGAGAAGTCGGTCAGGGGGGAGGATTTGGCCAACAGGTGGAGCAATTCTGTTTTGCTTAGGTTCAGTTAGAGGTGGTTGGTCGTCATCCAGGCGGAGATATCGGACAGACAGGCCGAGATCCGCTCAGAGACGTGGATATCTGAGGGAGGGAGGGAAGGAGAGGAAGAGTTGAGTATCATCGGCATAACAATGATATGAGAAGCCATGAGACGTGATAATGTTACCCAGTTATTTAGTGTAGAGGGAGAAAAGAAGGGGTCCTAGGACCGAGCATAGGTCCCTCTCCATGACACTTGGTAGGAACGGTCGTTGAGGTATGATGTCAGCCATGTCAGTGCAGATCCAGCCACTCCCATTCCTGCGAGGGCCACGAGGAGGATCTGATGGTTGACTGTGTCGAAGGCTGCAGATAAATCTAGGAGAATCAGGACAGAGGAGAGGCCTTTCGCTTTTGCTAAGTGAAGTGCCTCTGTGACCGCAATGAGGGCCGTTTCTGTGGAGTGGCCAGTCCGGAAGCCAGACTGATTGGGGTCTAGGAGGTCATTCTGTAAGTGATAAGCAGTAAGTTGGTTGGATACAGCACGTTCAAGTGTTTTAGAAAGGAAGGAGAGAAGAGAGACAGGACGATAGTTGCCTATGATGGTGGGGTTCAGGGTTGGTTTTTTTATGAGGGGTGTGACTCTGGCTTGTTTTAGGGAGGTGGGGACCACCCCCGAGTTGAGTGAGGAGTTGATGGTTGCAGTTAGGAATGGGAGGATGTCGTTCGCCACGAATACTGGAGACGCTGGGCTCGCCTGTTCGAGCCCAGCGCTCCACATTGCTTTCAGTTTAGCTGGTCGTCCGTACTAATACACATTGGCCGTATTAGGGGGTGGGAAACTGATGGGTGGGGATCGGGCGTTGTGGACAGCGACTCCTACAGGTCGGTTGGTGCACCTGCGCAGTAGAATCAGGAAGTGTCGGGGGCAGCGTGAGCCTCCCACGCGTTACTCCTCGCCACTGAGAGATCGAGCTGCGCAGGTGAAAAGATGCGACTGCTGTTACCTCAAATACCGGAGGCGACTTGTGCTATGTATGACTTAGTCCACATTGCAGCCGGCTTGTGGGAGGCAAGAAACAGCGTTCGTGACAGGGGAGGGTTGAATTGGATGATACGAAATTGGGATGGGAGAAAATATAGAAAATGGAGAAAAAGTGGATAAAAAAAAAAGGAATGGGAGGATGTCCGGTGCTATGGTCTGGAGGAGTGGGGAGGGTAGCTGGTCCAGCTGGCATGTAGTCGGACGGTTCGACGTTACCAGTGTCAGGGTCTCGGCTTCTGTAATGGGAGAGAAAGATGACAGAGTGAAGGATGAGGTTCTCAATTCAGTGTTTGGAATGGGTGGGGGTTGGGAGAAGGAGCTGCGGATGTTCTCCACTTTTTCCTCAAAGAAGATCGCAAAGTCTTCAGCAGAAAAAGATGAGGGAGGAGGGGGTGGGGGGGGGGAGTGAGGAGGGAGCACATGGTAGCATGCAGTTTGCGAAGATTCTTGGCAGAGGCCTCGATCCTATGGTGAAAGAAAGAAGCTTTGGCATTAGTAATGGTTTTGGAGAATGTTAACAAGAGGTTGTGATATGTGTCGATGTCAGCAGTGAGGCGTGACTTTCTATACTTCCTCTCAGCCGCTCTCAGGACCTGTCTCTGTTCTCTCTCTGCATCCGTCAGCCATGGACTGGGTGGGGAACGGCGGGCAGGTTTCTCAATGAGGGGACAGAGCTTGTCGAAGGAGGTTGCAAGGGCTGAGAGGAGGGTGGAGGTTGCCATCTCTGTGGGGAGAGCAGAGAAGGTGTCACTCAAAGGTAGAGCGGATATTATGTCAGAGGAGAGGGTGGAGGGGGATAGGGAGGGCAGGTTGCGTCTGAGTGAGACGGTTTGAGTTGGGGTGAAGACCTTTCGGTTAAGCATGAGAGTTAGTGAGAATGATATGAAGGAATGGTCAGATACATGTAGGGGAGTTACTGTGGTGTTAATGATGCTGGAGTTACGGGAAAATATGAGATCCAAGGAGTTGCCTGCTTTGTGGGTGGGAGGCATGGCAGTGGGAGTCAGGTCAAATTGTTGTAGGAGGGAGACCACTGGGACCGACTGACATGAGTCAGGCAGGTTGAAGTCACCCAATAGAAGGAGAGGGGTACCATCTTCCGGTAAGGAGCTTAGAAGCATGTCCAGCTCATCTGTGAATTGATCGAGGGGACCTGGAGGGCGATAGAGTGTAACAATGGTGAGATTGAAAGGATTAGAGACAGATAAACCAAGGGCAAGAATTAAGATAAATGGGACAGTGTCTAGTTCCTTTGGATTAGAACGCGGGACTAGGCAGGGTTGTCCAATTAGTCCCTTATTGTAGGCAATTTTTATTGAACCCCTTAGTCAGTGGATTATACAGAATACAAATATTAAAGGGATACATATGAAGGGGGGTGAACAAAAAATGTCCTTATTCGCGGACGATGTATTAGTGTATTTATCAAGCCCAGAACATTCGCTTAAACAGTTATTTTTGCTTTTAGAACAATTTGGGTCATTCTCTGGATATAAATTTAATGTAACGAAAATGCTCATTCTTAGTTTTAAATATAGCCCTTCAAGAAATATAAAGACGGAATTTTTTTTACAATGGGAAGCAGAATCCATGAGATATTTGCGAGTAAATATACCAAAAGATTTGTCAAAATTGTTCGCCATTAACTTCCTCCCCTTGAATCAAAAGATTAAAGAAGACATAAGGAGATGGGATCCAATACCTCTTCTGAATTTTGGATCACGAATTGAATCGGTAAAAATTAATATTTTGCAGAGATTGCTCTATCTCTTCCAGGCCCTTCCTCTAGACCTACCTGACCAAAAATTTCAGGAACGGGACAAACTTATTTCAAGGTACATCTGGCAAGGGCGGAGTCCTAGAATTAGATACAAGAGTCTACAACTAGCAAAAAGCAGGGGAGGGGTTGCACTCCCATGTTTGAAGGACTATTATAATGCAGCCCAATTAAGACCAATGACGTGTTGGTGTAATCCAGAATATTTTGCCAGGTGGAAGGAGATTGAGATGGCGGTAACAGAAGAGTATCCAATTCAAGCTGCAATTGGGGATAATGCTTTGTTAAATGATTTAATAGAGTTGGGTAATCCATGGATTAGTTTACCACTTAAGCTGTGGAGTAAGGTAACAGCCCAATTTTTTTTTTAAAGAAGACATAAACGTTTTGGGATGGTGTGCGTATGACCCAGATTTTGTACCCAAAAGAATGGACGTAAGGTTTAAAGGGTGGGAGACTCTAGGCCTAACAGCATATTGTACCTTTTTATATCAGGGGTCCATGAAGAGCTTTCAAGATCTGAAGTTGCAGCATGGTTTGAAAAATGAAGATTTTTACAGATATCTTCAAGTTCGGCACTATATCGAGCAATTACTGAAGCGAAGTAAACAAACGCTTTCGGAAAATATTTTATTAAAAGTCTTCAGAGAGGCTTATGTCTCGAAATCAAACCAAAAAACCATCTCAAGACTCTATATGGGATTACAACAGACAAAAGGTAATTCATTGTATGTAAAACAGAAATTGGAAAAGGAGGGAAACCTAAATATAACGGAAGACGAATGGGAGGATTTATGTGAAATACAATGGAAGTTCACCAGTATGGAGAGAATTTTGTTGGAAATCCCTGATTAGGTTCTTCAGTACTCCAGCACAAGGGAGTCATCATACCAAATCTTCCAACTGCTGGAGACAGTGTGGCCTCTCAGAGGCAAATCATTACCACATATTCTGGTCTTGTCCCTTGCTGATGCCTTTCTGGAGGGAGGTTCATAAAATCTTTGAAAAAGTATTCCAGGTGGACATCCCATTTAAGTTGGAGAGTCTATATTTGGGCGTCAGGCCATCAGAAAATGGGGATAGATATATATTTCAGATACTAAGTGCGGCTAGCAGGAAAGCCATTACTAGAAAGTGGTTAAGAACAGAAATTCCGACAGTGGATGATTGGAATGATATTATTTATGATATTTTTAAGATGGAAAGAATTACTTTTTCTTTTAGGTTGCAACAGGATAAGTTTCGGAAGAAATGGGAAAGCTGGATAATGTACATTACACCGTTACAATCTTCATTTGTTTAAGGTGTATAGAAATGTCCATTCGGGTTAATTGTACTTTGAGCGCCAGCCGCGTTTTCCTTTTTACCCCCTTGAATGCCACCATCCACGGCCAATGTTAACGTTAATATCGCCTAATCTATGTTTAAAATTATGGCCTATTTATGTGTCTAATCTGCCCGTCGCTTATCAAAGAATCATTTTCCAGTCAACATTGTCAACATTGTCAAGGCAGATTGTATTTTTATCGCTTCATTTCCGTTTTGAAAATCACCCGTTTTCAGGGAAAAAACAACCCATGCCTATGATAATCGCCTTTTACTGGAATATTCCAGAACGTTGTCATTTGTCGGCCTATTTATGAATCGTTTTCAAATAAACGCTAGATGATCGATAGTATATGTGTGCGCACGCACGCTCGTGCCGTGCGCTGATAATCGCTGCTCTTATTTCCTCATGGCTTTTACAGTCAAAGCAGCCATATCACATATCACATAAATGCTTATATATCCGTGAAAACGAGTCTGATTATCCTAACACTGATAACATAGATTCCTTACCTGAGGTGAGATGGTATCCAAATGGTTTATTCCAATTTCCGATCGCCATTTGAAAAAATCGATAATTGTATCGATCCATCGTGTGTACAGTATAACCCATATTTGCCGTGGCTCAGAGGCTCCAGAATGAACTCTGGTAGACCCCGGCTGCATCAGTGAGAACTAAAATGTGGTGTCAGAAATCCGTTCTCCTATTCACTTTCATTGAATCCAATAGAACGACATTGTGCAATAATACAAGTAATCAAAGTAGGGTATATGTACATGAGTTTTTACAGAGCATGGTAAGACATGCTAGGTCCTGTGATAGTGCAATACACTGTTAGCTACGGATGAGGCACTGGGTCTTTATGTACACTGCTATACAATGCTCAAGTTATACTATACTATTTTTAAAGTGACCTTTCCTTTTGTAAAGTGACCATAAGTGTGAGCGTGTGCAGCATGAGTGTGTGTGTGCTCATGTTAAAGTGGCTGCTAGTGTGTGAGCGTGTACAGTGTGTGTGTTGTGTGTGTGCTCATGTGTGCTTGTGTGTGGAGAGTTCAGTGTTCAAGGCTCTGATGGCCTGGGGGAAGAAGCTGAGCCGAAGTCTCTCTGTCCTAGTTGCTGGTGTTCGCAGGCGTTTGCCTGACCTCAGCAGCTTGAACAGGCTGTTGTTGGGGTGGTGAGGGTCTTTCATTATTCTGCAGGCTCTGGATTTGCACCTCTTGTTATATAGGACCTGCAAGGGTGGTAGTGCAATGCCCATAGTACGCTCGGCGTACCACTCTCTGTAGGGCCTTCTTGTCCTGTGCCATGCTGTTTCCATACCAGGCAGTGATGTTTCCAATCAAGATGCTCTCTACAGCTCCGGAGTAGAAGGACTGGAGTATCTTCCCCGATACTCTGAACTTCCTTAACTGTCTCAGGTGGTAGAGGCGCTGCTTCGCCTTTTTTACGACTGAGTCTATGTGTGTTGTCCATGTCAGATCCTCTGACATGTGGACCCCCAGGTACTTGAAGCTGCTCACCCTGTCCACGGTAGCCCTGTTTATCCTCAGTGGTGTGTGTGTCCCCTGCTGTCTTCTCCTAAAATCCACGATCAGCTCCTTGGTTTTACCAATGTTCAGGAGCAGGCTGTTGTCCTGGCACCATCGTTCCAGTACCTCAACCTCCTCCCGGTAGGCCTTCTCGTCGTTGTCCGAGATCAGCCCCACCAGCACTGTGTCATCCGCAAACTTCACTATGGAGTTGGAGCTGAACTTGGCCACACAGTCATGTGTGTATAGTGAATACGGCAGGGGGCTCAGAACACAGCCCTGGGGGGACCCGATGCTCAGGGTGATGGTGTTGGAGATCTGACCCCACACCCTGACCGCCTGGGGCCTTTCACTCAGAAAGTCCAGTATCCAGGCGCTCAGAGCGGAGCTCAGACCCAGCTCGATCAGCTTGTCCACCAGTCTGGTGGGGACTATGGTGTTGAACGCTGAGCTGTAGTCAATGAACAACAGTCTCACATAGCCCCCCTTCTGGCGGTCTAGTGAGAGAGGGTGCTGTGCAGTACTTGGGAGACCGCATCATCAGTGGACCTGTTTGGCCTGTATGCAAATTGCATAGGGTCCATATCACTGTGGAGTGAGGCACAAATGTGATCCTTAACCAGCCTCTCAAAACATTTCATGGCCACAGAGGTGAGTGCCACCGGTCTGTAGTCATTGAGACCTGTTGGGGAGGATCTCTTTGGTACCGGGATAATAGTAGACACCTTGAACCAGGCAGGTACCACGGATTCCGCCAGGGATAGATTAAATATGGTGGTGAACACAAGGGCTAGCTGGTTAGCACAGGACTTAAGTATGCGTCCTGTTATCCCATCTGGGCCAGCTGCCGTTCTGGTGTTCACCCGCATAAATGCTCTTCTCACACTGTGTTCCGTCAATGAGAGAGCGTCCCCGCCCCCCACGGATCCCCCCCCCCCCCCTCCACGACAGCCGGCACGTCGCTGACGTCACTAGCCGGTGAGCTAGCGTCTCCACTGTCTGCACCAAACCGAGCGTAAAAGGAGTTGAATTTGTCCGCGAGAGAGGAGTCTTCGCTCCCCATTGAGGGGGCGCTGACTTTGTAGTCAGTTATCATCCGCAGTCCCCGCCATAAGCCTCTTGTGTCATTCTGTGCCATTTGTGCCTCCATCTTGTCAGCATACATCCTCTTAGCAGGTTTAACAGCCTTGCGCAGAGTATAGACTGTTGCCTTGTACTCCTCCATATTTCCTGTCTCTCTGCCCAGGTTGTAAGCAGTGGTGCAAGTTTTCAGAGCTGCTCTGATAGTACTGTCCACCCACGGTTTCTGGTTCGGGAACACCCACGCCTTTTTTGTGGGGACGATACTATCAGCTAAGGCTGCTATGAAGCTAACAACAGTATCTGCGAACTTGCTGACGTCACTGGCGCTTCCCTGGAACATTCCGCAGTCTACGTCCTCTAGAGCATCCCGAAGCGTGGCCTCTGATTGGTCGGACCATCTCTTTACCTCACGTGACACGACAGCGTCATGTGATCTCTGACTGTAGACCGGAAATAGGTAAATGGAGTCATGATTGGACGTGCTTGTAGCCCCCGCTAATGGCGGAGCCGGTACCGCTTTATAGCCGGCTCTGAACGGGGTGTAGCAATGATCCAGCGTGTTTCCTCCCCTGGTGGACCAGGCGATGTGCTGAAAAAAGGATGGCATCACTTTCTTCAGATTCGCCTGGTTGAAATCGCCGGCTACGATCATGGCTGCGTCCGGTGCTTGATCTGGTGGATGTTGAGCTGCCCCTGTAGCTCCGCCAGGGCCCTGGCGGTGTTCGCTTGGGGAGGGATGTACACTGCAGTCATGATGATGGCGGTGAATTCTCGGGGGAGATGAAACATGTGACATTGAATGGCCAGATGTTCCAGGTCCGGGGAGCATGAACTGGAGAGTATCTTAATCTCCTTTGGGCTTACCCAGCCATTGTTCGTAAGGAGACAGACACCCCCGCCAACGCTCTTACCGGAGGCTTCTGTACGGTCCGCTCGGAAGACGGTGAAGGAGTCCGAAATCATCCATCTTGTTCTCCAGCGAACGTGCATTTGCCAGAAAAATGGATGGGATCGCCGGACGGTAAGCATATCTTTTTAGCCTTATTCTGATTCCGCTTCTCCTACCCCTGCTTTTCTTCTTTGTCCTGCCACCACCTTTGTCCCCTTCTTTGTCTTTGTCCCGCCTGACGTGTCTCTAAACTCCTCTTTAAGTCCAGAGTTAGGTCTATAAGTGACTGGCGGTCGTATGACGTCCCCGCCAGTGTAGTTTCCATAAAAAAAGTAGTAAAAATAAACATAATAACTAAAAGTATGCACAATCTTTGCAGAGCAAAACCGACAACGACTGACCTGGGTCGCGCCATCTAGTCAAGAGGTTAATGCAGAGAGCATTAACTTTGATAGCTATGCTAACATGCATCTGATCTTCGAGTGGTTATCCTAATACCCCTACCCCCTCTATCTACTTTGTATATGAGCAGAGAATTAGTTCATGGGAACTTTCTGAGGAATCTATTCCCTTTGTATTTGTCTTCAGAGAGTTGCAATAAAAGGAGATCTCCATAGATATCCTCATCTTCATCCAAACACAATGCACACAACACTAGACACACTAGATGCACATACGCGCAAATTGCCTTCAAGTTAAGGGAGCTGAGCATAGTTCACACCAGGAAACAGTGCAGGGAGAAGTTCAAGAAATTAAAACGAGATTACAAGAAAATGAAGGAACACATGTAGCTCCAACAGTAGCTCCGACCGACAGACCGGCATGTGGTTTGACCATCTGGAGGAGTTGCTGGGTTGCTGAGTTACCGGCCTTCTCTAGACTCAGCCACTGCATTGCTGGAAGCCACCAAAATGGAGGACCAATCGCCTGAAGGTAAACCACATACAGCCCATATGATGCATGTAAACTGCTATAACGCTAACTGATGTGTTGCTATATTTTTATCCTAGCCAAAAGCTAGATGCTAACAACATAACCGCTAATGGTGTAGAATTGTGGTGTAAGCAAGGCAAAGGTTGGCTAAGTAAGGGGCAACAGTGGCTCAGGAGGTAGTCGGAAAGTTCTCCGGTTTGATTCCCACTCCTCCCGGGCAGCGTGTCGATGTGTCCTTGAGCAAGACACTTAACCCCTTATTGCTCCCAATGAGCAGGTTGGCTCCTTGCATGGTTGCCTCCGCCATCGGTGTGTGAGTGAATATAAGGAACAAAATTGTAAAGCACTTTGGATAAAAGCGCTATATGCACCATTTACCATTTAAGTTGTTTTTTCAGATGAAATGGACGGGCACACTGAACTGCAGAGACCAGCAGCCCTCATCCCTCTCTAGCTGAGGCAAACAAACTCTGAGGTATAACGTCACGGTGACCAATTGCAGCCACTCTTATTGTCTTGGACCAAATACGGCCACGCCCCACTCCCAGCAAAAAGTGGGAATCTCTAGAATGGGTTTGGGGCGGCGCTGTATACGGAAGTAGCTCTCAAGGTGACGATTAGACAACACTTTTTTGTTGTCAGTAGATGGCAGCATTGGTTTAAAATTAAAGGCTGAAAATGTTGAGAACTACAACACTGCATTTCCCAAAAGCGTTAGCACAGGTCGCAGGTCACTGGGATGTGTCTATATTCTCCGACGTGATCTGAACAGCGTTAAACTATTACTGCGACCTCGGTATAGCGACCGAGAATGGCCAACTAATTATCTTAACAAAAGTGCGCTGGTAGCGTTACATATGTTGTCTAAAGGGGGACATATGGTACAATTTAAGATTCTAATGATAATCGGCATATAAAGGACAAGATAAAGCATCGTTAATTTGTAAGAAACCTCAATGAAAACGGCGCAGGGTGCTATTGTTATGAAAATGTGATAGAATCCTATAAAAATGTGGACGCATTTGGCCTACGGTCCGTTACAGCATTTTGCCTGCAACCTAAAGTTTGTACTGGATTCTATTATAATGCAGTGTTTGTGAGAACAAACAACAATGTGTTCTAACAGAACTTACCCGAGACGCTTTATTCCATGTTGCAGTGAGTTAAATTGAGAAATACAGGCATAAACCATGCATCATCACCCAGCGACATACTCAGCACAACAATAATGGCTTGTCAATTATGTTAACCACTGCGATATTGTTTGTATTGTATATTATTTTTATTTGTGAAGTACTTTGTAACATTCGTTTTGTGCAATATAAATACAGATTATTATACACGCTACAGAAAATTCACAATATGCCATTGCCGGCTAAGAACATGATTCAAACTGAGCTTGTGCATTTATTTATTGTGGTGTGTTTCTGTGTTATTTTTCAACAAGGAAAGAGGAAAGAGGACTCTGACTTCCTTGACGCTTTGAGGGATATGGACGCCGCTAACCTGGCCGCCCTGCAGCGAGGACAGGGGCAGCAGCACCAGTCTGTGCAGCTGCTACATGAGAGCCAGCAGAGAGAGAGAGAGAGAGAGAGAGAGAGAGAGAGAGAGAGAGAGAGAGAGAGAGAGAGAGAGAGAGAGAGAGAGAGAGAGAGAGAGAGAGAGAGAGAGAGAGAGAGAGAGAGAGAGAGAGAGAGATGAGGTAACAAGAGTTGGTGTTCCTCCAGTCTGAGTCAGAGGAAAGCAGACGGCTGCAGGGACAGGTTCAGGCAGGGATTGTGTCTGTTCTTGGCCAGCTTGCCCAGTCAGTCCCGAGCCAGAGAAACCACTACACTGACCCACCACTGGAATAAAGACTGCCCCCACACACACACACACAGTTTTTTATGTTTTAAGTTGTATTTAATAATTGTTTACCCAGGGACAGTGCACATTAATCAACATATTCAGTTTCCACATCAATGTAAATGTGCCAGAGTTAGCTAATGAGCTAGTTTTCATCTGTAGTCCCTGCCTAACATGCATGCATGTCTTTATGGTGTAGGAGGAAACCGGAGTACCTGGAGGAAACCCAAGCGAACACAGGGAGAACATGCAAACTCCACACAGAAAGGTACTGAGGGTAGTTGGGTTTGTAGCTTCAAGAATCAAGAATCAAGAGGTTTATTTGTCACATACATACCAGGGCATACAGTGAAATGCGGGTGGTCATGCCCGCTTTGAATGTCCAATACAATAATAAAATAAAATAGGCATAGAAAAAATTAAATATCAACATCAAATAAATATGCGCATCATATAAAAGAGCATAATTTAGAGGCAGTGTTGGTGGGGCTGGACGCTGAAAAAGCCTTTGACTGTGTGAATTGGTCATTTTTATACAGGGTTTTGGATACATTTAGCTTCCATAGCAGTTTTATGAAAACAATACAGGCTCTTTATGATTTACATTTACATTTAGTCATTTAGCTGACGCTTTTATCCAAAGCGACTTACAACGTCTGTACGACAAGACAGCAAGAAGGGTACAACTCTATCAGCTGAGTAACAATGTTTATCAAAGTGTTGCGTGTTACAGTGTAGGTTAGTTTATTAGGACAAGTGCATGGCAGTAAGGTTAGTCAGGGTTAGATTTTTTTTAATAATTTTTTAAAAATTTTATTATCATTTCAGATAATGGTTGAATAAGTGAGTCTTTAGTCGACGGCGAAAGATTGGACGGGATTCGGCTGTCCTAACTGGGATGGGTAGTTCATTCCACCATTGTGGGGCAAGGACTGAGAATAGGCGGCTTCTCTTTGATGACCCTCCGGCAGCTTGGATAGGAGTAGGTCTGAGGCGGCCAGAAGATGCAGAGCGTAGGGGTCTTGAGGGTGTGTAGTTAGAGACCATTGACCGGAGGTAGGCGGGAGCGGTTCCCTTTGCCGCACGGCTCCCCATTGCTGCACGTATCCGCTTCAAGGCCCTCGACCTAGCATACTAGGTCGAGGGCCTTGAAGCGGATACGTGCAGCAATGGGGAGCCAGTGCAGGTCCCTAAGAAGTGGGGTGACATGGGCCGACTTCGGTAGGTGACTTGTTAAGGCTTAAGCTCCACAACGGTGGAAGGAATGTTCTAATGTTGTGCTAGTGTTTTAGCATGGCTATCGTACATAGCGGGATCAATATAACTCGCTATTGATTGTTTGTATGAGTAACGTTAATGCTAGTAGAATAGACACAACGTGAGGTAATCACCATCCATTTTAAACCGGTTATTACCTAATGCTAACATTAGCAAATAGACGCGACTGGTAACGTTACAGCGTTGTTGTTAGCCTAATGCTAACGTTAACGGGTTTAAATGAGTTGAAGAGGCTTGGTGGCAGTGGCCGGGAGGCCAGCTAGCAGTGCGTTGCAGTAGTAGAGGCGGGAGATGACTGTTGATTGGACGAGGAGTTGGGTGGCTTCTTTTGTCAGGAAGGGGCGTATCCTTCTGACGTTGCTCAGGAGGAATCTGCAGGTTCTGGTTGTCGCTGCAATGTGAGCAGAGAAGTTCAACTGGTCGTCGAGGACAACACCAAGGTTCTTGGTGGTCGGGGGCGCGGTCACAGCTGCATTCTCGACTGTGATGGAGAGGTCGGTCAGGGGGGAGGATTTGGCCAATAGGTGGAGCAATTCTGTTTTGCTTAGGTTCAGTTAGAGGTGGTTGGTCGTCATCCAGGCGGAGATATCGGACAGACAGGCCGAGATCCGCTCAGAGACGTGGATATCTGAGGGAGGGAAGGAGAGGAAGAGTTGAGTATCATCGGCATAACAATGATATGAGAAGCCATGAGACGTGATAATGTTACCCAGTGATTTAGTGTAGAGGGAGAAGAGAAGGGGTCCTAGGACCGAGCATAGGTCCCTCTCCATGACACTTGGTAGGAACGGTCGTTGAGGTATGATGTCAGCCATGTCAGTGCAGATCCAGCCACTCCCATTCCTGTGAGGGCCACGAGGAGGATCTGATGATTGACTGTGTCGAAGGCTGCAGATAAATCTAGGAGAATCAGGACAGAGGAGAGGCCTTTCGCTTTTGCTAAGTGAAGTGCCTCTGTGACAATGAGGGCAGTTTCTGTGGAGTGGCCAGTCCGGAAGCCAGACTGATTGGGGTCAAGGAGGTCATTCTGTAAGAGATAAGCAGTAAGTTGGTTGGATACAGCACGTTCAAGTGTTTTAGAAAGGAAGGAGAGAAGAGAGACAGGACGATAGTTGCCTATGACGGTGGGGTTCAGGGTTGGTTTTTTTATGAGGGGTGTGACTCTGGCTTGTTTTAGGGAGGTGGGGACCACCCCCGAGTTGAATGAGGAGTTGATGGTTGCAGTTAGGAATGGGAGGATGTCGTTCGCCACGAATACTGGAGACGCTGGGCTCGCCTGTTCGAGCCCAGCGCTCCACATTGCTTTCAGTTTAGCTGGTCGTCCGTACTAATACACATTGGCCGTATTAGGGGGTGGGAAACTGATGGGTGGGGATCGGTTGGTGCGCCTGTGCAGTAGAATCAGGAAGTGTCGGGGGCAGCGTGAGCCTCCCACGCGTTACTCCTCGCCACTGAGAGATCGAGCTGCGCAGGTGAAAAGATGCGACTGCTGTTACCTCAAATACCGGAGGCGACTTGTGCTATGTATGATTTAGTCCACATTGCAGCCGGCTTGTGGGAGGCAAGAAACAGCGTTCGTGACAGGGGAGGGTTGAATTGGATGATATGAAATTGGGATGGGAGAAAATATAGAAAATGGAGAAAAAGTGGATACAAAAAAAAAGGAATGGGAGGATGTCCGGTGCTATGGTCTGGAGGAGTGGGGAGGGTAGCTGGTCCAGCTGGCATGTAGTCGGACGGTTCGACATTACCAGTGTCAGGGTCTCGGCTTCTGTAATGGGAGAGAAAGATGACAGAGTGAAGGATGAGGTTCTCGATTCAGTGTTTGGAATGGGTGGGGGTTGGGAGAAGGAGCTGCGGATGTTCTCCACTTTTTCCCCAAAGAAGATCGCAAAGTCTTCAGCAGAAAAAGATGAGGGAGGAGGGGGTGGGGGGGGGGGAGTGAGGAGGGAGGACATGGTAGCATACAGTTTGCGAAGATTCTTGGCAGAGGCCTCGATCCTATGGTGAAAGAAAGAAGCTTTGGCATTAGTAATGGTTTTGGAGAATGTTAACAAGAGGTTGTGATATGTGTCGATGTCAGCAGTGAGGCGTGACTTTCTATACTTCCTCTCAGCCGCTCTCAGGACCTGTCTCTGTTCTCTCTCTGCATCCGTCAGCCATGGACTGGGTGGGGAACGGCGGGCAGGTTTCTCAACGAGGGGACAGAGCTTGTCGAAGGAGGTTGCAAGGGCTGAGAGGAGGGTGGAGGTTGCCATCTCTGTGGGGAGAGCAGAGACTCAAAGGTAGAGCGGATATTATGTCAGAGGAGAGGGTGGAGGGGGATAGGGAGGGCAGGTTGCGTCTGAGTGAGACGGTTTGAGTTGGGGTGAAGACCTTTCGGTTAAGCATGAGAGTTAGTGAGAAGGATATGAAGGAATGGTCAGATACATGTAGGGGAGTTACTGTGGTGTTAATGATGCTGGAGTTACGGGAAAATATGAGATCCAAGGAGTTGCCTGCTTTGTGGGTGGGAGGCATGGCAGTGGGAGTCAGGTCAAATTGTTGTAGGAGGGAGACCACTGGGACCGACTGACATGAGTCAGGCAGGTTGAAGTCACCCAATAGAAGGAGAGGGGTACCATCTTCCGGTAAGGAGCTTAGAAGCATGTCCAGCTCATCTGTGAATTGATCGAGGGGACCTGGAGGGCGATAGAGTGTAACAATGGTGAGATTGAAAGGATTAGAGACAGATAAACCAAGGGCAAGAATTAAGATAAATGGGACAGTGTCTAGTTCCTTTGGATTAGAACGCGGGACTAGGCAGGGTTGTCCAATTAGTCCCTTATTGTAGGCAATTTTTATTGAACCCCTTAGTCAGTGGATTATACAGAATACAAATATTAAAGGGATACCTATGAAGGGGGGTGAACAAAAAATTTCCTTATTGGCGGACGATGTATTAGTGTATTTATCAAGCCCAGAACATTCGCTTAAACAGTTATTTTTGCTTTTAGAACAATTTGGGTCATTCTCTGGGTATAAATTTAATGTAACGAAAACGCTAATTCTTAGTTTTAAATATAGCCCTTCAAGAAATATAAAGACGGAATTTAAATTACAATGGGAAGCATAATCCATGAGATATTTGGGAGTAAATATACCAAAAGATTTGTCAAAATTGTTCGCCATTAACTTCCTCCCCTTGAATCAAAAGATTAAAGAAGACATAAGGAGATGGGATCCAATACCTCTTCTGAATTTTGGATCACGAATTGAATCGGTAAAAATTTATATTTTGCAGAGATTGCTCTATCTCTTCCAGGCCCTTCCTCTAGACCTACCTGACCAAAAATGTCAGGAATGGGACAAACTTATTTCAAGGTACATCTGGCAAGGGCGGAGTCCTAGAATTAGATACAAGAGTCTACAACTAGCAAAAAGCAGGGGAGGGGTTGCACTCCCATGTTTGAAGGACTATTATAATGCTGCCCAATTAAGACCAATGACGTGTTGGTGTAATCCAGAATATTTTGCCAGGTGGAAGGAGATTGAGATGGCGGTAACGGAAGAGTATCCAATTCAAGCTGCAATTGGGGATAAGGCTTTGTTAAATGATTTAATAGAGTTGGGTAATCCATGGATTAGTTTACCACTTAAGCTGTGGAGTAAGGTAACAGCCCAATTTTTTTTTACAAAAGACATAAACGTTTTGGGATGGTGTGCGTATGACCCAGATTTTGTACCCAAAAGAATGGACGTAAGGTTTAAAGGGTGGGAGACTCTAGGCCTAACAGCATATTGTACCTTTTTATATCAGGGGTCCATGAAGAGCTTTCAAGATCTGAAGTTGCAGCATGGTTTGAAAAATGAAGATTTTTACAGATATCTTCAAGTTCGGCACTATATCGAGCAATTACTGAAGCGAAGTAAACAAACGCTTTCGGAAAATATTTTATTAAAAGTCTTCAGAGAGGCTTATGTCTCGAAATCAAACCAAAAAACCATCTCAAGACTCTATATGGGATTACAACAGACAAAAGGTAATTCATTGTATGTAAAACAGAAATTGGAAAAGGAGGGAAACCTAAATATAACGGAAGACGAATGGGAGGATTTATGTGAAATACAATGGAAAACATCAAGTTCACCAGTATGGAGAGAATTTTGTTGGAAATCCCTGATTAGGTTCTTCAGTACTCCAGCACAAGGGAGTCATCATACCAAATCTTCCAACTGCTGGAGACAGTGTGGCCTCTCAGAGGCAAATCATTACCACATATTCTGGTCTTGTCCCTTGCTGATGCCTTTCTGGAGGGAGGTTCATAAAATCTTTGAAAAAGTATTCCAGGTGGACATCCCATTTAAGTTGGAGAGTCTATATTTGGGTGTCAGGCCATCAGAAAATGGGGATAGATATATATTTCAGATACTAATGGCGCTTTTCCACTGCATAGTACCTACTCGACTCTACTCTACTCTACTCTACTCGCTTTAGGTACCTGGTACCATGTTGCTTTTCCACTGCAGGTACTAAAATAAAGTACTCAGTTTGTCTCCGTGTGGGGAGGCGGGGCTGCTGGTGATCAGCATGAGAGCTCACCGAGTGAATCCACAGTCACTTGATCCTCAATAGGAAACCAACCTAGATTTACCCTGAAGGACTGGTTCTGGCCGAACTGTTCGTTATACAAGTATCACAGAGACATTTCAAATGTACTCACAGTTGCACAAGGGTTTCGGACAGAGATACGGGATGGTTTGAAAGCTCTGCGTTGCTAATAAACATTTTAAATATTTTTTATAAACTGCTCAAAACGGCATTATTTCCGGCGTTGGGTGCATGATGCACATGCGCTGTGATCACACCAGGCAGCCAACGCCGGAAATAATGCAGTGTTGAGCAGTTTATAAAAAATATTTAAAATGTTTATTAGCAACGCCGAGCTTTCAAACCATCATATATAACAGACCTGCTGGGGCAGCGGACTGAGAGCAGGGGACACAAACAGGCTGGATAAGATGGTCAGGAAGGCCAGTAGCGTGGTTGGGGTGGAGCTGGACTCTACCGAGGGTGGTGGAGAGGAGGAACCTTGCTAAGCTCCAGGCCATCAGGGAAAACCCCTCCTACCCACTATACACAGACTTGGCTGACAGGAGGAGCATGTTATAGGCTCACACTACCTAAATGCAGCACTGAACGGCACAGGAAGTCCTTCATTCCGACAGCCATCAGACTATACAATGCATCACTGTGCCTCACTGCATCACTGAGCACAGAGGGACAGTTACCATCTTCCTGGACTCTTAAACAGCACTGTGCAATATTACACCTACTGTAGACTTCAGTATATTTTTACTGTATTTATTTACTGTATCTTTTATTCTATTTTTATTCTATTTCATTTTATTCTATTCTTAGGCCATTTGTTTTGTTATTCTTATTTGTGACTTGTTCTTTCTAAATGTTTAATGTTGAGTGATTTGCAGTGTCAAATTTCCCTCAGGATAATACATTTCTATTCTATTCTATTCTATATCTTTGAAAAGTCTCCATTTATTCAACACTTCTGATTTCACTGACAAACTGAACTGAACTGACAAAAATAAGGTGCATAAAAAAGCAAATAAAATTCCTCCACAGGCTACTCACCATCATTAGTAGAGCGGCAAGCGGCGTTTGGGGACAGAGTGAAATCTTCTTAAAACACTGCCCTTCCACTCATTCCTGAACTTTTTTGTTAAGTCCTTCTCAAATGCCAACTGAATTAAATTGGCTATTGCGTCGATGAAGCATACTAAGGCGATGTTCTGTAAAGACGTTCTTGAGGGTAGAAAACGAATTCTCACAGAGTGCCGTGCTAGCTTAAGTAGTGTTGTTGTTGACATCAGTGCCCACTAGGGCTGTCCCCGACTAAGGATTTGGATAGTCGACTTTGATTGAAAAAAAAAAAAAAAAAAAAAAATTGTTTTTTTTACCAGGGTGGGCACAGCTGACTCAGTGGGCGGGCCCGGCCCCCTAAAGCCCGCCCATGGCGCCGGGTCTGCTCCGGACTGTCAGGAGCCTCTGATCGGCTGACCTGAGGGACCTGGTGTTGGAATAGGGGGATAGGAGGTCTGAGATGTAGGAGGGAGGGTGACCATTAAGGGCTTTAAAAACAAATAGGAGAACCTTAAAATCTATCCTGTAGCGTACTGGGAGCCAATGAAGGGAGGCAAGGACAGGGGTGATGTGGTCTCTCTTGCGGGTTCCGGTCAACAGTCTGGCAGCAGCGTTTTGTACCAGTTGTAAGCGGGACAGGGAAGACTGGTTAATGCCTATATAGAGGGAGTTGCAGTAGTCTAATCTAGATGTGCATACTTGTACTTCTGCACTTTAACTCAGAATTATTAACAATTGATGCAATTTGTACTACAGAAGGCAGAGATAAATGAAGGAGAAGTCAAGATATTGTTTGTATGGACCATGGAGAAAATCAATAAAAAGAGAATAAAAAAAATAATAATAAAAAATGTATTAAATAGGTAAGACATGGTAAAAAAGACATGCTAAGTTCCTGAGAAACTGGTTCCTATATACACTATACAATGTTTTACTCTTTAACTCTTAAAGGTGACATGCATTATAAATGTCATTTTTTCTCAGTCTCTAGCATTGTATTATAGTAATAGGAGTTAGTATCAATGTGTTTTTGTGTCTAAATACCATATTGGCGGATTGCTCTCATTCAGCTCAGACCATTTCCTGCTTGATTTAATTAGGTCGTTCTGATTTGAGGTGCATGCTGATGTCAGTGGGCGCTGGGTAAGCGGACAGTGATGTGATTGGCTCTGTGTTTGTAGCTAATGCCCGCCCACAATCTACCTAGACTACACTCTACCTACAGCAGGCAGACCGGAGGACAGGAGTGCAGTAACTTGCCTAACTTCCACGATGAGCAAATCACGCAGGACATGTGCTGTTCCTGGCTGTAAAGCTCCTACAGATACAGCACTCAAAACTCAAACCTCTCATGCCTCTCTACCACTCTCTACCACTCCTCTATTGTTCTTGACCGGGCCAGATTTCACACCTCCACTTCCTCCCACAGGCTGGGCAGATTTTCATCTTAAATTTTTATTCGTCCCAAATGTCCCAGCCCCATCAGATTTCTTAGCTTTTTTCACTGTTTACTTATCATGCATTGCAACACTAATATATGGTCAGTACCCCAAGTCAGACTGCCCATATAAAAATTATTTTGGGGGTCTGAGGGCAGTAGCCCCCCGACCCCCTCCCTGGGGAAGCACTTAAGTTAACTACCCTCCCTTTGTTCCCCCAGCCAACACCCCCGGAAAATTAACACCTGAGTAGACTTAAGTGGCACACAAGCAGCAACAAGCAGCAGACAAGCAGCAGAATTGGTTTGATTTTTGAGCGCTGCGTCTGTAATACGTCTTTGCCCACTTTTCCCGAGGATGGTGTGCTTCGCCAGCAATGGACCAAGTTCGTTTTTGGGGACCCTCCTAGTGCTGTCGCAACGTCTCATACTCGGGTGTGTACCGCGCATTTTAGCACCTTTTTCCCGGCCCTTTTTTGAGGGCACTCCATCCACCCCCCCCCCCTCTTCGGGGGCCAACTTTATTATTTATTATACGTTTTAACTATTTACAGTACAAAATTTAATAAAAAGTGTAGTAAAATAAGAAAAATATTAAAAAAATATATTTCATTGCCCTCTCGGAGGGGGGGAACTCAGACTAGACATTGACAAACAAATTACAACTAAGGACAATGAAGGACAACAACGAATACACATGACAAGGGAAAGGGGGGGGGGCAGAGAGGGTAGTAAGTAAAGTAGCAGGTGAGGAGGGGGATTGAGAGAAGGGTGGGTTATGGAGTGGATGGCTCACAGGTCAAACTCCTATGATTAGGAGCCTAGATTATCCACAAGCAATTCCCAGATGTTATTAAATTGTGAGACTTCGATGTGATCCACGGTTGAGATTGTTTCCTGTGATATGTAATTTGAGAGAAGGCCCAACCATTGTCCAGTATTCAAAATGTTCTTGTCTTCCAGTTTAAGAGGATAGATTTCTTGGCAACAGCTAGAGAAACGAGTAGGGGTTTGATGTTCTGGACTAATAAATTGATAGCAGTAGTATCCCCAAGTAGGCAGAGAGAGGGGGAGAAAGTAATGCTGCAGCTCATGACCCGGGATAGTGTATTGATGACGGAATTCCAGAAGTCTTGAACAGGTGGGCAGAGCCAGGTGGCATGGAAATAGTTGTCTGGGGTGTTGAGGGTGCAATGGGAGCATACATCTGTACTTGCAAATCCCATTTGAAACATCCTGTGCTGTGTGATATGTACTCTGTGTAACACCATATAATGGATTAATTGAAGGTTAGTGTTGTTAGTCATTGTGAATATGTTGGTGCAAATTTGTTCCCAGGATACGGCATTGGGAGAGAAAGCCAAGTCCTGTTCCCATTTTGTGAAGGGGAGATGTGTCTGCGCTTGCCAGTATTTTGTATATTTTTGAAAATATTTGTGATGTTATTTTATTCATTGCTAATATAATTGGAGGTGGTTCAAGATCATTCTGTGTAGTGTTAATTTTTTTTTTCAAAAATTTTTTCAGCTGTAGAAATAGGAAGTGTTGGTCTGTCCCAATGCTGTATCCTTCAGTCAAATCTTGATAAGTGATTAGGCTGTTGTCTGTGAAGATGTGGTGAAGATGAGTAATGCCTTTTTGTTTCCAAGCTGGGAAGTATATGGGTGATTTGCCGAGTTGAAAGTCAGGGTTATGCCAGATTGGTGTGTATTTACAGGGTGTTAGTGTGTTACCAGTGATTTTGTTGGCATTCCACCAGGCTGTCAGAGTTGTGGAAATGACTGTATTCCTAAAACAAGAGTGATGTTTTATGCTTGTGCTAAAGAATGGCAGATCTTGTGGTGAGATTTCCATGCACACGTCCTTCTCAATGTCTTCCCAGGGGTTGTATTGTTGGGTAGGGTGAATCCATTTGTAGATGTATATTAATTGGTTGGCCAGATAATAGTTGAGAAAGTTAGGTGCTTCAAGTCCTCCTTGGTTTTTGTTTTTTTGAAGGGTGGTTAACTTAATTCTTGCTTTTTTATTCTTCCAGTAAAACTTAGTAATGGTGGAGTCCAGGGAGTTGAACAAATTGGTGGTAGGCTGGGTTGGGATCATAGTGAATAGATAATTAATTTTTGGGAGAATTGACATTTTGACAGTTGATATTCTACCTATTAGTGAGAGTGGTAAGTTTAGCCATCTTTGTGTGTCGTCTTCTATTGTTTTTAACAGTGGGATGAAATTGAGTTGAAATAACTCTGACAATCTGGGTGAAATGTTGATTCCTAGATATCTGATATTCCCTGAGGGGAAGGGGAAGGATGGGCTCTGAGCTGCAGGACTCCTATCACCCCCCCACAATGGCAAGATGATTGACTTCGACCAATTTATAGCGTAGTCTGATATTTTAGAGAAGGAGTCTATGAGTTGCTTGTAGTGAATTGGTTGGTTCCTGTAGGTATAACAACACATCGTCTGCATAGAGGCTGATCTTATGGTGAGTATTGTGTGTAATGATTCCTTTGATATCATCATTTTGTCTGATTGCTGCTGCGAGAGGTTCAATAAAAAGGGCAAAAAGAGAGGGGGAGAGTGGACATCCCTGCCTGGTTCCCCTGTGAAGTGTGAAGCTTTGTGATGTTAGTCTGTTAGTAGTAACAGTGGCCCTGGGTGACGTGTATAGTGTTTTAATCCAGTGAATAAACGACTCTCTGAAACCAAATTTTTGTAATGTCCGGAATAAAAATGACCAGTTTACTCTATCAAAAGCTTACCAAGAAAATCTCACGAGGCTCATACAGAACCAAGTATTTCAATCTAATGTACATGTACCTTATATGTGACAAATACAAGGATGAAAACTGTTCTATACATTTATTTTAATCTTTTGATTTACACCAACATACTGAAAGAAAACGGGTGTTTTGGGGTGTTTTTTCAATGTATATTTGGTTTATAAACTGATATATAGAGACGAGCTTTAAGAGGGTAATACCATTATCATCACGGGTTAGACGGTGGTGGAACCAGTGGTTTCAGAGGCAGGAGGCAGGCCGCATTAGCAGAGCAGAATGTTTTGAATTCCACAGCACATCAACATTGATAAGAAGAGTACAGGGCACAGACAGAGAGTGGAGAGCGGTTCATCCTTAATGAAACAGTAATGAAACGTTTTGAAATGTGTGAAAGGTTATTAGCAGTTGTCATGACAGCGCGTCGCATGACAACCAGGGGAGGGGCGGGCCATCGTTGCTATGACGAAGATCATATAAATCGAACAGTGGTTCCGGGTAAGGGCAGACTAAAATCTGACTGAGACTAAGAGGGAAGAAACCAGAAGAGACTCTCTCCTCTCATCACGGAGAGGGGGGGGGGGGGGGTGCCACATCATCATTAGCTTCAGCTAACACAAGGATGGTTCAGGCTAACGACCGGGCCTGACCACTATTGGACTGAATAATAGCAGAGACGATAGCAATGAAAATACAATCTGATAACATCTGGGCTGAGGCTTCTGTTTATATCAATAAACAACGCTCTTTCAAGAAAGGTATGCTGTCAAAGTGTCGAATTCTTACGAAGGTGGAGAATTATTATGGTTTGCGGATTGCACTAACGGGGAATGATAAGGATTGTATCAGCCAGTGTATGAGACGTCGGAGAGATAAAACACAACACAGATGGGGAGATGATTACACAAGCCAAACAGATGAAGACGTGATACTGGCCGATTTGATCAGAATCTAACAATACTCTGGGTATCCATTAGCACTAATTTATATATTTTATACCCAGTTAAACCACCTGTACATCTGATTAGCACCACTAGTCTCAGTAGTACTCATATACGTTATACCCAGTTTAATCACCTCAGTACATTGTATATTACTGTTGCACTTTACCTCTACATTTGCACTCTGGTTGGATGCCAAACATATTTTTGTTGTACTGTACATGTGCTGTATGATGACACTACAGGTGTATCATTTCATTTCATGTTTATTTGTTCTGTTCATGGTAATGCAGTCATGTACAGTAATGCACAGTAATGCACTGAAAACAATAAATATATATTTGTCCTTACTTAGGCCACAAGGCCCAGCGCCCAGCTTTGCCTGCGTCCAGCTTCCAGGGACATCAGTTGCCAGACCGACCCCCCAAATATGACTTCTGTTGGCACACAGCTGTCTAAGAACACTCTACGGTCACATGTCAAGAGTCGAGGTTTGTAAAATGTCTGATCAATTAGCAATTAATGTATTCCAACACACATGTAGTTTTGGCAGCTATAATAGCTTTTACATATCAACCCCCCCCACCAAGTTTTGTGCCTGCCAGGCTCTCTGATCTGACTGTCACCCTTCAACCCCAACTCTGAATCACTAAAGCACATTTTTAACTGCGGCCTGTTTAACTGCACATGACAATAAACAATCTTGTATCTATAGCAATGTGTACAGTTTGAACTATAGTCTCCCTTCTTTGACTAAACTATGTTTTGTAAATAGCTGTTCAGGCAACAGTGGTGTCTGTAGCTGTCGGGGTGGCGACCCCAACTACTGGCTACTGGTCTAGTCAACAGGGACCCTCCACCTCAACACCTGTGAAGGCGTTTAGACCCAGTAAAAGACCATGACTGGAGTCCGATGAGGATGATGAAGTGACCTACAGCTCCATAGACGTTCCAGAGCCTCATGATTCCACGTTCAACATTGACTCATTGATGAGCGAGCCCTCGATTCTAGCGTATGTTGTTACAAAAATCTCCATGGCCGGTAAATAGTAAAGCTGTATAGATGTGCCAGTTGTGCTGTCTGTCGATGACGTTATTTATTTGTGTTTCTATTTTCCTTTTTCTTATGCTCATCCCTTGAGCGAGCAGGCAACCATCACAACCAATCTATGAGGTCCAGAAATACATTGTTTACGAAGACTGTCTACTAGAGTTATTCCAACAGTGTACTATGTGCGATGCTGGATGTCATATCAAGAAGACTACACGAGGGACCTTCTTGGCTGTCAGCCAGCTCTGCCCCAGTTGCAAATATAGCAGAAAGTGGTCCAATCAGCCATTGATTGGGAGCACACCAGCCGGAAATGTACAGCTTTCGGCTGCTGTGTTTTTCACTGGCTCATCTTTCACCCAAATGGAGAAGGTATTTGATTGCACAAGTCATGTATCCATTATGTTTTCTTTTTGTTTGTGTTTCACACATGCATATTAGCGTTATTCATTTATTCTTTTCTTGTATTAAAAAATATTAGGTTCTCAATGCGTTACGCATCAAGACAATCAAGTACAGAGCGTTTCGGGGACACGCCAAGAAGTTCTTGGAACCTGCTGTTCTAAGTAAGTGGAAGACGGAGCAAGAGGTTGCCCTAGCCAGATTAAGCCAGAAGGCGAAGGTCATAATTGGAGGTGACATGCGCGCAGACTCTCCAGGTTAGAAGCATTTATTAATATGCATCAATTGATAAGTATCAAACAGCTTCCCAATGTCAGATTTCTACTTTATGAATACATTTTTAATATTGCACCACACTGATTGAAATTGTTATTATCATTGTCCACAGGCCACAGTGCAAAGTACGGAAGTTACTCTGTGATGGAACTTGACATGAATCAGGTCATAGACGTCCAGCTCGTTTAGGTGTGTATACAACAAGTCTAAAGACACCGCACCCTCCATTGTGCTCAAACACATCTCACAAAGCTCTCCCTCTTGAATCTTGAATCGCTGGAGGTGTGAAGTGGTCTGGCTGTGTGTGTGTGTGTGGGGGGGGGGGGGGGGGGTTAGGAAATGGAAATTTAAGTGATCTGTGGGATGGGGGATGAAGTGTTTTTAACACGGGTGACTATTTTGAAAAGGCTATTTCATTAGTCTGTCTCTCTTGCCTTGCTTGTTGTACCTCAACAGAGCAATGAGGTTGGCGGGAGTTACCAAATGGAGAAGGAAGGATTGAAGAGAAGCCTCGCTCTTCTGAAGGACAGTAGTGTGACATTGGACTGTATCGTCACAGACCGCCACCCACAGATTCAAAAGTACCTGAGAGATCTGGGCATCAAACACTTCTACGATGTGTGGCATGTGGCCAAAGGTATGACACTTGTGTCGAAAGGCACCACACATTCAATCTCTTAGGATGTTGTTATCCTGATCTGTTTAGATATGCATGATATCAAAGGTCTAAAATGAAGCGGTGTAAACAACTAATGTATAGCTTGGTAAGTAAATCAATTACGTAATAGAGTGGTTGATGACTGTTATGTTCTGCTTAATTCAAATTCAAGGCTTGTCTAAGAAGCTTGACAAGGTGGCACAAGATAAAGACTGCAAGGTGATAAAAAAATGGCGGCAACACTTATCGAACCACCTCTACTGGACTGCAGCCACATCAAAGGCGGGGGCTGAGAGGGTGGCCAAGTGGAAGTCATCCCTCAATCACCTGATAAATGTGACGTGCTCTCACAGAATCAGTCGGATGTCGCAATTGCTCATTTACATAGAATACACCTTTTTCTGTCAAACCGCGGATTTTTTTCACTTTTTTTTCTTTTCTTTTTTAACATTATTCTAATAAAACAACACCTTGGCTTTCATAATATGTATATATTATTTCTCATTTCGACTGGGAAATATGATTTTGAAGCGTAGCAATGAGAGATGGGGGGAACAATAATAATAATCAGGTCGCAGTTTTACTGAAGCGTCTCCTCCCGTCTCGCCCTGCCAATCTTCTCTGACACATGACACAGCATGGCAACAAGAATAACTATGAATGATAGGCTTGTTTGTTTGTTTGTGTGTCTCTTGATTGTCCAATCAATGAGTGTTGCTATACAAGTCGCGCGAAGGAGGACTTCTGTCAGAGCTCACGGTCAAGTCAACGTTATGCTTATGCTGGCCCAGCCAACACGTTAACGCTGGTATCGATCGGTCTACACTCTACATCTGTATCATCTGTTTTCTTTTTAGATTTGTATTCTATTTTAGTTCATAATGGCATCCCGCGATCCGGACCGGGGTGAAGAAGATGTAATCGCTCGGCTGTTAAACAGCAATGCGGTGCTGTCTGCAGAGTCTGGTGATAGATGGCGCCAGCTTATTAGTGATTATTTTTTTGCACCGGGACCTGATCATATTGATATTAATAAATCAGACTCGGACTCGGACTCATCCAGTGACACTGAGACCTCAGATTCAGACTCTGTGGGACCGCTGCAGCTCTCGGTCTCGGATAGTGATGAAGAAGAGACGAGCGAGATGGAGCGAGATGGAGAACCTCTTTTTTTAATAGACCCGACAGCTGGAGTGCTTCAAAGACTACAGGGCGAATACGCAAGTGTTGAGGTTGGATGCAATCTCGAAAAGGCTCGTTTATTTGCTTGTACCTGCAAGCTTAACAAAGGGCAAGCCTGCTGTACGCGGTTTACTCCTGAAGATATGGTGAAAATGCACGACCAGATTCAAGAGCTGACTGCTGGTAAGAACTTATCCACTTCGCGAGAGAGAGAGAGAGAGAGAGAGAGAGAGAGAGAGAGAGAGAGAGAGAGAGAGAGAGAGAGTCTATCTCTCTCTGTATCTGTGTGTGTCTCTCTCTCTGTATCTATCTCTCTCTCTGGTGTATACCAGCTTGTTGCTGCAGGGTTTGAATAGTTACTAGGTGAAAGAAATAACATGTGAAGATGTCAAATTATTCTATTTGCTCCGTGTGTGTGTGTGTGTGTGTGTGTGTGTGTGTGTGTGTGTGTGTGTGCAAGAAACAGAGCGAGTGAGTGAGAGAACTTGATCAACTTCAGAACTGTAGACTGTGATAATGCTGCACATAAATTGTGTGTGTGATGTACATGTATGTTTTTAACTGATGGCAGTGAATAACGGTAATTTTAGTGTCATGTCCCAGGTGAAAAACACATGTTCCTGTTAGGAAAGATTAGCAGCACCATGAACCTCTCCAAAGACACTTTATGTTCCAAAAGGAAAGATCAGAAGGAGAGGACGCATCAGAGGACGTCTTATTTCATAGAATATGCAGAGAAACATTCAAGTTTCTTCATGTGTAATTATTATTTTTGTATTAAAGACATTGGAACAAATCAATGCATTATTATAATTAGGTTAGGGTTACCCGGTACTGGGTCCAACTTTAAAAGCATGCTGTAACATTGCCCAACAATACATTTTCTGAAAGCTACAAGTGTTTTGTTTTAGAATATAATCACCAATGATTACTTACTCTTGTGACAATGATAAATAAATGCATTATATTCTATTTACAAAAGTTAAAAACTAGTCCAATGTCATTCATAGATTTCCTTAACGATCATAACAAACTCCCCTCTGCATCCTATACAGTTCATTGCTTTGTGTTTGCACAATAAATAGATTGTTATTTCTCACGTTCTTATTTGGCTTAATGTCCATGTTTATGTGTTTCAGAATTTCACAAGACAAGCTCACGGCAACCATCAAATTTTACAAGGAGTATGGTGTGGCTCCCAGGATAAAGAGGGGTGGGGGTCGCTTGGCCAACAAGAAGGTGCTTCTATATGAAGACATCACGAGGATCGTGAGATTCATCAGCAACTTTGCAGATGACTGTGCCATGTCACTCCCAGGACGCATTCCCGGCTTCAAGAGGGCAGACATCCGTGTGCTTCCAACAACGGAGACTAAGTCCTCTGTGTGGCGGAAGTACAAGGCGTCAATGCATGAAACTGGTGTGTATGTCTTAATATTTTCTTTGTCTTAAGATACTTGTTATTATGACTGCAGACATACAAACAGGTGACAAATTTTTTTTTTATTATTAAAGGAAACACCAGAAATGTTACATTTAACACACACATAAATTATACATACTCATCTATCAATATTTTATGAATGTATATTTTTTGTGTTGATAAAAATGATTCAAAATGAAAATAAATGCTTTCATTGCATTTGATTGATTAATTAGTGTTATTTGACAATAATAATGATTAATGGCTCATTATAAATTAGGCCCTTGATTTGCTTAAGTGGACTACTGCTACTACGAACCTGTCTTATTTTATCACTGTGTGTTCACTGTTCAGGTTATCGTGCTGCTGGCAACAGCACTTTCCGGAAGATGTGGTGCCAACTTCTGCCATACATTGTAATTGGCAAACCAATGACGGACCTCTGCTGGCAGTGTCAAAAACACAACGTGGCCATATATCGGAGCCAGGCACGTGCACACATAGGGGTGAAGGGGTGCCCGGGCACCTGCCTTTTTCATTTTTCATTAGAAAGTGCCCTTTTTATGCCACCCTCTTTTTTTTTTTTTTTTTTTTTTTACTGTTGCACATATAGATATACTGCCCTGCCCTTCCAAATGAAAGATGTCACGATAGCATCTAAATATTAGGTAAAGAAAGAGAGAGAAATGCCACCCCTCTCGTAAATAATAGGTCCTTCCAGCTTGGATTCGTTCTGACGGAAAACAGAATCATTTTGATTGACAGTCGAGTCTGCCAATTACGTCACACCGCTTGTACCCGCCCTGCTGTTCTTAGCACCAATCGGAAAGCACTTTTTTTCTCCACAATAAGGTTTTGCTAACATCCGATATGTAGTAACTAACTATTGTAATAACTTGCTTTATATTTGGAGTAGAAAGGTGGTATTGGTATCATTGGAAAGCTAACATTCTCCTCTTTCCATTGGTGTATACATCTCAAAATGTGTTTTCGGGTCAATGTGACTGATTTTGTAAGAGCAAGTCACAAATGTACATGAACACGACGAAGAACCACTCTATCCACGTTGTCTTCATGATGAACGTTTGTCGAGAGATATCAGCAAGTGGGTGAAGCCTGGTATGTACACACTATGGTTACATGTCAGAAGTTGCTATTCTCAAAAGACCTCTGTATGTCTGTCCGTCTTTCATCATGATTATATTCAACATATTTATTTATGTTCTCATTCTAGATTGGTGTGATTTACAAATGTATACTTGCTGGAATAATTCTAATCTAATGTAATATACTCTAATGAAATATCTGTACTCTACTCTGAATGCAATTTCTTTTTTACTTTAGACTCAAAACCTGCCCACCAGCTCGAGAAGGTGCTCCTAAACACGAGAATCATCAAAGATGTCTCTAAACTAAGTCCACACCATCAAACCTCTTCACTGGAGTCCTATCACAGTGTCATTTTACGTTTTGCCCCGAAGAACGTTGTCTTTTCATATATTGGAATGCTTTGCAGGTATTTTATATTGTGTACAAATAACTAATTATGGACTCCTGATGTGTCGAATCACTCATTATGTTGCAAATAGATAACCTCATAGATCAACTAGAAATATATTGCTTATCGAAATGTTCCTTTCAGACTATACCTAGCTGCAATGCATTTCAATGAAAACACCAACCGCCAGCAAGCTTCTAACACTTTGGGAGCGCCTGGCTACCGAATGAGCAAAAAAGGGTGGACACAGTATAAAACCGAGGAAAACCGCTCTGACAGTCAGTAAGTAAAAATATCAAGATTTATTATTGCACACACAAGAACTATATGATTAGAAAAATATTTGAACTTACAGTGGAACAGCAGTAACAACAATAACAATAAATTGAATAAATAATAACATTTTTAACATGACGTTGAAATTGTCATTTACAGGCTATGTGAACGAGCTCATGGAGCTCCTGTTTGACTGCGTCATTCGTGACCCCCAACACTATATGGAGGAGGTGCAGCAGATTCCCATCCCAGAACATCTGTGCGCACATTTTGACAGGCCTTCCATGGAAGATGCCGTTGCCGCCTATGTGTCACGCTTCAATCTAGTACCGGCCTGAAGCCATTGTAGACACCATCAGCATCCGGAAATTCGGTGTGGATTCTTAGGACCACACATGAAGGGATGACTACCCTCACTCTGCGTCCTAAGAACCCCCAACACCAGGCCACAAAACACCGGTACACGATATATCTGAAACGACTAAAGAAAAAGAAGGAAGTATTATATTTATGCACAAAAAATAAACGTTGTGAAATTACAATTTGTCATGTCATGTCATTGGACAGTAGCAAGCTGGACACCATTGATTATGTGGGATGTGCAATAAGGATTAGAGGGTGTTTGCAAGAAAGATTAGTATAGTCTGAGAGATGCAAGATGGAGAAACACCTGTAAATAAAATATAAATATGTAATAAATATTATTTACTTATTTATGCCGCGGACTGGTATCCGGCCAAAATCTGCCCTGTATATATTTGTGGCCATTTGTAGGGTATATGGGTTGAAGCAGACTGGTTGCAATCCAGGATGATCAACCATGCACGAAACTGCCTCGGGCTCTTGATTGCATCTTCTCCTGACCTATAGAAAACAAAATACAGTTAGCCATATGCATGGTTTTCAGTGCTACCCAGATGCAAGGTTGTGTGACATTGCTACTGTACCTGAGGAACCTCCATGCAGCAGACATTCTCCACCTCGGTCTGCATTCGTCCACACTTCTGTGGAGGAAATATGCTTAATTAACACTATTATAAACACTATTATATTAATATTAATTGATTGTAATACCATATCGCTCCACTAGGACATAAAAGGTCATATTAAAGGTCACTTGCAGACATGCCTGTCTTTGAGTGTCAACAAGTAATGAAATGCAATGTCATGTTGTTGATGCAAAATTGAATTCTGAAGTATCATGTAATTTGGCCATATTATAATTTGGGATAGTATGTCATCATGTGTTGACGGGCCAATTACAAGGTATAATGTAATATTGTGAAGGGATGTCATCATGTGTTGACCGGCCAATAACAGGGTATATGTCATCAGGAGATTTGCTTTTGGGATAAGGAGCAGAGCAGAGCCTTCAAGGAGCAGAGCCTTCAAGCTGATTGGTTTAATGATCATTTACATCATGAATCAGATGTCCAATAGGCCACAGGATAAATTACACAAGGATCATTGATTGGTTAAGATCAGTTTAGTACGATAAGAATAACCCACCTCTTTTGTTTTTTTATAAAAGCTGATGTTATTGTGATGTTTTTTAGTCTCTCCTCCAGAACTTTATGAAACACTGGAGGTAGTGAGTAGAAACAGATAGTTATCTCTGTTGGACATAGCTGCAATGGGCAGAGATAATGATGCGATATCTCTGATTAGCAGAGACCCAGAGACTCAGTTACCGTGTGAAATTGTCGGTATCTTTAATAGTAAACTTCTTCAAATTCACTTTAAGGTACGTTTTTAATTATTGCTGTGTAATTATTCTCACCGTATGGGTTCTTAACTGTGATTTACATAATTGTGTAAAATGGATTTACATAATTGTCACGACAATTTTGGCACCCGCAGATGGGACTCTTAACTTGACTTTTCCTAAGCCAGGGATTGTGGGCTGGACTTGTCAATACAGGGTCAAAAAGATAAAACGAACCAAGCCCATATTTAGAGGTGAGAATTCTCAGAGATGATGTTTGCCTCTGTAACTGTGAATCAGCTAAAAATAAATAATCTGAAATATTAAAAGAATATTTTCTGTATAAAACCACATCTGTGAGACTGAGCTCCAGTGGCTGAGAGAAAAAGATTGTATCTATAAACCAGGTCCCAGTATATATGCTGGCCGAAAAAGATTGTGTCTATAAATATTCAGGTCCCAGAATAATGCTGGCCAAAAAAGATTGTATCTATAAATCATGGTCCCAGAAAATATACTGGCCGGAAAAGATTATGATCTAATAAACCAGGTCCGGACGTCAAAACGTTAAGTTATAATTATTTCAGAAGTAATAAATAAATAATAATAATACAAATTCCAAAAGAAACGTAAATTAAGCACACACATGATATTAATTATAAGTAGTTACGTTTAATGGGACAAAAGTGTACAGTGGGTAGACACTGACAGTTCAAGCCTCAGCTGCTCTAGTGGCCCTCCCGTGGGCTTGAACTGATAAGCACACACGCGAAGGGCCTGCAAGCCCTCCTGGCAGCTAGCCAGGACACACAGACTGTCAAATATACAGTAAACACATGGGTATATGTTTTGTTGACCGGTGTTGTTGTGTGTAAATGTTGTCAATGTAAATATACATGTGGGTATATGTTTGTTGGCCAGTATTGTTGTGTGTCAATGTTTGTAAATGTCACTACTAACCACCAGTGTTTAAATACCAGGAAAATAAAAAGTATATGAATATACTGGGCAGAGAGGGTAAAGGGATCGCCTTGATCACACAATCTTTTTATCAAATCTGTTAAGTAATCGGCACAACACTGCTGATAGCACTCTCAATGGCATTTATTTTGGTGGATAAAGACTGTACAGTTACCCATCGATTGAATGCCCTAACCCGAGCCGCGAAGAAGAAAGAGCTACTATGCTCGTATATAGACCATTCCTGATGAGGAAGCTAGTAACGTGCGCTGTCCTCCGATTACAGCGGCAGAGCTATATGCTTCCAGCTGACATTCGGGGGAACACAAAAGACTCTCCATTAGATGCAATTGGGAAACTGAGAACAAAGTACAGTAGTGCAGCTCAGACGTCTTGCATAGAGTGTGAGACAAAAAGATTAGATGAAGTATTAAGAATTAGATAGTGAGGGTGGCAGTGCAGAACCCGACAGGAAGGAGGGGGGGGACTCTTACTGACAGACAGCAGACAGCACCTCTAAACTTTGTAGAATTAGCCGAAAAAATTAAATACATCAAATGTAATTTACATGATAAAAGGGAAAATACAGAGATATTAAAACAAATTCTGTGAGTTATATGTACAACTGCCTGAAATGGAATATAAATGTTTCTCTATTTCACAACTCACGGCTCAGTGGGGTTTGTGTGAGCGGGCTGGTGGGCTCTGATAAGGTTATCAAGATCAAAGCGGGCAAAGAATTACAGGCCCGCGGCTGTCACCAGGGGTGTAAAAAGTACCCAGAAATTATACTTAAGTGAAAGTATGGGTACCGTCTCAAAATCTGACTCAAGTAAAAGTCAAAGTATCTGGCTAAAAACACACTTGAGTAAAAGTCAAAAAGTCCTACTTTTAAATGTACTTAAGTACTAAAAAGTAAAAGTAATTTTTTTTAAGGGATAGACCAGGGGTCTCAAACTCATTCCATCGTGAGCCAAGTTTTCATTTTAACTATACATTGCACCAGGTGAGTTAGTTGAAGAGGTGAGCCAATTAGTGAAATCATCAGCTGGTGTTTAGGCAAGGCTGGAATGAAACCAAGCATACACTCTGCCCACAATGGAATGTGTTCTGTGATAGACAATGCTGAAATAAAAGAACAGAGGACACTTTTTTTGCATTAAAATTATTTAATGCACTTCTCCATTGAAGGTAAACTAACATGGACGGCATTCACATCACAGCATGAATAATATCACAATATTAAAAACAGAATGGTGTATCCTGAATAATATCACAATATTAACCACAGCATACTGGATTATCCTGAATAATATCACAATATTAAAGGCAGAATACTGGAGTACCCTGAATAATATCACAATATTAAAGACAGAATACTGGAGTACCCTGAATAATATCACATTATTAAAGACAGAATACTGGAGTACCCTGAATAATATCACAATATTAACCACAGCATAATGCGGATCTGACTGTCTATTCTTCTGATAGCAGGTGTTTATTCAAATATCCCTGCTTTCTATTGTTGCACAAGGACCAATCAGCATGGGTATGGGCGGGTTCATTTACCTTTTTTTTTTTTTTTTTTTTTTTTTTCAACATGAAACATTACTTGAGCACCCGTCATCTCCAGTATCGACAACCAAGGTCCCTACCCCGTGAGGACCCCAAATCCGGCGCCCCAGCGAGCCAGAGCATCATGCCTCTTTAACACTCCGACTCACCAAGACCTCGAATCAGGGGCCCCCACCAGTCCGAGACCGCATCTTGTTTGCTTTTCTCATATTTTTATATTCAGAGTTAATGATATTGTTTAAACTGTTCATTTTTTCTCATACGTATTTTTAAATAAACAATAATAAATAATAACAACAATGACAACAACAACATCATTGTTATACAACAGACAGGCCTCTTATCCGTCTGTTGTACAACTTCTTCCACTAGGGAAACCCACCTCCAAAAAATACACAACCGGGGATAGACATCCCAAGACCCCCGGCCCCCACCCCTCCCCCAACCAAACAGCAAAACCACCAATCGACACAGCCAGCGACAGCATGCGGATATATTCACATACCGCCACTAGCCGTATCAATCAACAGCCCCTCTGCTCAATCGAGAAAACAGCGGAGACCAAAGGTCCCGGAACATCCACCCCCGGCCACGCTCCTCCAAGGTCAATCTCTCCAATGGAAGAAGCTGGGATATCTGATCTTGAAACATCTCAAAAGTGGGCAAAGAGTCATTTTTCCAAAACAGGAGAATACATTTCTTGGCAAAGTATGTTATAACAATCAGCAGTCTATATTTTTTTGGATCCATCTGGATCTCTGGTAATTCATTAAGTAAATAGGCACATGGAGACAAGTCAAATTCCGTTTCTAATAGAGATTTTGTAAATGAATGAATACAATTCCAGAATATTTTTAGTTTATCACAGTGCCAAAACATGTGTAGAAATGTTCCTTCGTTAGTTTTACATCTAGGACAGTTTATTGAATTATCTCTAGACATTTTATGCATTTTTATTGGAGTTAAATACAATTTATGGATACATTTAAAATTAGCTTCCTTGATTTTGTTACTTGTAAATGGAAAGTGTATTCTATCACAAATATTTAGCCATGTATTTTCTTCAAATTTCATGGTTAGGTCTGTCTCCCAGATCCTCAACAAAGGCAAAAAAGATGAGTGACATTCTTTGGAGAAGATGTCATAAAATTCACTAATTTTACCTTTAATTGTGGTCGATGACATTAGTATTTCTTCTATTTCATGTAATTCTAGTCTTAGTTTATTTTCTCTTCTCAGTATGTGTATAATGTTTCTCATTTGTAAATATTTAAATAAATCAGTATTTGGGATGGCATATTCTGTTCTTAAATCCATAAATGATTTTAACTGCATATTTGTATGAAACAGGTCTTTGAATTGACTTATCCCCAACTGAGCCCATGTTTATCTAGATCAGGATTGTGATAGATAGGAGAGTATATGGAGGTACAATTGGTGATACCCAGTTTTTTTGAGCAGTCCTTCCAAGCACATAGTGTGTTAAAAACAGTGAAGCAATTACCTATGTTTCTTATCTTTTTAAATTGTTTTATAAATATGAGAGAGTCCAATGGTAACGGGTCAACAAATGTAGCTTCTAACTGAAACCACTGTGAGTCCCGTCTTCCCAACGACCATGACAGTACATTTCTTAATTGGGCTGACCAAAAATAATGTTGGAGGTTGGGGAGACCGAGACCTCCCATGGATTCTGGTTTCATAAGTGTCAATAACTTTATCCTAGGCATTTTGTTGCAACAAATACATTTTGAGATGGGTCTATTCATAGATTTGAAAAATTCTGTAGATAAGTAACATGGTAACATTTGAAAAAGGAAATTTAGTCTTGGAAGGACGTTCATTCTTATTACATTTATTCTTCCCAGCAGAGATAATGGGAGCGTGGACCATTTACACAAATCAGTTTTTATCTTTTCTATAAGAGGACAATAGTTTTCCCTGTACAAGTTCTCTAGTTGCGGTGTAATGTTTATTCCCAAATATTTAAACCCTTCTGGAGACCAATTAAAATTATATGTTTTATACATCGTTTCGGTTGGGGTCATATGCAGGAGACAAGCATTTGATTTATTAAAGTTTAACTTATATCCAGAGTATTTTCCAAATTGTTCTATTTCGTTATATAAGTGTGATAAGGACTGTTCTGGGTCTTTTATGTATAAAATAATAGGATATTTTATGTTCCTCCTTATTCATTTTCAGTCCTTTAATGTTAATATTGTCTCGTACACATGACGCCAGCAATTCAATCACCATCGCGAAGAGTGAACTCGACAGTGGGCATCCTTGTCTTGTCCCTCTCGTTAGTGTAAAAAAATCAGAGGAAGCTCCATTGGTAATGACAGCTGCTTTAGGATTTTTATAGATTGCTTTAATCCAAGCGATAAAGTTTGGTCCCATATTAAGCTTGTCAAGTATAGAAAAAATAAAGTTCCATTCAACCCTATCGAAGGCCTTCTCTGCGCCCAGTGATAGGAGCAGAGAAGGGCTCCGACTGGTGTCCAAATGATTTATTACATTTAAAAGTCTCCTTATATTGTCAGCAGAATATCTCCCTTTTATGAAACCTGATTGGTCTGGATTAATCAATTTAGGCAAAATATCTTCTAGTCTTTTTGCTAATAATTTGGTTATAATCTTGTAATCGTGATCTAAAAGACTAATAGGTCTATATGATGAACAATTTAAAGGATCTTTGCCACTTTTGTGCAATACTGTGATATGTGCTAGGTTCATTGATTGAGGGAGTATTCTATTGTGACAGAAATTATAAATCATTGCCATAAAAATGGGATGAAGTTCAGTCCAAAATTCTTTATAAAATTCAGCAGAAAAACCATCTGGTCCTGGGCTTTTATTTATGGGCATTAACTTAATTGTGGCCAGAACCTCTTCTTTTGTAAATGATGAGTTAAGGTATTGCTGGTCTAATTCAGACAATTTTGACAATTTCTTATTTTGTAAGTACTGGTCCAGTTGTTCTTGTGAATGAGAACTTTGAGATTTGTAAAGTGTATTGTAGAATTCAAAGAAAGCTTGATTAATCTCTTTAGGTTGATATGTTATATTATCATTTAGATTAATTGCTTTAATAGTTCTTTCAGTTTGTTCTTTCTTTAATTGATGGGCCAGTAATTTACTTGGTTTATTGCCAAATTCGTAATGCTTTTGTCTAACGTAATTCATTTTTGTTGTAATTTCGTTTGAAATATTAAGGTTTAATTTGGCCCTGGCCACAATTAATTGTCTCCAATTGTCCTCTGTAGACGCTGTCTTATGAAGTGCTTCACATCTTATTACTTCTCTCTCAAGTTCTTGTGCTTGTGCTCTTTTTACTCGCTTTTTAAATGAACCATATGAAATTATTAGTCCTCTTAAAGTGGCTTTTGCAGCCTCCCAGATAATGTTAGGGTCAATGAGGGGGTCATTATTTTCCTTTATGTAGTTTGTAATCCATGTTCGCGTTTTTACTTTAAATTCTTCATCTTGGAGTAATGAATTATCAAATTTCCATTGTTTGGTGAACGAGTTGTTCCTATTAAACTGAATAGTCATGCATATTCTGGCATGATCTGATAAAATGATTGGGCTAATTTCACATTCCTTTATCATGTATATATATTTTGAGTAAATAAAGGCATAGTCTATTCTACTATATGAGTTATGTACATTTGAGAAGAAGCTGTAGTCTTTAATGCCTGGATGTAATTCACGCCAGACATCAATTAGGCCACTTTCTGCACATAACCCTTGAAGAACTTTTGAGGATTTGGAGCTATGGTTAGTTTGACTAGACTTATCCAATGCTGTCATTGTCAGATTAAAATCTCCCGCCATCACTCCAAAACCTTTACAGTTTTCATTGAACAGCAACACCATGTCAGACATAAATGTGGGTTCATCGGCATTGGGGGCATAAATGTTCAAAAAAGTAATGGATGTTCCCCAAATGCAGCCTGACACCAAGTCAAACCGTCCGTTTGGGTCTGTAATTGTTTTTTCTACTGTAAATGGTATTGTTTTGTTAATCAAAATAGCCGTTCCCCTGCTATGACTTTTATATGATGAGAAATAGACCTGACCTACCCATTCTCTTTTTAACTTTGCGTGTTCAGTGTCTGACAAATATGTTTCTTGTAAAAAAGCCACATCTACTTTGTTTTCTTTTAGAAGGGATAAAAAAAATTTCCTTTTAATAGGATTTCCCAAGCCTTTAATGTTCCACGAATTTATTATTATATCTGACATGGTAGTTGGTGCAATCTTTGAGGAGTATCTATGACTGTATACATTTGCCTCGAAAATATTGCCATTGCTTTTATTAATAAACATGACCAAAAAACTAAAACATAGAACACAAAACATACATAGAATACACATACATAGAATAAAAAACATACATGAAATACATCAACCCACCCCAGCCATGGTTTTCTGAACCACAACATTTACCCCCTTACTCTAGGCCATAGAGAAACAATAATGGAAAAAACAAAATAACTGAAAAAGAATTAAATCTTTCTTATATTGGCCCCTGGAGCTCTTGTCTTCAGTGTAATAACTTCCTTTTATTTATTTGTATTTCTCTTTACACCCCCTCCCCTCTTCACTTCCCCCCATGTTGTTAAATATGAGTTGGTCACCTGATATTACTGAATGGTGAGGGGTGTTTCTTATTAGGCAGACTTTTTTTTTTTCTTTTTTTTTTTTTATTATACTGCTGAGAGTTCTCCTCTCCACATACTTTTTACCATTCAGTCATTGTGACCTTCTAATGTTTGAGAGAAAAATATCAGTGCAAAACAGATGCATGTTAAATTCGTGCCATTCCTTGTACCCCCCTCCCTTCCTTTAGTCATGGTATCGTCCGTATGACGTCACACGTTGTTGCAGGAAGTACCGCTGCCAGACAGTAAATATACACGTTGAGGAGAAAAGAAAGAAAACAGCCGATCGCGACTGTATTGGCAAATCAATACCCCTTCCTCTGGGGTTTCAAAGTCAAGTGATTTGTCCGTATTATAACAGTCATAATGAGGGGGTGCAAACAAACAAACAAAAAAAACTTTGATCCCCATTGATGGGGATTTGATTGGCTGTTTACCTGCGGTCGCAGGATTAATAACGTTAACGTTAGTTCGGCCAGATAAAAAATTCAAATATACTAATTAAAATGGTTGGACCTGTGAGATTTGTACTTTGTACTTTGTAGGTCTGCATTTTAAATGTAAGGAGTAAAAAGTATGTTTTTTTTCTCTGAAATATAATGGAGTAAAAGTACAAAGTATACAAACCTAATAATACTCGAGTAAAGTACAAATTCCCCAAAACAGTACTTAAGTATTGTAACAAAGTACAATTACTCAAGTACTTTACACCCCTGGCTGTCACTGACAGACAGAGGCACAGACTATAAAGGGCTATTTCCCTATTTTAACTAGTTTGAGCTATGGTTAAAACCATTGTTCAAAAAAGGGGGGATGATAGAGAAAATAGCCATTAGCCATTTATTGAAATACAACTAAATAAAGCCATTAGCCATTTATTGAAATACACATTTTTAAAGATTTCTCACAAAAAAGTTGTATTATCCCGAGGGAAATTTGACACTACAAATCGCTCGACATCAAAGTGACCAAACTAAGCCTAAGATAAGAACAGAATAAAATAGAATAAAAATGGATTAAAATAATATAGTAACAAAATACTGAAGTCTACAGTAGGTGTAATATTGCACATTGCTGTTTCAAAACTAAGAGTCCAGGAAGATGGTAACCATTGATTGTTTTACTGTTGTCTGTTCTCAAATTACAATTTTGTAAAACTGAAATACACAACAACAACAACAACAACAACAACAACAAAAGAATAATCACACAATTGTTGTCAATGACATTGCATTACAGTATACAATACAAATACATTGTATGTGTAAAATTACTTCAACTAAATGTAAAATGACCAAAATAAGCTAAAGCAAAATGTCACTTAAATGCTGATATGAATGTGCCTTTTAAATAAAGTACAATATTTAACAAAGTTCACTCAACTAAAATATGGAACAGAAAGTCCTTTGAGTTGACTGAGAATTAGCATAACATTAGCAATACAGGTAGGCTAACCAGGAGTTAACACGAGTGTATCCAAACTAAGCAAACATGTTAACTGAGCATTACAGACTCACACAGGTGAAATAAATAGCAATATGATGTTTGCACAATAATCACAGACTCACACAGGTGAGATAAATTGCAATATGATGTTTGCACAATACAAAAAAACTTACAAGCAATAATTTCCCAGGCTGGAAAAATAGGAACTGCATACAGCGAGAGACCTCATATCGAAATACTTTCTGGGGTGATGAAATAGCTGACCTGGCAGTGTCACATGACTGAATTAGCCAATAGCATCAAGGCTAGAACAAGCTAAAGAAAATGAGTGCAGTACTCAAAACGTTCACAAGAGAATGGAACAAATCTTTCCATCCAAGTTATAAATTGAAGAAAGAAAGCAGGAATAATGCACCAATCTAACAAAGTTTTTCTATCCGCTCGCAGGTGAAAAAGCCCTACTGAAACCACGTGAGGGCCACTTCATAGCCTGCAACCAGGAAGATTGGGTGGACCATACCAGGTCCTGCTCATCACCACGTCTGCCAGCCACTGCAGGAAATGTTTCAAGCCACAAGAAGTATCCTTGAAAAAGACAATTAAAAGAATCACATTATAAAACGAACAAAAGAATGTGTAAAAAGTATAGGAAGGTATACCTGGTTTAGGAAGAGCCGGCGGGTACTGATTGAACAGTATCAATTTATTTTTTTAATTTATTGTTTTTGGGCGGCAAGGCTGGAGAAGGTGCCTGTGCGGACTCCAGTAGGCCGACAAAGATTAGGATAAGATCCAGAGAGATTAGAAAGACCATAGGCAGAGAGAGAAAGGAAACCAGGTATACTGAACAATAAATATATAAATAGATAAGGATATAGAAATTGTCTGCAGTAGCCAGTGGAATTAACAAGAAGTAGGAGAGGGAATATTATTTTCCCCGAGCAGGTATACCTGGTCTGCAACACTAAAACCTATAGTTGTATACCTAGAGAAAATGTCAAAGGGTACCTGTTATTTAGTTTATCTGACACCATTAATCAGAAAAGCCAGTACTAATGAAATTAGTATATACCATAAAAAAGTAAACGTGTGATCAGTCAAGGATCACGGATTATGAGTGTAATTTTTCACAATATGGGACCTAGAGATCCCATAGCTAAGATAGCAGTGTTGTCTACAATATTAGAGAGACACAGGAATCTAACCGAAAAGGTTTTGACTTCCCTACAAAAAGGGGGGGGGGGGGGGTATGTGAAAAGCTTCATGCTGAATGTTATTACAAGAATCAGACTCAAAGTGTTACGGAAACCAAGTGGGATGTTATATGTATATAATTATCTGAAGGGGGGGTGAATTAACTATCAAAAGAGAAGTGAAGGAAATAATAATAATAAAACAAAGTAAAGACAATTTTATAATAATTACCATTGCCACTTTACAAGCAAGAGCTATATGTTTGTATGAAAAAAGATTCCCCATACCCTGACTGCGTCCAGTGAAGGAAAAAGACAGAAAAGGATAGCAGAGGGGGCTAGTTAGTATGTCTGTGCGCATGTGCAAGATCCATACAGCAAGAGAAGTGACAGGAAACACATGGGTTGCTGATAAGCACAATGTCCATTATGAAAAGAAAAAACTGTGAAACAGTGTTGCAAGAGAAGTGACAGGTTGCTGATAAGCACAATGTCCATTTATGAAAAGAAAAAACTGTGAAACAGTGTTGTTTTAAAATGAAAGAGGCATAAATGATATGCCAAGTTTGAAAAATTATAAATGTACCACAGATTATATAACATGAAGTGTTGAGATTAATATGCTTCCAGGAATTCGCCGGAAACTCCGGGAATGGAAAGGCAGAGTCAAGCATCGGCTTGCAGTTGTGCGTCATGGGACTTGTGACAAGAGGGGCCTGAGCAACCCAGATGAGCTCCAGGCTGCCATCAACAGCAACAGGAGGGAGGGCCGGCGACAGAACTTTGGCAGCTTCCTGTTCACCTACTGGGCCAATGGGACCCCACCAGGCTGTCATCCCCAAGCTCTCCATGGGCATGGCTGTGGGAATCAACAGAGCCTCGATGACCTCCAACCATGATGATCAAGAAAGTACAGAAGCTGAGCGCTGCTCTAAGTGAGCAGGTTGATGAAAGAAAGGAACAGGTGGACTGACTATTGGGATAACTTCCCAGTTAGAAGATACACAAGATATGGAAGTGTGCCAGGTCATGGGTGTACACTGGACTCAATGAAATAAGGAGGATATTATTATGCTTATAGGGAAATGTTAACATGTTCACAATATATTGCTAAAAGGGAAAATAGATATGACAATTTTGGCAACAAACAAATGCCCCAGATGAGAGTGTGATAACAAAATTGGGTCTATGGCTCCGTTGTGACTTCACACTAGAACTGGAGGAAAGGCCATGTCATATCTCTTCAACCTTGGCTGTGTTTAAGAGACAGACACTGTTTAAAACTGTCGCCTATAGTGTTTGGGCTGTATACTAGTCAGACTAGTTAAAGTTTTGTACAGAGGAATATGTATTTAACACGAAGTGGATAATATTTCCCTCACAGAAAAAGCTTACAGGAAAATAAGATACCCATGCACGCGCAAGGGTCGAGGCATGGTGTAGTGGCTATATTAATGTATAATTAATATTAAGTATTTAAGGGGGGATTGTGGAGGAAATATGCATAATTAACACTATTATAAACACTATTATATTAATATTAATGGATTGTAATACCATATCCCTCCACTAGGACATAAAAGGTCATATTAAAGGTCACTTGCAGACATGCCTGTCTTTGAGTGTCAACAAGTAATCAAATGCAATATCATGTTGTTGATGCAAAATTGAATTCTGAAGTATCATGTAATTTGGCCATATTGTAATTTGGGATAGTATGTCATCATGTGTTGATGGGCCAATTACAAGGTATAATGTAATATTGTGAAGGGATGTCATCATGTGTTGACCGGCCAATAACAGGGTATATGTCATCAGGTATTATTGACATGTTGAATTCTGATCATTTACATCATGAATCAGATGTCCAATAGGCCACAGGATAAATTACACAAGGGTCATTGATTGGTTAAGATCAGTTTAGTACGATAAGAATAACCCACCTCTTTTGTTTGTTATAAAAGCTGGTGTTATTGTGATGTTTTTTAGTCTCTCCTCCAGAACTTTATGAAACACTGGAGGTAGTGAGTAGAAACAGATAGGTATCTCTTTGGACATAGCTGCAATGGGCAGAGGTAATGATGCGATATCTCTGATTAGCAGAGACCCAGAGACTCAGTTACCGTGTGAAATTGTCGGTATCTTTAATAATAAACTTCTTCAAATTCACTGTAAGGTAAGTGTAACTGAGGGGTACAATTCCCTGACTGTATTGATAAGTATGGTATCATTAAACCACTACCGTCTTTATGTACATTCCTACTGGCCATACAGTACACAGGTATCTAATGATGAACACTTCCCCACAATGAATCGGTTCCACACAAAGCTGTATTTAAGTATTTATTGCAGCAAAAGGTACATAATATACTTTACTTTACTTCACTTTGAATGCGCTTATAAGGCAAAGGAATGTGCGTAGGCAAATCAATAACGAATGTCCATTCTCATATTACGCAGGAGGTAATCATACAACCTGAATCTTAGGGAATTATATCTATGGTACACTAGTAATATAGCGGGAGATACTGGAAGGGTCCCCCCGGTTGTAAGCCAGCAAGGGTAGAGGATCTGTCGGTAGTAGAGTCTGGGTCAACGATGATAAGGAGACTCCGAGTACAGGAGACGGTGCAATAAGATCTTGATCCACAGACGAATACAGCTGTTCTCCGTAGCATGTAGCTCCACATGGAAGAAAGCTAGCCTGCCTCAGGCTTCTGAGGGGCAGACTCGACGTGGCTCCTCACAGGGTAAATCCCACACACTTGTGGGTGTCGGCGATTCTCCGCTCCATTAATTACAGGACCAAAAGCAAATATAATCCAGCCGAAAAGGGCTATGCAGTCATCGGGTAGATAATCCAGTGTACATGTCCACACGGTCCTCGTCTAGGGCTCCTCGGGTGAAAGCGCCATGATAAGCAGCCCAGCCTGGATAAGCACTCTAGCTGATACAAGGAAAACGTTGGTGATGCTGGTCACTGTAGAACTTTAGCCGCACGATACACTATACACAAATAGACTATTACTGACTTAATAGAATAGGTCGCACTCGACGGTACAGTGTTAAACTGTGACACTTCAGTTATTAATTCGCACGCGGTCTCAATGCTCTATTTGGGGCCAAACAGGCCATACTTCACCGCATGTCGTATCGTGGGTGAGGCTTCAACTTTAGTTACTAAGACTTCTGACTAAGTGCTTCTGTATTCACCTGCGCCGTATTTATACGCTTAGATGAATAAACTAGTACCAGCTTTATTCCTGTCTCATATCCTTGCGCAATACCGTTCATGTCCAGGCATGTCCCCGGCGGTGACTTTGAACCTGACTTTGGAGGCATGGCCTTGGCGCCTGTGGACCGCTGTCCAATAGGAGAATGAAATATTATGGTCTGTACTAGGCTAAAGGGATATTCCGTGTATATGTACAAGGAATATACAAGGGATATCAAACGATATACAAATATTATGCAATATATATCAATCAATAAATATATATATTCGGTTTAATCTGATCCTTTGTAACAGTAAGACTCTGTTTTTAATTATTGCTGTGTAATTATTCTCACCGTATGGGTTCTTAACTGTGATTTACATAATTGTGTAAAATGGATTTACATAATTGTCACGACACTTCCCACAGGTACACCTATCAGAAACGAAAATGGATTATAATGGATAATAACAAACAGTACTGTTTATTTGTAGATCTGGTATGTCATAAATATCTCGATGCAACAGTAGCTACTGTATATCCGTATATTACATGACATACATGACATACGGAATTACAGAAGTGTTGCATCAAGCTATTTATGACATACCAGATCTACAAATATACAGTACTGTTTATGTGTCCACAAGGAGTCTAAAAAACTAGTAGATTGATTTGAGGGTGAAGGAAATCAATCTATCAATGATCAAATAGGCTACAATACAGTACTGCTCAATACACACAACTGCTTGAGGATGCTAGGATGGAGACCAGGAAAAGACTTTCGTCTTGTTTACATCAGGGTCCCCCATTTTGGCATGTACCCAAAGAAAGTAACGTTATAGCAAGCTATCGAGAGAGCCAGAAGTAAGTACTAACGTTACTGGCTCTTTTCGGCCAGCCATTAGACTAACGTTACAATATAAACTTACCACTCGGAAACGATTTGCAAGCCTCGCTGTTGCAACTCAACTTCTTCTTCTGAAACATAGTCTGGGTCGCTCTCTGGATCCCAAATATACGGTACCGGTACAGCCATCTTGTTTACTATAAACTGTTTTCAATTCACCTGGAAGGACGGGGACATTCAGTATGGGCGGAGCTATTTGGTGGGTGGCTGTCACTCAAAGCATTATGCTAGTATGGGTGGAGCCAAGCCAATATCAGGTTGATATCTTGAGGGTGGAAAATTATGCTTTTGAGTACTCTACATTAGAAATATAAAACAATGATTTTTTTTAATACACCTTACAGATGTCTTCCATAGACTCACAGCAATTGTGTAAAGTTGCCCAAATAGTGCTAGGAATAGCAATGCAGGTCCCCTTTAAAGTATCTAAACTATACTATACACTACCTCCTTCCTGTAAAGCGGCTTTAATTTTTAATAATTTTTTGACATTTTGTTTAAAGTGATTGTTTTAGCGGTTGCCGCATGTGTGTTTGTGTGTGTGTGTGTGTGTGTGTGTGTGTGTGTGTGTGTGTGTGTGTGTGTGTGTGTGTGTGTGTGTGTGTGTGTGTGTGTGTGTGTGTGTGTGTGTGTGTGTGTGTGCGTGCGTGCGTGCGTACGTGCGTGTGTGTGACGTGTGTGTGTGTGTGGGTGTGTCTGTGTGTGGTCATGTGTACTTGTGAGTGGAGAGTTCAGTGTTCAGTGTTTTGATGGCCTGGGGGAAGAAGGTGAGCCGGAGTCTCTCTGTTCAAGCAGCATGTGACTGTAAGCGCTTGCCTGACTGCAGCAGCTTGAACAGACTGTTGTTGGGGTGGTGGGGGTCTTTTATAATTCTGTCTGATTGCGTAAGTACCAGAGGTGTGGACTCGAGTCACATGACATTGACACGAATTTGATGACTTTAGACTTGACTTGACCAAAACAAAAAAGACTTGCAACTCGACTTTGACTTTAACACCAATGACTCGTGACTTCACTTGGACTTGAGCCTTTTTACTTGAGAAGACTTGATACCTTCCCCCATGCCCAAAGATAAAAAATTATGTTATATTAAATACTGAATGGTTCGTTCTGCGTTATTTTTATGTAGATTGGTAGCGAGCGGTAGCGATGCAGCGCAGTCCTCCTGACTCCTGTCTGTGTGTAGGGTATAACTGCAGCGCTATTGGTCACCTCACTTGTGGGCGTTTGTACAGATGGATATTCTCACAAAGAAAATAACGTTTTACTTAAATGTCATTTGTGTCTTGGCTCAAAGATCCTATCTACTGCCCACTTTGTTTGAAACAATCCGACAGCATTCAATCAATTTGAGCCAGAGAAGAAGTAACGCTACGAACGTTAATGGATCCAGTGGACAATGATACGAAAAAACTATGTGGTGGTCAACAAAAAACGAATTGCAGAAAATCACTGATGGAGACGCAACAACTTCCAACTTCGTTCGACATTTGAAGCTGCATAAATAACGGTATGTAACTTGGTTTGCTAGCTACAGTAGTTAAATTAAATCAATGAGCTATTGACATAATCAGTGTGGTAACGTTATCATTATTACATCCAAGATTGATACATGGCTGGCTAGGCAGTTGGTAGTCATAGTCTTATCTTATAAAATAAATAAACAATCAGCAATGTCTCGCTTGATGATTGATTGATTGATTGAAAACTTTATTAACAGATTGCAGAATGGGTACAATACAGTACAGCTCAATACACACAATTGTTAAGGGGATGCAGACCAGAGAAAGACTTTCGTCTTGTTTACATCAGGGTGCCCCATTTTCAATGCATCATAACATAACATACATGACATACAGCTATATAGTACTGTTTTATCAAGACATTTATGACATACAAATATACAGTACTGTATAAGAGTCATAGATCCTAAGAAACAGAGATATACTACATTCGAAGGGGAAGAAACTGTACATCGGAGGGGGTTGGGGGGGGGTTGGACATTTACAGGGGCCAGTTTTTAATTGCAGCCACCCGTAGGTGCTATTTGAGAGCGGTTTTGAAGAAGGGTAGGGATTTACATTATTATTATTATTATTATTATTATTATTATTATTATTATTATTATTATTATTATTATTATTATTATTATTATTATTATTATTATTATTATTATTATTATTATTATTATTATTATTATTATTATTATTATTATTATTATTATTATTATTATTATTATTATTATTATTGTTGTGGCATAATTGCAAAACGTGTTTAGTCCCTTGTTTGAGCCGAATCTGGGTTGAACATGATTTGTGGAGCTCCCTCTGGTGTTGTGGTTGTGGTATTCACTGACCTTTGGGAAGTATTTCGACATGTACATGAGTATCTTAGTGGTGTAGTGTATCTTGTAGACCAGGCCCATTGCAAGTTGCTGTACTCTGTTGTCTACTCTAAGCTATCCTAGGTTGTCAAAATGGGCAGGGTTAAGGTCAAGCAGTAGTCTGACCAGTTTGTTTTGTGATGTTTGTAGTCTTGTTTTTAGGGCCTTTGAAGTGGTTTGGTACCATGCAAGCATAGTCATAGTACCCTTGAATGAGTGCTCCTGTTAGTCTTCAAGGTATTCTTGTTTACCAGTGAGGAGATCCGGTACAAGAATCTTGTTTGTTGGTTGACTTTTTTGATTACATTGGTTGCCATTCTGTCACAGGAAATATTTGCTTCTAGGATGGAACCCAGGTAGGTAATTTCATCTTTCCTTGTGACAATATTGTCACCCACTGTAACAGAGAAGCCGTTGGCCTTGCTGAGTTTGTTATTTTATCCAAGAGAGAAAGAGAACTCGCACACGAATTAGGCCCTACCTAATTCTAATATCTAATAAACTACCTAATATATGAAAAGCAGAGATGCCTTGTCATTTCAGTACAGATTTTTTATACCCCAAAATTGAAAATGGTTAAGGTAGACTAGTTAGTTGAACCGAGGTCTGCTATTATGGATCATGTGCCATAGACTCATTAGACTGTATATACAGGGCAGGCAGACGTTAAATAAATGATTGGTTCAAGTGGGAAGACACTATGTTGCTTATTGTTATCCTACCTTTAAAATGGATATCGTGATCCTTATTCTTTTTTTTCTCAATATACTCCTGAACTGGTTCTCAAGCAGCTCTTGCCCAATTGTATCTAGTTGTAAGACTAACCCTGATTCTGAATATTATTACATTAGAAATTAGATTATGTTTTGCCAACAAGTTGATAATGACATTTTTTGGTGAAGCATGTATTATGACTTGTTTAGGTCTCAAAACTCAAAGGTTAGGACTTGGGACACGACCTGGGACTTGTCAGTCTTGACTTGGGACTTGACTCAGGACTTGCCTGTCTTGACTTGGGACTTGACTCGGGACTTGAGTACCAAGACTTGAGACTGACTTGAGACTTGCAAAACAATTACTTGTTCCCACCTCTGGTAAGTACTGAGGGAAGTAGGGTTAGTAGCTTCTGTCTAATCTAGGTGCCAGCCAGAGCAGGAGCAATACAGTGTCCGAGATAAAAACTAGAGCTGGGCCATTAACGGCGTTAACATGCTGCGTTAACGCGAGACTAGTATCACGCGATAATATAATTGACGCCGTTAACCTTTTTCTCAACGTTGGGTCTGTATTGTCCTTAAATACTTGCCGTAGTTCACAGCTGTGGTGCCCGGAAGTGATTGCACGTATGTAACGGAGCTGTAGTCAGAATACTGTGTTAAACTAAAGGAACTTTAGTGGTCCGGTAAGCATTGTTATCAGTGGAGGTTTCTCTATGACAACACGTGAAACACAAATTCACTCATAATTCATAATTATTATTAATTTACATATACCTATATATTTAAAAAAAAAAAAAAAAAAAAAAAAACTATATATATATATATATTTTTTTTAAATTATTATTATAATTTTTTTTTATTATAAATGTTTTCCTCTGTAAAAAAATGCCAGTGAATTTTTTTTCTTCAAAAATGGCCAAAATTGACAGCTCTGGGCAGGCCTGCATTGCAGTATTGCCTGCAGTAATTATTCGTGAAGAAAACTTCACAGGTCTGACCCATTGTTAAATAAATAATAAATAACAGCGAATCAAAATAGGCTATTAACTTCATCTAAGCACGGTCTGTGCAGTTAAACTCTTGCCATTGAATGGAGGATTGATTGACAGCCCTTGACATCCAATACACGGAGGTTGAATATGATTGGCAGCCTTGCAAATCCAATCAGAGATTTCTGCATTGCAAAGTCAAAATGGTCCAGCTGCATGTCCGGAGGATAGGTTTAGCTTGGGCCAATCTCAAGTTTCTCAAGTTTCTTTATTAGTTGTCATACAGAAGTACAGAATACTTTTATACAAAATGTAACATAAAGAAGCATTTTGTATAAAAGTATTCTGTACTTCTGTATGACACTAATAAAGAAACTTGAGAAACTTGAGATTGGCCCGAGCTAAACCTGTCCTCCGGACATGCAGCTGGTCCCATTTTGACTATGTGAAAGTTGAGACTATGAGAAAGTTGTTGTTTAGTAGTTAGTAAGCTGTACAGCTATAACAAGTCAGGCTAAATTAAACTTTGCACCAACATTAGGACCGAAGTATAAACCAGCAACTGAGCAACATGAAGAAGTGGATTTATGCATCTGGATCAGAAAAAAACGTTGTGGATGAAAAAGTAAGTAGGCTACAGTGCTTGTATGCTAACAGTAGCTAGGCAGCTTAGCCTACATCACAATGATAATCACCAAGCTAACTTACTGTACACACTGTAGGGCTGGGCAATTAATCGAAACAGAATCGCGATATCGATTCATAGACCTATGCAATCTAATTTCTAAGTTATGACTATTTTCTTTTATTAAAAAAACATTTTTTTTTTTTTTTTTTTTTACTTTTTAAATTATTTTATCTGGGTTGAACATGATTTGTGGAACTCCCTCTGGTGTTGTGGTCGTGGTATTCACTGACATGCACATGGGTATCTTAGTGGTGTAGTGTATCTTTTTATTTAATTTTTTTTTTATATTATTAATAATAATAATAATAGATTGAATTTTAAGAGAGAAGCGCCTTTCTCAGACTCAAGGACACTGTACAAGGAAAGGATGGAAAAAAATAAAAGTAAGTAATAAAATAAAAAAATATATATATAATAAAATACATAAAAGATCTGTGTATAGTAACAACAAGAAAAAACAAATAAGATAAGAGATAAAAATAAATAAAAAAAGGAGGCAAGTTCTGTCCAATTGGATGAAGTGGTTAAAATTAACAAACAAACAAACAACAAAACAAAACAAAACAACGGAATCTGTGGCTTAAAAAGAGTCAGGGGTGGGCTACTTGGGAGCGGGGCCGTGTTGCGTGAAGGCAAGTGTGAACAGGTGGGTTTTTAGCTTGGTTTTGAAGAGGTTGATGGTGTCAGAGCCTCGGATGAGGGGGGAGAGGGAGTTCCACAGTCTGGGGGCTGCTGCAGCGAAAGCTCGGTCTCCCAGTGTGGAACGCCTGGTGCGGGGGATGGTGAGGAGGTCGGAGTTGGAGGATCGGAGGCCTCGTGCTGGAGTGTAGGGGTGGAGTAGGTTGGTCAGGTAGGAAGGGGCCAACCCGTGCAGGGATTTGTAGGTGAGGAGGAGGATCTTGTAGGGGATTCGATAGTTGATGGGGAGCCAGTGGAGTTTTTGCAGGGTGGGGGTGATGTGCTGCCAGGGTTTGGTGCGCGTGAGGACCCTCGCAGCAGAGTTTTGGACGTACTGTAAACGATCCAGAACCTTCTTGGAGGCACCAAGAAGGACTCCGTTACAGTAGTCGAGGCGGGAAGTGATGAAGGCGTGAATGAGTGTTTCCGCTGAGGTGTCGGAGAGTGAGGGGCGGAGGCGGGAGATGGTTCTGAGGTGGAAGAAGGCGGATCTAGTGACAGACTTGACGTGAGGGTGAAATGAGAGGGTGGAGTCCAGTATGACGCCCAGGTTCCTTACCTCTGTGGAGGGGCAGATGGAGTAGCCATCCACGGAGAGAACAAGGTGGTCGATCTTTTGGAGGAGGGCTGGGGAGGCTACAACTATGAGTTCGGTTTTCTTACTATTGAGTTGAAGGAAATTGGTGGTCATCCATGTTTTTATTTCCTGGAGGCAGGCAGTGAGGGAGGGGGGAGGAAGGGGGGCCGAGGGTTTGGTGTGGAGGTAGAGCTGTGTGTCGTCTGCATAGAAGTTTTTTTTACTTATTGCAAAACAAAAATTATTAAAAGTCAGTACTCAACACACAATGCATAATGAAACTAACAATCAAGGTGGCTAAAATGACATGCAAGTACAAAAACAGAAAACAAACAAAAAAGTCTATAATAATATTTTACCGTATACAGTATATCAGGCTGCTAAACGAACAATAAACACTATGCAACAACCATCAAATGCACACAGCACACACACCCACACGCACACACTCACTCAAACAAACAACACACTGCAGCACCCACTCTCCACACTTTAGATCACACAAACACACTTTACACTTTATATTTATTGATAAAGGATTTGCACTACAACTCGTACACCTACTGTGAATTGTACCTAAATTGCACCTCGTCCCATTTCTGCCTTGCACTATATAGTATTGTACTTGAACTAAAGAAACTTGAAACTTGAAACTATATATCCAACGAAATTACCAATTATACCAATGCCTTATACAGGATATACCCCTAATACCTATTTTCTAAAACCCTACACACATATGCTCCAGCTCGAACCCCCCCCTCCCGGACCCCTCCTTGGATAGTACCTCCATTATCCCTCACTCCTAACCAGACACTACCATTATAAGCTAGCTTTTATTCTCTCCACCACTTCTAACCACATTGACATTTTGGATTCGTTGAGACCCAGAATTCTTGCTGTAGATATTTCTTGATAAATCACATCGAGATATGTAAGAAACCAAACCTTCCGGCACATTTTTTCTGGTTGAAACCAGCGTGATGCGATCAGTTTTTTAGCTACTGTGATACCCGATAAAACCAATCTCTTTAGCTGTGGATTTACTGCAAACTCAAAAACATCATTCAATAGTAATACAGAGGGGTGTACTGGTATATTCCAAGATACGAGTTTTGATAATTGATGGGTCACATCTTTCCAGAATGCCTTAACTGGTGGGCAGTCCCAATACATGTGCATAAATGTCCCTTCGTCTCCATTTGTACATTGGGAGCATTTTGAGTCTTGTTTAAGACCCATTCTGTTCAGTCTTATAGGAGTCAAGTATGTCCTGTGAATATAGTTAAGATTGATTTGTTGATGGTCCGGGTTCCTTGATGTAAGACGGACATTTGCCCATGCTTCTTGCCAATCAAAGTCACTTTCCAGGTCTGGTATATCCCTCCTCCAGACAGAGTCTAGTTGGAGGGTTTCATACGAGGACGTTAGTAATTGATAATAAAAACCTGATACAAAACCTCTCGATGTTTCTCTTTCATAGAAGAATTTGTGGTATCTGTGGTGTTTAACTGGTATGTGTAATGGAACACTATGAGTCTTCAAACATAGGCGTAACTGTATGTAAAAAAGCCATGTGGACTCGGTGAGGTTAAACTTTGTGCATATTTCTCCATAACTACAAAAACCTTGGTTATTAAAAATATCCCCTAATGAGTGTATGCCTTGCTCTTCCCATATAGGGAATCGTATAGGACGTTTTTCAATTAAGAGTGCATTGTTATTGAATAAGGGAGTGTGATTATGCCATTTTTGAGGGTTAGGATATTTTTTTTGTGTTTCTCGCCATATCCGGATTGCATGGGTAATTATGGGGCCAAATTTCCGCTCACAGTGCTTGATTGGTAGTTTAGTGTGTGCTAAGTCCTTCAGTCTATGTGGGGCTACTATGTTTTCTTCCAATTTTCTCCAGGATACCAATGCCTGGGGATCAAACCATATTGTCAATGGTCTTAATGTGTATGCCTTAAAATATTGTAAAAAATCTGGAACTGCCATGCCACCGTCTGCTTTATTTCTCTGTGCGGTGGATCTTTTTATGCGAGGTGGTTTGTTATTCCAAATAAATTTGTATGTGGAGGAGTGTAATCTTTTCCAGTAACCCTCTGGATGGGGGTAACGGTAGCATTGAACTGATGAAGTTGATTCTAGGTAGTACATCCATCTTAACTATTGATACCCTTGCCTGTACTGAGTTTTTAAGTTTTGCCCACCTGTCCAGGTCGTCTTTGATTTTGTTCTGTATTTTTGTGTAATTGTGCTTCACCGTTTGTCTTATGGTGGGAAATATTTCCACACCCAAGCATCTAAAATGTTTTACCATAGGTATCTCACCTGGGAGGGTTGTATCTTTTTTTGCATGGGTGTTAAGTGGAAGGAAAGCCGACTTCGGCCAATTTATTTTAAGTCCCGATAAATCACCAAAGTTCTCTATCAACTTGAGTAGATGAGGCAATGCGGTGTTGGGGCTTTGCATGAACAATATTACGTCGTCCGCATATAGACTAATTTTATGTTGTGTGCCCTTGATTACGATTGGTTCTATGGATTGGGATTGTCTTATATATTGTGCTAAAGGCTCTAATGATAGATCGAATAGTCCGGGACTAAGAGGGCAACCCTGTCTGGCTGAGCGTGATACCGGAAAGATTTTGGAGATGAATGTACCTGTTGTAATCATGGCCGATGGGTCTTTGTATAATACTTTAATCTTATCAATGAATCCTTTTCCTAACCCCATGCTTTCTAATACTGCCCATAGATACGACCATTCCAGCCTGTCAAAGGCTTTCATAGCATCCAGGGACAGCATCGCCTTAGGTATGGTGTCTTCTTTGTCTGCATCTAGTACGTGCAGTATTCGTCTTATGTTATCAATGATCAGGCGACCGCTTATGAAGCCAGTTTGGTCCGGATGAACTAAAGACGTCATATGCTTTTGTAATCTGATGGCTAATACCTTAGAGTACAGTTTGACATCGGTTCCGAGGAGGCTTAAGGGTCTGTAACTACCGCACTCGTGGGGTCTTTGTCTTTTTTGAGAAGGACTGAAATGAGTGCAATATTGTCGTGTTTATGGAAGCTCCCCTCCTTGACTGAGTATAAGATCATATTTAGTAATAAGGGTCCAATTATGTCCCAACAAGAAAGGTACATTTCTGATGGGATACCCTCTCTTCCAGGAGCCTTACCATTTTTCATTTCGGATATGGCCTTCTTGAGTTCCTCTAGTGTGATCGGTGCTTCTAACTGTTTAGCGTCATCCTCCGAAAGTTTAGGGAGAATAATTTGATTAAGATATGTGTCCATTTTGTTTTGATCAAAGGTCGTTTCTGATTTATATAAGTCGGAGTAGAATTCTTTGAATGTATCGTTTATTATTTTGGGGTCTGTTTCAAGTACTTGTTGTTTTCTAATGGCAGTTATATCTGCAAATTTTGCATTAATTCTTAATCGCATGGCTAATAGGTGACTAGGTTTAGAACCTTGGGAGTACTGCTGTTGTCTTGTGCTGCGTATTTGCATTTCCGATTGTTGTCTGTATATGGCATTGATCTCTGTTTTTAGTACGTTAACTTGATTTTCTAGTCTAGTTGAGTTGTTGTATTTTAAAGAATTAAATAACGTTGAGTAAAGCGTTTCCAGTTCAGACAGTTTTGTGCATTGATTCTTGCGCATTATGGAGGAAAATCTATCAGTGAAATCCTTGATCATACCCTTTACCGACATCCATATTATTCTGGGGTCTTGCACCGTGTTTGCATTCTCCTGTAGGAATACTGTGAGAGCTTCTTTGAGTTGTGTAATGAATTCCTTGTTATTAAGCAGCATCGAATTAAAACGCCATCTTGGGGCCCGGGAAGATAGTATACCAAATGTTGCTTTTAGTAGTAAATAACAGTGATCTGATAGTGCATTGGGTATCATTTCCACTTCATATTTATCAAATAGTCTCGGGATGCAAAGACATAATCAATTCTGGATAATGTGTTATGTCTCGCCGATCGACAAGAGTACTTTCGGGTCGTGGGATTAAGTGAACGCCATAAATCATTTACACCTGTAATCTTTGACCAACCCTTTAATGCTTTAGATGAATTTTTTTGTTCGCTGGAAAAGGCGAGGTAAGATTTGTCCATCCTTGGATTCCAAATGGCATTAAAATCCGCACCTATTATAAATGAGTAATCGGGATGGTTTAACATTTCATCGGTTAGTGTAGTGAAGAAACCCTCTTTGTACAAATTTGGGGCATATACCGCTGCCAACGCTATTTTCCTGTTATTGTGTACAATCCTAGCTATAGTTATACGTCCATCCGCATCAGACCATACCCCCTTTAATTCAATATTTAGCTTACGTCTGACGACTATGGCTACACCTCGAGTTCTCGTACCAAAAGAAGAGTGACTAATATTATGGTATATGTTATCCGCTAACGTATCTATGTCTTCCTCTAAAATGTGCGTTTCGCTTAGTAGAGCCACGTCCACATGTTCTTTTTTCATCAGTGTGAGCACGCTTTTGCGTTTGTGTTGTTTGTTTATCCCACCAGTGTTCCATATCATTATATTCAAACTAGCCATAATCTATGCATGTTTTTGTGTAGTTTTTGGTAATGCTTCTGGAGTGCGAAGCTACAATAGATGTACATCCAATTATTGAGGTCCCGTTGAGAGCCGAGCTTAAAAACATATATATATACAAATAAAAATCCCCTATTTTCCCCTCACCCAGAGAGTCGTACAGGCCTGTGTTCCAAAAACACATCCTCCGCGTATGACTCCCTCCCTTAGGCCACCGGATTGCCCAAACTGAGCTTTGTAATCCTAATCTTCCTATGCTAATTGCCATAGGATCTAACATTTTCATTCTAATACAATAGAATGTCGCTTTTGGTCTTGCGCCTTCCCTTACTGTAATGAAATATTATGAAAAATGAAAAAAGAAGAATAAACTTTCATCGATATATTCATTTGAACCCTCTACTAACTTATGTAGGAAACATCAGAAAAAAGGAAAAGATTGTAGAGAAACATTAACACCTTAATATGAAGAACAATGGGAAAGAACAATGTAAGATAAAAGAGAGAGAAAAAAAAGATAAAAATAAGGAGTGAGAGATAGAATAAAACTCAACGTGGAGAAGCCACTAGAACAGAATTGAGTAATTAGATAAAAGAGAAAAACAGAGCCTTTTGGAGCTACAATGTGCCAATCTCTACATCAGTGGAGTGATTACTTAAATTGTTAGAATAACCTTGTTGTGCTCATACGTTTAGGTGTGGTTGATTTTTTTTTAAGTTTTATTAAGGCCTGATTAAACTTCAGTCAATTGATCATATGCTTATGCTTATACACACCAGATGTTAATGTTAGAGTTGCAGGCCTTCGTTGTAATGGTGCATTATATTCTAGAAGGTTGTAGAATACACTAGTATATACTAACAGACTGTTGTTATGTTCCAGAATGATCTTCCTACCCAGGGTTCATGACTACTAGTATTTTCGGGAGATTTCTAAGTGACCCAGAGCAGTCGAGCGATAAGCCCAGAATATTCCAGATTGTTCTTATTGTCAATCATATGTTCTTGTCTCCACGGAGACCAGAGGTCTGAAAATATGATGCATTACGAATCACAATATGCCTTGGTGTAGCCGGCATGCATATCATCTGCTACTTTTGTTGAGCCCGGATAAAGTCATTCTAATACTGATATACACAGAGAAAGAGAGAGATGAGAAGGCTTATCTGTTTTCAGACAGTGTTTCGTTCTGCCTTGGGGGTTCTGCTCCATGTTGATTCCAGTATTCCTCGGCTTCTTTAGGCGTGTGTAATCCAATCCTACGGCTGTCCCTGCCCACGATCGTTAACAGCGCCGGGTATGCTAGCCTTGGTCTGAGGCCAGACTTGAACAATTTCTGCATCACCTCCTTGTAGGGGAGACGCCGAGCGATGGCTTCTTTGCAAAGATCCTCGTAGATAAATATTGAGTGTTCGCCATGTTTCAGCTTCCCCCTTTGGATGCGAGCAATTTTGATGATGTCATCCCTTATTGCCGTCTTCCGCAGAGTAACAATGATGACTCTTGGCCCGTTGCTTCTTTGTTCCCGAGTACCGATTCTGTAAGCTTGGTCCACTGTCGGCACTGTGTTTAGAAAGTTGTTACCCAAAATCTCTGATAGCACTGTTGGAAAGTTGTCGTCTGCGCAATTGACTGCTTCATCAAGTCCTACAATGCGGATGTTATTTCGCCTGTAGTAGCGTTGGGTTTCGAGTAGCCTCTCCATCGCTTCATCTTTAACATCTTGTATTTTCTTCCGGCATGCCTCTTCCACCCTTTTTATCTCATTTGTTACCTCTGGCATTCCAACGTTGATGGTGTTCTCGTTCATTTTGACTGCTCGTGTAATATCTGTCACCGTATTCTCCACTGTCGTGATTCGCTCGGACTGTACAGCGACCGCTCTCATAACCTCTTCGAGTTTAGCATCGACGTGTGCTTTGAATTCATCTTTGAGTTCCTCGATGTGTAATTTGAAAGCGACCATCTGTTCTTTCATCAGGATAGTCAGTGAGTTGAAGTCGGGTGGTGTAATTGTACTGCTTGTGTCAGTTGGTGGTATGGGTGCAGTGAGGGATCCGATGGATTTGTTTGCAATTATCTTCTCAAAATCACCTGCTTTATCTCTCACGGAGCTTGTTCCTGTTATGTTGACATCTATTGTCTCCCTGTCGGGGCCAATAGACGATGGTCCCGGTGTAATCTCCTCTATATTCCCCTCGTCGGGGCTTGTCACCAACGGATCTGCAGCAGCGTCGCCTTGAACGTTTTTTTTTTAACGTGTTTCAATCTGCGCCGTTGGAATTGCCGTTTCTTGTTTCTTTCCAATCTTTTCCTTATCCTTAACCATGTTGTCTTTTGATATAGTTAGTATAAGGTCTTATCAATACATACGATGTGGTCTAATCTCTTTTGGTATTGTCCAAATAAGGTTTTTAAACGAAATTAACGTTAACGGGAGCGGAGCTATTACCAAATGCGTGCGCTACATATTGCAGCTAAACCGGAAGTTCCCTGGTGTAGTGTATCTTGTAGACCAGGCCCATTGCAAGTTGCTGTACTCTGTCGTCTACTCTAAGCCATCCTAGGTTGTCAAAGTGGACAGGGGTGAGGTGGGTTTTAGGAGTAAGGTCAAGCAGTAGTCTGACCAGTTTGTTTTGTGATGTTTGTAATCTTGTTTTTAGTGCCTTTGAGGTGCTTTGGTACCATGAGGTGCAAGCATAGTCGTAGTACCCTTGAATGAGTGCTCCTGTTAGAGTCTTCAAGGTATTCTTGTTTACCAGAGAGGAGATCCGGTACAGGAATCTAGTTCGTTGGTTGACTTAGTTTTATTACATTGGATCCCATTTTGTCACAGGAAAGATTTGCCTCTATAGGATGGAACCCAGGTAGGTAATTTCATCTTTCCTTTTAACACTTTGGGTGCCGGCCAAAAATCCGGAAAATGACTGTGGGTTGCCAGGATTCCTGGGCGATTCTAGCATATCTCATGATCTTAGCGGAGCTATTTCTATATTTTATATTATAACTATGGGGAAATGGTTGGGCTCATTTGAAGACGACAAGTTGATGTACACAATGCAAAAAACCGTTTGTTTCTGCATGTCTTCGTTCGTTCACAATTACAAGTTAAAAAACGTCAACAAAAGATAAAAGTAGAGGTAAATTATTTAGAACAGGAGTTACAGGCACTTTTATGAACGGTGTGCCGGCGGGGTGATAATAGGTACTGAACGTGTTATAAAGCAATTTAGACTGGGATGGATGGATGGATGGTTTGATTGATTGATTGTTTGACAGATTGTTTTATTGGTTTGATTGATAGAATGTTTTATTGTTTTGTTGATCGTTTGATTCATAGATTGATTTGTTTGATTGATTGATTAATTTGTTGGTCGTTTGATTGATAGAATGTTTGATTGTTTTGTTGGTCGTTTGATTCATAGATTGATTTGTTTGATTGATTGATTGATTTGTTGGTCGTTTGATTGATAGAATGTTTGATTGTTTTGTTGGTCGTTTGCTTGATAGAATGTTTGATTGTTTTGTTGGTCGTTTGATTCATAGATTGATTTGTTTGATTGATTGATTGATTTGTTGGTCGTTTGATTGATAGAATGTTTGATTGTTTTGTTGGTCGTTTGATTCATAGATTGTTTGATTGATTGATTGATTGGTTTGATTGATTGATTGTTTTGTTGGTCGTTTGCTTGATAGAATGTTTGATTGTTTTGTTGATCGTTTGATTCATAGATTGATTTGTTTGATTGATTGATTGATTTGTTGGTCGTTTGATTGATAGAATGTTTGATTGTTTTGTTGGTCGTTTGATTCATAGATTGTTTGATTGATTGATTGATTGGTTTGATTGATTGATTGTTTTGTTGGTTGTTTGCTTGATAGAATGTTTGATTGTTTTGTTGATCGTTTGATTCATAGATTGATTTGTTTGATTGATTGATTGATTTGTTGGTCGTTTGATTGATAGAATGTTTGATTGTTTTATTGATTGTTTGATTCATAGATTGTTTGATTGATTGATTGATTGATTGACAGTCCGACTGACTGACAAACTTGAAATGCAGTAATACTATTATATCGATCAGGTGAGAATATATTGTATTGATCAGGTTAGTAGATATTGTACCGATCAGGTATTATAGATCATGTGCATGCAATAAACTAAACAAAAAAACATTTTGACTGTTTCTCATTCATGTACTGTGCATAATCTGCTCCTGTGTTGTAGACACTGTGTTGCTCTGTACCTAGCTGTTTTCCAATTTATTCGTCCATACATGATAAACACATTCATAAAGTAATAATATCTTGTATTGATAATATATCAATTAGTTTCACCTGGAAATACTACTACCTCATCAACCACCATGCCTGGCGCTAATGAACAAGTAAGTTATAACTACTGGTGTAGGTCCAGAAAACATTATTATAAAATACAGAATACTTTACAATGCAGAAAACTTGAAACTTTGATGCCATGAACATTTTTATTGTAAAATATGTTCAATAAACTGGGTGACAAGTCATCAGTACCAACCATTGTTGCTGTGCATTATATGCTGGTAACATTCACAGTATAAAATTATGGTAATTTACCAAGACAATACCTTATAAAAAGTGAACACTGGCTGATGATAACCAACCATTGTTTCAGTGCATTTAGGAGTTTGTTGGTAACATTCACAGTATAGGATTATGGTAATTTACCAATACAATACCTTATAAAAAGTGAACACTGGAGGATAATCAACCATTGTTTCAGTGCATTTAGGAGTTTGTTGGTAACATTCACAGTATAGGATTATGGTAATTTACCAATACAATACCTTATAAAAAGTGAACACTGGAGGATAATCAAACATTGTTTCAGTGCATTTAGGAGTTTGTTGGTAACATTCACAGTATAGGATTATGGTAATTTACCAATACAATACCTTATAAAAAGTGAACACTGGAGGATAATCAACCATTGTTTCAGTGCATTTAGGAGTTTGTTGGTAACATTCACAGTATAGGATTATGGTAATTTACCAAGACAATACCTTATAAAAAGTGAACACTGGCTGATGATAACCAACCATTGTGTCAGTGCATTTAGGAGTTTGTTGGTAACATTCACAGTATAGGATTATGGTAATTTACCAAGACAATACCTTATAAAAAGTGAACACTGGCTGATGATAACCAACCATTGTGTCAGTGCATTTAGGAGTTTGTTGGTAACATTCACAGTATAGGATTATGGTAATTTACCAAGACAATACCTTATAAAAAGTGAACACTGGCTGATGATAACCAACCATTGTGTCAGTGCATTTAGGAGTTTGTTGGTAACATTCACAGTATAGGATTATGGTAATTTACCAAGACAATACCTTATAAAAAGTGAACACTGGCTGATGATAACCAACCATTGTGTCAGTGCATTTAGGAGTTTGTTGGTAACATTCACAGTATAGGATTATGGTAATTTACCAAGACAATACCTTATAAAAAGTTAACACTGGCTGATGATAACCAACCATTGTGTCAGTGCATTTAGGAGTTTGTTGGTAACATTCACAGTATAGGATTATGGTAATTTACCAAGACAATACCTTATAAAAAGTGAACACTGGAGGATAACCAACCATTGTTTTAGTGCATTTAGAAGTTTGCTGGTAACATTCACGTCACATGAACTACAGGGCATATCTTACTTGGTCTCTCGCATCGATGACTGCATTGTCCATTGATAAATGGATGAAGCGCCAGATGATCTGTGGACCATAAAATATCCAATACATGCTTCCAAAGTATATAAATAATAGGCCAATGGACTGCATTAGAAAAGTGTGGTATGTTACCTACAGTATATACTTTTATAAACTGGGTGACTGTCAGCAACCATTGGTTCTGTGCAAACGGTAAAAATGAGGGGGGAAAAAGATAAAAAAAAAAAAAAAACTATATACACACACAATGCAAATTATGAATGGAGTCGATACAGCTAGATCGCTAACATAACGTCTCATCTGCAAGTGGTCCAAACATGCCTATGCAATATCGACAACCGTGGCCCAAATACATGTGTTCAACGCATTTGTCTTGTACAGAAAACAGTGCAACTACCCATACACTATACTATACTATACTATACTATACTACAATATACTATACTATACTATACTATACTACACTATACTATACTACACTCAGCTAGCTATACTATGTACCGGTACACATGGTTCTGTCTGTATCACACAATGATGGATTATTTAGAAGTAATCTGTACTTCTGTGTGCCGGATTATTTAGAAGTAGTCTGTACTTCTGTATGACAACTAATTAAGAAACTATTTAGAGAAATCCCTCTTTGTGTGGTACAGAGTGAAGCATTTGTCACGATGCAGGGGGACTTTGCACGATGTGCAAAAATATCTGGTCTCACTCCTGATGCCACGCCTACTGCAGACACGACATTTCCTACACGGTAGCTTTTTCTTGGGGGTGGCTTTGTATGCAACCATTACATGCTTCACAAAGCCACCCACTAATCTGCTCTGCGGGTCCCCCAGTGGGGCCCTAGGGTCGACACGCCCCACCTGCTCAGCCCCTGCCTCCTCCTCATCCCCACCCCCTGCCTCCTCCCCTGCCTCCTCCCCTGCCTCCTCCCCTGCCTCCGCCTCCGCCTCCATCTCCGCTGTCACCCCAGGAATCTTCTTCTCCTTACCGTCTGTGTAGGTCCGCGCCACAGCCCTGGTGAACCGGAAGAGGTTGTAGTAATGCCCTTGTGGGTGTTTTTTTTTGTACAAGACAAAAGCGTTGAAGATACATATTTGGATCAGATACATCACAAACTTTTTGGTCCACTTTCCAGTCTTACGTGTAACCGGATAGTACGATATATTCTGATCCAGCTGATCGACGCCGTTCATGAATTTATTGTACTCCATGATTGATGATGGCTTGAGCATCTCCACCCTCAGCGATTTACCCTTCTTCTGCTTCTGCCACACCATCGCCTTTTCCATGGTGTCCTCGTGGAAGCTGCTGATGGTCTTCACGATTCTTTTATCGCGCCATGCCACGATCAGGACCTCCTTGTTGTTGACCGCAATGCGCTCCCCCACACCGATGTCACGTTTGGTCACGTTCTTGATGATGGCTGGCTCGCCCCGGTGCTTCCTGAGGGTACCACAGACGTCGGTCCTCAACTGTCGGAGCCTGGCGGACATACGTACCGAGTTGTAGAAGTTGTCCATAAAGAGCGTATAGCCGGCCCCAGACAGACGTCCAAGCAGACCGACGACGTGTCCCCCAGGAGCGAGCCTTCCCGACAATATGGCTTAAATGAAAAGCAATATCCTGTGCGAGATTCGCACAGGAAGTAAGACTTGATACCATAGCGGGTGGGCTTGTTTGGGTTGTAGACCCGGAAGGTCAGGCGGCCTCGCCATGCCATCACCCCCTCGTCAATGGCGAGCTCGCGTTCAGGCTGGTACAGCTCCTTGCACCTCGCGTTTACATGGTCAACAACACTGCGTACTTTGCACAATTTGTCTCTAACTTCCAGGGAAGTATTGTCCGCAAAGTGGAGGAATCGCCAGATCAATTGAAACCTGTTGCGTGGCATGGTCTCAGAGTAGTACGGTGTGTACATCATGTCGTCAGTGGTCAACATCTGGTCCACGCGAGGCTTCCGCAGGACACTGCTAAGGAAATTGAGTCCGAGGAACTTCTTCAGCTCCTTCAATGTGAGGGGCTTCCAAAGCAGTGCCCTGCTACTGGTTAGCGTGGGGTCCAGCCGGGCAATGGACTGCTCAGCGTAGAGGTTGGACTGGGCAACAATGGAGTTTAGAAAAGCATCTGTCAGGAACAGATCCATCCATTTCGCAGGCCGGTAAGATTTGAGTGCCTTGGCGTCCTGGAGCAACCCCGGTTGGGCTGTGAAGGGGATCCTTTGAGGCACCCAGCCCTCACGAGACCAGGCATTCTCCTCTTCCTGGCGGATCGCAGCCCTGCTCTTCGCTCCTCCGCGTCGCACGCCACAACCTGTCAATTATACAAATATACTATAACACCCCTACTGTAGACATTTATATGCCACGTAGTTACAAACTGTGTGTGAGTGAATGAGTGAGTGTGTGTGGGGTTCAGATGTCAGAGCTGGACGTGGTGTGGGGGTCAGAGGTCAGAGCTGGAAGTGGTGTGCAGAGGGAGGCCAACTTACCGCTCTTAGATGTGTGTTTCCGCCCTGCAACGGGTTCCGGCATGTCCAGACTAGCATCCAGTTCTAGAATCACATGATGTAATACATTACACTAGGGCAACGTATTGTCATTGTATTTACCACCATCACCACCAGACCAGGCCCTGCAGCAGCCAGTCACCACCAGGCCCAGGCCCTGCAGCAGCCAGTCACCACCAGGCCCAGGCCCTGCAGCAGCCAGTCACCACCAGGCCCAGGCTCTAGCAGCAGCCAGTCACCACCAGGCCCAGGCTCTAGCAGCAGCCAGCTACCACCAGGCCCAGGCTCTAGCAGCAGCCAGTCACCACCATGTACAATTACCTGCAGGAGTAGAATGTGATCCTATGTCGTTGCCAGTCTCAGCGTCACTATCTGCAGGGTCTGCGCCAGAATCTGAATTGGATTAAATTCATTCAGTAAGTAAGTCTCATAAAACACAATAGTAATACATTTACACATACATAAATGTAGTTAGTACATACCCAAGCATGTTGGTGTATTGGCCCCAGATTCGGTGTCGGAGCCTGTATGAACACAAAATAAATCAGCGACCATTGTACATCAAAGCATGTACATGTGTGTGTGTTGTAATCAATGGAATTTTATATATGCTACACAACCATGCATTTAAATATAGGCCTCACCATGTGCCCATGCCATTGTGTGTGTGTGTATGTGTGTGCTGTAATCAATGGAATTTGCATATAGATGCCTCACCATGTACTGCGAAGTTCAAAGGTGTTGGAGAGGATTCATGTCTTTTGATCTTGTGTGTGTGTGTGTACACACACTGCACACACACACACACACACACACACACACGTACACACACATCAAAGGGCATGGGCACATGGTGAGGCCTGCATCTACACACACACACACACACACACATCCATGTAACCTAAAGGTAGACAACTTCAAAGGGCTGGCATCTACACACACACACACACACACACACACACATCCATGCAACAAACCATGCATTTAAATATAGGCCTCACCATGTGCCCATGCCATTGTGTGTGTGTGTATGTGTGTGCTGTAATCAATGGAATTTGCATATAGAGGCCTCACCATGTACTGCGAAGTTCAAATGTGTTGGAGAGGATTCATGCCTTTTGATCTTGTGTGTGTGTGTGTACACACACTGCACACACACACACACACACACACACACACACACACACACATACACACACACATCAAAGGGCATGGGCACATGGTGAGGCCTGCATCTACACACACACACACACATCCATGTAACCTAAAGGTAGACAACTTCAAAGGGCTGGCATCTACACACACACACACACACATCCATGCAACCCAACGTGTAGCAGCACATGGCCATCAACTATATCGATTTGAACATAAAACAATATTCACATTGCAACATGACATACCATGTCGACCACCACCACGTCGTCCCATGTCCTGCATGCAACTATTATCACTTACATTGATAGCTACACACTTAAAAGGGCGTGCACATACACACACACACAACAAAGGATGTGCACCCCAACTTAGCACATGGTGTCCTGCACAGCATGCAACTATTATCACTTACATTGATAGCTACACACATCAAAGTGCGTGCACCTACACACACACACACACACACACACAAGACCATTGCAACCTAACGTGTAGCACATGGTGGCCTGTACATGCCTATATCCTATATCATTCAACTATCGATTTGAACATGCACGTAAAACAATATTCACATTGCATTAGTAAACATGACGTACCATTGCCCCGTCGACCACCACCGCGTCCCACGTCTGACTCGTGCGATGAATCAGACCCATAACACCTCCGACCCAAGCCGAGATCATCGTCAGATGATTCCGGAGCTAGAATATAATAAATGCATATCAGCGTTGGTTTGGCGAACTAACGTTACATAGTCACAGAATAAGCGTTAGGTAAATCATCAAATACACGTTTCACACACACACACACAATCACATGCATATCGGCGTTGGTTTGGCGAACTAACGTTACATAGTCACAGTATGTAAATCATCAAATACACGTTTCACACACACACATATATATATATATATATATATATATATATATATATATATATATAAGACCGTGTAATTACCTGGTGGTTCCCAATCGGCGCTCCCATCAGATTCGTGGGCGGTCGAATCGCTGTCCCCTGACTCGGATGAAGAAGCTATGACCACAGCGGCAGCCTTCCTCTTCCTCGAACTGCGTCGGGGAGAGCCGCTCCCGGTCCCGGGGCGAGACGCGTTGCTGGGCCCAGCAACGGTCTCACGGCTCTCTCCGATCGGAGCTACCAAAGACGTTGGTGCTGCTGCTGCTGGAGCTACCAAAGACGTTGGTGCTGCTGCTGCTCGAACAACCGCGGGTCCAAACGCCAGCTTCGTCTGAACAAAGCGACCCGCCGCCGGATTGTCCCCTCGCTTACCTACACTACGTCTCTTCATACTGATCTAATAATCTAAATGAAACTACTAACTGATCAAACTACTATTACTACTACTGAAATAGACTACCTAGACTACACACTAATCCCTCACAATAGTACTACTACTTAGCACGACTAATTACTTTCTAAAGCACAGCTGAAACCTTACAATTAGTCTGATACTACCACTATACTGTATAACACTATAAATATAGACTATAGGCTGATCTCAATTCAAATATCTCTCTCAATCTCTCTCTCTCTATCGCTCTATCTATCTCTCTCTCTCTCTCTCCTCCAAAACCTCGTCGATTCTGGGATCGCGCTAACGTTTTATACCTGTGGTTACATTGGCCAGGTATGCTGGCCAATCAAATGCCAGATTCTTTGTGGGGTACAATATTCCCCCTATTGTGATAGTGTTAGAAAATAGGGGGACACTGCCACCTAGTGAAATTTGAGAGGAAATGCAGTTTCCGGTTCAAATTTTCTGCCAAAAGCTCGGCGGTGAAGTTCAGACGGGGAAAATCGAAAAAAGATGTAAACAGATCGAAGACGCTGTAAAGCGTCTTCGGCACCTTGAGCATGGCCGGGAAAGACGTGAAAAGACGTTTCCTGGCACCCAAAGTGTTAAGATAAGATAAGATATTCCTTTATTGATCCCCTTGGGGAAATTCAGGCATCATAGCAGCATGGGGGAAGGGGGGGGGGTACAGGTAGTGAAAACAACACAAGCAGTGTAAACAAATAGGTCAATATAATTTACTATCTAACTAACTGAATTATACATTATTCATTATTCACAGTATCACAGTATCCACATAAGGTGCAGTATGCATAAGGTAGTGTTATTGTCCTACTTGGGTTCCTATTAGTTCTAGGTTGATGTCTGGCAGCAGTCGCTGCCCACTGTTGTGGAGCCTGATGGCCACTGGTATGAAGGACTGTCCAAGGCGGTTAGTTGAGTGTCGGGGGGGTATGAGTCTGTGGCTTCCTTGTCACCTTCACCTAATATGTTTTGATCTGGTCAGGTGCGCTGTCACCTAAAATGTTTTGATCTGATCAGGTGCGCTGTCACCTAATATGTTTTGATCTGGTCAGGTGCGCTGTCACCTAATATGATTTCATCTGGTCAGGTGCGCTGTCACCTAATATGATTTCATCTGGTCAGGTGCGCTGTCACCTAATATGTTTTCATCTGGTCAGGTCCGCTGTCACCTAATGTTAATATGTTTTCATCTGTGTCCACTGACCACTGACACACAGTGGGGGATGTTTAAAAAATATTATTTAATATATAATATAATATAATAATTTGCGCTTCACCTAAAAATTTGGTCAGCAGCCGGAGCTGCTGACTGATTGTTATACAGGTGAGGTTAAGAAGTCCTCAGGATATAACACAATTCGGCGATGAGGACGTCTGAATCTGCACAATGCAAGAAAGAAGAAGTCCGTTGAGAGCTTTGTTTACATTATTAACGTTAGCTTAGCGAGTTAGCATGTTAGCTCACGTTAATCGGGCGGCACTTGAAAACATCTACAAGAGGAGGAAATCCACTTTACACACTAAAGGAAGGATCGACTGGACTATCGTGAGTGTTTACAACAGAAATGGCTTGGGTTATTGGAAATATTGGACCGTTTGATGACAATGTGGAGCAATATGAAATGAAAATGGGGGACCGTAATGTAAACAAGACAAATGTCTTTCTCTGGTCTGCATTCCCTTAACAATTGTGTGTATTGAGCTGTACTCCGACTGTAGTAGCTGTTCAGTGTTCTCTTGGATGTGGACCTGAGACTGTAGTAGCTGTTCAGTGTTCTCTTGGATGTGGACCTGAGACTGTAGTACCTGTTCAGTGTTCTCTTGGATGTGGACCTGAGACTGTAGTAGCTGCTCAGTGTTCTCTTGGATGTGGACCTGAGACTGTAGTAGCTGTTCAGTGTTCTCTTGGAGGTGGACCTGAGACTGTAGTAGCTGTTCAGTGTTCTCTTGGAGGTGGACCTGAGACTGTAGTAGCTGTTCAGTGTTCTCTTGGATGTGGACCTGAGACTGTAGTAGCTGTTCAGTGTTCTCTTCATTCATGGAACCGTTACACTGAGCTTGCACTGAATTTGTTGAGAAACCTGCTTCTGCAGCAGTCTGTGTGTGAGCAACCAGTCAGCAGCATTGTGAATTCAGAGATTCATTAAAAGATACATTGAGAGACAGGTGAGTGTGTGGATTAAGAAATGAAGGTGCACAGAAGAAACTACTGACATAGAGTGATTTGACACTGGAGAGAGCTGTCAATATCAGTGTAACAATGTTAATGGCATCAAAGGAAGGGCACAGAAAATTACGATAAATCTGGTTTTAAAAGAAACACTGGAAATGACAAAAAGAAGAGACATGTTCATGCTGTTGAACAAGGAGATAGAACAGCTAGTGACTCCTCAGATGAAGAGGAGAGGATAAATCTCCTCCTCTGGTCATTATTTGGGTAGAACACACATTTTGAATGCATTTGGCAGACTTTTTTTTTTTTTTAGCCATTTTAATCTAGATTAATCTAGATCAATTCCAGGATTGCAGGTAGATTAATCTAGATTAAAAAATGTAATCTATGCCCAGCTCTAATAAAAACATTTGTTGGGATCACATGCTTCTATCAGTCTTATATCTGTTTAATGTAACATGTTAGGGTACACTGTACATTTTTCATATATAATTGTAAAAGGAAGAGAAAAAAATAACATGCTCACAATGTATTTTTAAACTCTCCCACTTACCCGGACTGCTTTGTAGAAAGGTCTGATTGCTGAAAGTCTCCAGAACATCATATTTCACTGGATTGCATTATCAACAGCATTAATTATAATAATAATAATAATAATAATTCATTTATTTTGTAAAGCGCGTTTCAAAGACCCAAAGTCGCTGACAATAGGCACAAAAAATAATAATAATAATGATATTATAAAATGCTCATTTGAAATGTGAATGTACAGTACATTACTGTTGTCATGTAATCTAATTATCACCTGTTGGAACAGCAGGTCTTTCTAAGACCAGACCTGATGTCAATCAAGAGAAGAGCCAACCTGATGAAGTCATGTTGTGAAATATGTTTCATATCTAGTAAATTAAAGAGAAGTCGATATCATGTGGCGATCTCCTGGTGTGCACTGAATTACCTTTTCCCTCCTGTGTGGGTGTGTATCAGTGATGCCAGTAACAAGTTACTAAAAGTAACTAGTTACTCTAATCTGATTACTTTTTTCAGTAAATAATAATCTAACTTGTTACTTTTTACAAGCCAGTAATCTGATTACAGTTACTTTTCCAAGTGGCTGTGCATTACTATTTAGTTAATTACTATCTCATAATGCTGATGATAAGAGAGCCAGGGGTACAGTCAGCTAGAATGGAGATGGGACGTGCGCTTGCGCACACACGCACACAGCCACACACACACATGAGAATAACAAACTATAATACCATGTTTTATATTACACAGTATTACAATTTTATTTTTAATAAGAATTATATTATATACATTTTCTATTTTATTTCGTTTGGGGACCACTGTCCTAGAGTGCCTGAGCAGTGGACAGCTGTGACCTTATATGGCCTGGTGGCTGATGACGTCTCATGATGACCTGTCTGAGCAGCCAATCATGATTTATGACATTATGCACTTTCAATAAAGCATTATTAAAAAAAATAAAAACTGTTCATTCTTATTCTTATGTTGTGGCAGCAGCAGGGGGGACGACGACTTTGTAACCTAGTTACTTTCAAAGTAACTAAGTTACTTTGATAATCAAGTAATGAGTAAAGTAACTAGATTACTTTTCAAAGGAGTAATCAGTAATCAGATTATTTGTGTGTGTGTGTGTGTGTGTATGTATGTGTGCGTGTGTGTGTGTCCGTGTGTGTGTGTCTGTGTCTGTGTCTGTGTCTGTGTCTGTGTCTGTGTCTGTGTCTGTGTGTGTGTGTGTGTGTGTGTGTGTGTGTGTGTGTGTGTGTGTGGACAAGTGCATGAGTGTGCTGCTGCATCTGTGCCCAAATTTTTTTTATTTTTGCATCTTGTCTATCGTAATTGTTGTGAAGGATCAGATTAAACCGAATATATATATTTATTTATGGATATATATTTAATAGTATTTGTATATCGTTTGATATCCCTTGTATATTCCTTGTACATATACACTGAATATCCCTTTGGTCTACTAACAGCCCATAATAGTTTCATTCTCTCATTGGACAAGAACTTGGCGCCAGCAGCCAAGCCCCTTGGTTCAAGTTCAATCGTGCCGACGAACATGTCGTTACTAGCCCCGGTTCCGCGTAGGAATACGTCTGCCGAAATACGAATGGTACTATTTGTTCACAGCGCATATATATATGGCGCAAGTAAAGTAGAACTTCCCTTAGCCCTTAGTTCTTTACCCTCCAACCTAGTGGCAAGACGTTAAGCCTCACCCACGATACACGTGTGGTGCAGTATGGTCAACTTGGCCTCGGAATGGCATTGAGACATCGTGTGGATTAATAGTTGAATTGTCATAGTTTGGCACTATACCGTCGAGTGGGACGTATTTCTATTAAGTTAATAATAGTCTATTATGTATGGTGCATCGTTCGGTTAGAGTTATAAAGTGAGCAGTACCCCCATCGTTTTCCTCGCGTTATCTAGAGTCTTAACCAGGCTGGGCAGACCACGTGTGGTGCTTTCATCCGAGGAGTTCTGGGCAAGGACGAGTGGACCTGCACATTGGATTACCTTACCCGGACGACGGCGAGCCCTACACGGCTTGGATTATCTACTTGCTTTGGGTGCTTTGATTATGCCATGGATAACAGCCAACACTGGTAAGTGTTGGAACTACCCCCGAGAGGAGTCCAGGTGAGACGGCGCTCTAACCCGAGTGAGGTCGCCTCACGTCTCTTCGTTGTGGACCGGCAGCTACCGTCTACAAGAGGGCCCAACTGTATTCATCTGTGGACCAAGGTTCTGTGGGCACCGTGTTCAGCACTCTGAATTCTCCCAAGAAATCATTGGCCAGATGGGATATCGCCAGCGGCTCTCCTAACCCCCCCCCCCCCCCCTACTGACTTACAACCAGCGGGACCCCCCTTTAGTGTATCCAGCTATAATCATTAAGTACCATCGCTATAGTTCCCTAAAGAACCAGGTTGTATACTTGCTTCCTGCGTAACCAGAGATTGGACATTCAATGTTGATTTGCCTACGAATACTCATTTGCCTTACAAGTGCATTCAAATCATAAATGTCATTACGTGAACGTTGTATATACCCTTTGCTATATATTAAAGATTCGACGGATACATTTGTGTGGACTTGGTTTCATCAGGTGGGAAAGTGTTCATCATATCTATATCATGTACTGTGTGGCCAGTAGTTAAAGTACATAAAGCGGTAGTGGTTTAATGATACCATACTTATCAATACAGTCAGGGAATTGTACCCCTCAGTTACAATTGGTCCTTCGAGCCGGAGGGTAACTAGTGTAATATTAATATAGTGTTATTAATATTGAAATGGCCTATGATGAACACTCCACGAAACGGTCCTCCTAACGTAGAACGCCCGCGGCGCAGACGACAGACACCTCAGTACTTAGAGGATTACGCTGTCAGTCAACTACCTAGCCTATACAAACAGTAAACGCGGTAAAAGTAGAAAGTAAAATTATGTCTGACCTTAACGACCAGGTTACCCCGACCTCAGAGGCCCTAGTGGGTTCTAATGTAACTGACCAAGCTCACGGTGGGGACCAGGAGGGAGCTGACATGCCTTTACCCCCCGCCAATACCGAAGAAGTAGTCCCCGACCAGCCCCGGGAGGAAGACAACCCTACAGAGAGAGAACTCTGCACAGAAGAAGAGGAGGAGAGCGCCGAGGAAATAGAGCTCCAGGACTCCCCAACGAGTACCGCCAGGAGCGGCTCACCTCTACAACCGTCTTCCCCCAGCGAAGCGGAGAGGATGCTATCACAGGCGTTCCTCGTCAGCCTGACAGCCTCTACCGAACGCGATCGACTCCAGGGTGAACGCGATCGACTTCAGGGTGAACGCGATCGACTCCAGACACAGCAACGGAGCGAAGAAGAGCGCATACGCCTGGAGATGAGACGCCTTCAGACGGAAGAGAATATGGCAAGAGACCGAGCAGACACCCAGCGTGCCGCTGCCGGTGCCCAAAGAGAAGCAGAGCGCGACCTCGCTCTCATCCAGCGCGAAACCGAGCGCGACAGACTACAAGCCGAGCGCGACAAGCTACAAGCGCAACTAATGGAGCAGCTGATCCTCAAGGCAACACCCTCTCCCTCCGCCAGGGGTTCAAGGAACTCGTCGAGACAACAGTCAAGGGCAGCGTCTCCTAACCGAGCAAGCGACCCTGAACTTGACCAACAGACCAAGCCTATACCCCCCGCAGACCCCCTTCCCCGACCGGTCCAAGCGAGACCCAGCTACAAGGAAGGAGCAGCATACACTGCGGAGAAGCTAAATAAACGACTACAGGATCTAGAGGACCTGATAGAAGAAGAAGAGGGAGAGGAGGAGAACCAAGCCCGACGACAGCACAGTACTCCACCGGACCAGGAGGTCCAGTACAGCCCAGGCTATACCCCCACGGCGCTGCGCTACAGACCCCCGACTCTATTCACGGGTGAGCATGACGCACGACCAGCCCCGAGGAATAGCACCTGGACCAGCGGGCCATGGTACCCTGCCGGTACCAGCCCACAGAGAGGCGCAAGAGGAGACTCGCCTAGGAGGCCTCTCCCCCAACGCTCGCCGATGTATCAGCCATCCACGGCGTCATACATTGCCACACCGACCATCCCAGACTTCACCCATGAGAATCGGGCACAGTACACGGAGCTCCGAATGTGCTTAGAAACAATGATGGTGGATGTCGTTGATGAACGTCACAAGTATGCAATATTACTGAAGCACCTGAAAGTACCCCGAGCGCACAATATAGCGCTAGCCTATGCCACCTCTACGACCCCATACACCGCGGCTCTAGCAGCGCTGGACCAGAGATATGGACGTATATGGGATTACGTAATCCAAGAGATAAGGCATATTGACCGCCTACCCCCAGCAACAGACAATCGCTCATTAGACGACCTGTCTATAAAAGTGCAGTCCCTGGTAGGGATGCTGGGAGCACAACGAGAAAAGGGTATGCGCGAGCTATACGCCAACTCTAACGTCGAGAGGATTTTAGAGAAGCTGCCACCCGCCAGACAAGAGCGCTTTAGGCGGCAGAGAGACCACCGTGATCCTAACGGTCCCGAACCATCCCTCCTCGATCTAGCCGACTTCCTGGCGAGAGAAGTCAGCAGCTTACGACTGGATACGTTCGTGCGCAGCACACCAAGCTCCAGAGAGGGACCCAGGAGAATAAACGATGGAAGAAGATCGGTGACTGTCATCCACCAATCAGAATCAGTACCGAGCAGTAAGAACCACAGTACCCCCTCGAGAAAAGAGAAGTGGAAGATGGTGTGCCCGTACTGCGAGAAGGAACACTGGCTGTCACAATGTGACCTGTTCACAAAGATGAATGCAGAAGAAGTGAGTCAATGGATAAAGTCCAACAGGCGCTGTTACCGATGTGCGCGCAGTCACATGGCAGCCGAGTGCCGCCTAAAGAAGAGGTGCAGTCGGTGTGACGGAGCCCACCTAGATGTCCTACACGACAGTAACAGAAGAAAGCCTGCACCTGCACCATCGAGCAGCACCAAGGCAAGTGTCATGTACATTGACCCCGCCAGCAGCAGCGGCGCCCAAGTGCTCTTAAAGGTAGTCCGTGTAACATTGAGCTACCAAGATAAAGTCATGGACACTTACGCCGTCCTTGATGACGGGTCAGAGAAGACCCTTCTGCTCGCGTCCGCTGCGGCCCAGCTGGGACTGCGGGGGAGCGAGAACCAAATGACGATTCGGACAATAAGAAGAGATTTAAAGACGATAAAAGGCGAGAATGTCTCCTTCACTATCGCAGCAAGCGGGCAGCCAGAGAGACGGTATAGGATTACAAATGCTTTCACCAGCCAAGAAATAGGACTATCACAGTACACCTACCCCATCGCCAAACTGATGGATAAATATGTGCACCTGCGTCAACTACCTATCCCGCTCATAGACGGCGCCACCCCGACCCTGCTGATAGGCTCCGACCATGCAGACCTCATAGTCCCGATAGACCGGGTCCATACAGGACCCAGAGGCTGTCCTGCAGCAGTCGAGACCCGCCTAGGATGGACACTACAAGGCCCCCTCGCTAAATCTCTCAACCGAACAGCAGCCACTAGCTGCCTCCACTCCAGAGTGACAGAAGAAGACACCACTCTCCTGCAGCATGTCGAGAGGCTATGGACACTAGAGACAATGCCCTTTAAGAACGAAAAGAAAGACATTCGTTCTAAAGAAGACATTTACGACATAAACCTCCTCGAGCAAGGGACAAAGAGAGTCACAGTCGGCGGAGTGATGAGATACGCAACTCCACTCCTGAGGCGAGAGGGAATGCCCACCTTTCACGCCACGAAAGAAGCTACGGAGCGGTATCTATTGAACACAGAGCGGCGCCTAGCCAAAGACCCCGCTCAAGAGAGTGTGTACCGCGCTGAGATTGAGAAGCTAATCACAGCGAGACACGTAATGAAGATTGACATTAAAGAGGCCGATCAGACGACCGAATCATGGTACGTGCCGCACCACAAGGTCCACCACAACGGCAAGGATCGCATTGTGTTTAACTGCAGCTACCAGATCGGATCCCAGAATCTGAATAAAGAGCTCTTGCCCGGCCCCACACTCGGCCCCTCTCTACTAGGCGTGCTACTACGCTTCCGCCAGGACAAGGTGGCTATCAGCGGGGATATCAAAGGGATGTTCCTGCAGGTGAGACTAGTGGAGGAGGATAAGCCCCTACTGCGGTTCCTATGGAGAGAGAGGATCGGAGATGAGCACCCAGCCATCTACCAATGGGAAGTCCTCCCCTTCGGAACCACATGCAGCCCGTGCTGTGCTACATTTGCACTGCAGAAACACGTCGCAGAGGACCCAGCAGCAGATGAAGAGGTCCGACACAGTGTAAAGAACAGTTCCTACGTGGACAACTGTTTACAAAGCGTTTCGACCCAAGAAGAAGCCGAGGCTCTCCTACTCAAGCTACGCGCCTCCCTGATCAAAGGCGGCTTTGATCTCAGGCAGTGGGCCAGCAGCGACCCGCACGTAGTGCGCAGCCTCTCCCCCGCGGACAAGGCTGCCAGCAGCGAGACCTGGATGGCGACAATCCCAGGAGAAGCCCAAGAAATGACACTAGGACTAGTCTGGCGCTTCAAAACAGACTCGCTCCACTATAGACACAAACCCCTGACCACGGAGCAGGGAAGGTCGACGGCGATACCGACCACCAGACGGAGTGTGTACAGAACACTCGCCAGACAATATGACCCGTTGGGATGTATTCTACCTTACACCACCAGGGCAAAGATGATTGTACGAGCACTATGGGACAAGGACCAGGGCTGGGACGACCCAATACCCGCACCCCTTGCCTCCACATGGAGAGAGTGGGAGACGGAGCTCCGCTCACTCCCAGGCGTCAATATACGCCGCAGCTACTTCCCACCCACAGTGAGGCCAGAGACATGCAAGATGGATCTACACGTCTTCAGTGACGCCTCCGAAGTAGCCTATGGATCGGTGGCCTACTTGCGTGCCCAAGAGAAGGGAGGAGAGATACACACCGCTTTCATCCTGGCTCGCTCAAGAATAGCCCCACGAAAGCAACAATCTATCCCGCGTCTAGAGCTCTGCGCAGCCCTAGCAGGAGCGCATCTAGCCACGTTAATCCAACGTGAACTCACCATTCCGGTGCACAGAACAATCTTGTGGTCAGATTCCACGACAGTACTCACATGGATCAAGTCTGATTCATGCAGATACAAAGTCTTCGTGGGAGTCAGAGTCACCGAGATTCAAGAGTTAACAGAAGCAGCGAGCTGGCGGTATGTGGACACCAAACACAACCCAGCTGACGTCATCACCCGGGGAATGTCCCTAGATGACCTCACCCGCCACAACATCTACAGTGACGGACCAGAGTTCCTCAAGCTCCCGGAAGGAGAGTGGCCTACGCCCACCCCACGGGAGGCGAGTAAAGAGGAGGCTGAGAACAAGAAACCTATGTTCTGTGGACTGAGCACAGTCGCCTCCACAGACCCCAACATAGATGACTGCCTCACCCTACAGAGTGCGCAACTAAAGACATTTCTGTGGCACCACCCAGAGATTCAGCCCACTGCCGACATTTCAGCAGCTGACTACGAAGAAGCAGAACTTCTTCTACTACAACGAGCCCAGAGAGACTCGTTCCCCGACGAGCTAGACTGTCTACAGGGAGGAAAGCCCGTCCCATCAGACAGCAGACTGCTCCACCTGGCACCCGAGAGTGACGCCCATAATCTCATCAGAGTGGGTGGTCGTCTGCGGAGAGCCCCCGATCTACCGGATGACGTTAAGTACCCGATAGTCTTGAACAGCCGACACAAGGTCACAGAGCTGATCATAAAGAAATACGACGAGGATGTGCACCACGCAGGAGCAGAGAGAGTCTTCGCGGAGATCAGACGTCGCTATTGGATACTTCAAGGGAGAGAAGCAGTGCGACGCTTCCAGCGAACCTGTCTAGACTGCCGAAAGTGGCGCGCGCAGCCCAGCATACCCCGGATGGCTGACCTACCTCCCTGTCGCCTCCGACTCGGCGACAAGCCATTCCACTCCACAGGCATGGACTGTTTTGGCCCGTTGTACATAAAGAAAGGAAGAGGAACCGAGAAGCGGTGGGGTATTGTATTCAAATGCATGACCACCAGAGCGATACATATCGAACTCCTTCCAACCATGAGCACAGACTCATTCCTTATGGCCTTCCGAAGATTCACATCGCGGAAAGGAAAACCGTCTACATTGTTGTCTGATCACGGGACAAACTTCAAAGGCGGAGAAAGAGAGCTGAGAGAGAGCTTCCAAGCTATGGGCCCAGAACTTAAGACCCACCTCGCTCCATCCCAGATTGACTTCCAGTTTAATCCCCCGAACGCACCACACTTCGGTGGAACCTGGGAACGAGAATTACGTTCTATAAAGACAGCCCTGTACGCCGTGCTTGGGGCCCAGACTGTGGCGGAAGAAGTCCTAATGACAGTCCTCACGGAGATCGAGGGAGTATTGAACTCCAAGCCCCTCGGCTACGTCTCCAGTGATATAGCAGATGTCGACCCAGTCACCCCCAACACACTCTTGATGGTGCGGCTGGACCCCGCGCTACCCCAGACAATGTACAGGCCTGAAGAAGCGAACGGCCGAAGAATGTGGAGGTACAGTCAAGTACTAGCTGACAAGTTTTGGAACAGCTTTCTACTCCACTACCTACCGTCTCTACAGACCCGCCAGAAGTGGGTAAAAGAGAGAGACAATTTTACAGAAGGAACAGTCGTCATGATTATCGACCAGTCACTACCCAGAGCTATGTGGCCGGCTGGCCGCGTAAGCAAAGTGATCACCGGTGCCGATGGCAAGGTCCGAACAGCTGAGGTGCTCGTCCAAGGGCGAACTTACACACGACCCGTGGCGAGGCTAATAGAACTGCCCAGACTCCCAGACACTATCGATGACGACCATGACCCCATGACTTTGTGAGTTGACTGACCCTTACAGCGGACCTTGAGTGGTAGACAGTGCGGTCAATCTGTCTCTGCTTAGCTAATTAGGTGGGACTAATTAGGGGGCGGCTGTTGTGAAGGATCAGATTAAACCGAATATATATATTTATTTATGGATATATATTTAATAGTATTTGTATATCGTTTGATATCCCTTGTATATTCCTTGTACATATACACTGAATATCCCTTTGGTCTACTAACAGCCCATAATAGTTTCATTCTCTCATTGGACAAGAACTTGGCGCCAGCAGCCAAGCCCCTTGGTTCAAGTTCAATCGTGCCGACGAACATGTCGTTACTAGCCCCGGTTCCGCGTAGGAATACGTCTGCCGAAATACGAATGGTACTATTTGTTCACAGCGCATATATATATGGCGCAAGTAAAGTAGAACTTCCCTTAGCCCTTAGTTCTTTACCCTCCAACCTAGTGGCAAGACGTTAAGCCTCACCCACGATACACGTGTGGTGCAGTATGGTCAACTTGGCCTCGGAATGGCATTGAGACATCGTGTGGATTAATAGTTGAATTGTCATAGTTTGGCACTATACCGTCGAGTGGGACGTATTTCTATTAAGTTAATAATAGTCTATTATGTATGGTGCATCGTTCGGTTAGAGTTATAAAGTGAGCAGTACCCCCATCGTTTTCCTCGCGTTATCTAGAGTCTTAACCAGGCTGGGCAGACCACGTGTGGTGCTTTCATCCGAGGAGTTCTGGGCAAGGACGAGTGGACCTGCACATTGGATTACCTTACCCGGACGACGGCGAGCCCTACACGGCTTGGATTATCTACTTGCTTTGGGTGCTTTGATTATGCCATGGATAACAGCCAACACTGGTAAGTGTTGGAACTACCCCCGAGAGGAGTCCAGGTGAGACGGCGCTCTAACCCGAGTGAGGTCGCCTCACGTCTCTTCGTTGTGGACCGGCAGCTACCGTCTACAAGAGGGCCCAACTGTATTCATCTGTGGACCAAGGTTCTGTGGGCACCGTGTTCAGCACTCTGAATTCTCCCAAGAAATCGTTGGCCAGATGGGATATCGCCAGCGGCTCTCCTAACCCCCCCCCCCCCCCCTACTGACTTACAACCAGCGGGACCCCCCTTTAGTGTATCCAGCTATAATCATTAAGTACCATCGCTATAGTTCCCTAAAGAACCAGGTTGTATACTTGCTTCCTGCGTAACCAGAGATTGGACATTCAATGTTGATTTGCCTACGAATACTCATTTGCCTTACAAGTGCATTCAAATCATAAATGTCATTACGTGAACGTTCTATATACCCTTTGCTATATATTAAAGATTCAACGGATACATTTGTGTGGACTTGGTTTCATCAAGTGGGAAAGTGTTCATCATATCTATATCATGTACTGTGTGGCCAGTAGTTAAAGTACATAAAGCGGTAGTGGTTTAATGATACCATACTTATCAATACAGTCAGGGAATTGTACCCCTCAGTTACAGTAATGCTGTTGATAGTGAAATACGATGTTCTGGAGACTTTCATCAATCAGACCTTTCTACAAAGCAGCCCTGGTAAGTGGGAGAGTGTACCAACTAATGGTGTGAGAAATTGGAAAAGTAAGCCGCCAGTGAATGCAAAAAACAGAAGGTTTATTAGGATACTTTACAGGTTTAGAGCCCCTGAGTGTTTTTGCCTTTATTTTCTGTGTTTATAGCAAATTTTCTGGACATAGCAAAATATGAGATTTCAATGCCCCTTAGCCAAACCAGTTGGAAATGCAGAATTGTTTTAAATGCAGAATTGTAAATGGAAGATTGCTCCACTTCTACAAGGTCCATTATCAACTTGAGATCACGTGTACAAAGAAATCGAAGCAAATTAATAAAGGGAAGATGATTAACCTCTTAACTGGCACAGACTCGGCCCCAGGACCTCTTGAGGACGATTTGCCCAACGGCGCGGTGCACCACTTTGCCGACCTCTAGCGGCTCGGTCTGCATTTTATTTATACAATATACATATTGAATTAAAGCCCTATTTGTTGCCTGTCGATTCCCCTTTCAGTCGACAAAATATGTTCCGCAGTTCTCGAGTTACAAAGTACACGGCAGAGTTTTTTTTTTTTTATTATTAGCACCCTCGACTCTCGGGGCTCTAGCTCCGTCAATCATTTGGCAATCTCGAAAATCATTGCACATGATTGTAGCCAATGAGGGTGGCTTTCCAATGCTACCAATGATCCATAGATGTGCGACGTGGCTATAATAAGGTAATTTATAGGCCTGATATTCTATATTCTATAATAATATTTCAAATTGCATTGGTCCGGATGGCAGAATTCAGTACTGTATCTACAAAACCTTCTGTTTAATCATTTATTAGCACCCTCGACTCTCGGGGCTCTAGCTCCGTCAATCATTTGGCAATCTCGAAAATCATTGCACATGATTGTAGCCAATGAGGGTGGCTTTCCAATGCTACCAATGATCCATAGATGTGCGACGTGGCTATAATAAGGTAATTTATAGGCCTGATATTCTATATTCTATAATAATATTTCAAATTGCATTGGTCCGGATGGCAGAATTCAGTACTGTATCTACAAAACCTTCTGTTTAATCATCTTCTCTTTATTCATTTGCTTAGATTTTTTGTACACGTGATCTCAAGAAGGTGCTGAACAAGTTCAATGGCAGTTTTTCATTTCTGGTAATTTTTAACATGGCGTTATTCACCATCAAAGATGCAAAGACAAATCATAATTTATCCATAGATGTCCTTAGATACCAAGAAGATGCAACAAATAGACCTTGTAGAAGTGGAGCAATCTTCCATTTACTTAGGTATGTATTTTTAGGCGGATTTTCAGAAAATAGTGCTTAAGAGGTTAAGAATTAGTAAGTAATTTGTGATTTATTGTACTTTATATACTTATAGTACATGCATGAGTCTGGTCTCTTTTGAGAGGTAACATTCTGAAGTTTCTTACACAATAAAGTGTATCAATCACTTTGAGTGCTAATGAAAGAGTGTAAGAGAGGTTTGAACACACTGAAGTAAATGTTTTGTTTACGCACATTTATTTTTACTTGTTGCCAGATGCCTGTTTTAGTAGGCAGATGGAAAACTGGGCACTTAAGATGCTGGGCACTTATCTTGTGGCACTGAGCAGGGAGAGAGGGTCAAGAATATTAGCCAGATTAGATGCCGATGGTGAAATGGATGGCTCTCCACAGGCAATATTAACTTTCTTTATTGGAATGGCGAAAAACTTCAAGGCCAACCTAGTTAAATTAGAGCACAAAAAGATCCCAATTGGATGAGAAAGAGAGACAAAATATATAAAATATATGATCATTTATAGTGTCCTTGGCATGGATATAACCACATTTTGGTTAATGGAAATCACTTTTTCTTAACCGGTTAACATGTGCCCACAAAATTGGCCATTTTAGTTTTAGTTTTTGAGGACTGCATACTTATTTTGCAAACCAAAACAACATACTTTATACTTATAGCACAAGCATAAGCCTGGTCTCTTTTGAAAGAAGACATTCTGAAGTTTCTGATTCCAGAAAGAGAATTCACTTTTAGTGCTAATGAAATAGAGTAACATTGGTCTGAACTTGAATTGTAGAAAAACGTGTTACTCAAGTTTTTCTGTAGTAGTTAGTAGTCCAGAGGTAGCATTTCCCCCAAAGGTGGTATGGCTTACAAATCCATACGGACCCATAGCCTGAAGCCTTATGTAGTACATGTCCAAATTCCATAAAGATCCATTCAGAAATGAGTAATTAGGAGTGATTTTGCTAAACTGTGTACAAAAGAAAAACGCAGTTTTCTCATAGACTTAATTCATTCTGCTGTTTTTCTCTTCCTGTTTTCGCTCGTTAGTTTTTGTTTTGTTTTTTAGATTCATACATCCCCACGTGGGGTATCATTGGAAAGCCACACTCATTGGCTACAACCCTCAATAATCATTTTCGAGATCGCCAAATGATTGACGGAACTAGAGCCCCAAGAGTCGGAAGTGGTATTTTGTGCAATACTGTGTAATTTGCACAACCCTCAAATTCCGGCATGTAACTCGAGAACCGCTGAACGGATTTTGTCGTATTTTGTCGCTATCGACAGGCAACAAATAAGCCTTCAATTCGATATATATATTGTATAACAAAATATGCACAACCGAGCGACTACAGGTCGCCAAAGTGCCGTTGGGCAAATTGTCCTCAAAAGGGCCCACATGTGGGCCCTTGCAGCTTAAGAATCCACCCTAAAGTACAATTCACATAAGGGCTGCATGATATAACGTTTCAGCATGTGTAATAGTGACATTGTGAAGGATGCAATGTTTTCTTTGTGAAGGATGTTAAATCAATCACGGAATGCTAAAACTGTGTATTATGTATTATAACCCTAGTTATATTAATACTGGCAAAGCATCTCGCTTTGCCTATTGGACTGCTCCGGCGCCCACTGAAATAATTGTTTTGCACCTATCACTGACCAGGACCACACCCCCCTGCTTGGCATAAAAACGTGTGGTACAGTAGCTGCTTAATCTGCCTCCCAAAGCTACTTTCACGTGGAAAGGAACTATGGACAGCAGTAAAAAGCAAGACACATTTTGTTGTGACTCATGTTTGGAGGAATTCATGGAATCAGTGCTCACTTCAGATGACATGTCATACCGTAGTTTCTTTATGATTTAGTACATTGATGTTTAAATTAAAGGGGACATGTATTGCTATTCCTAGCACTATTTGGGCAACTTTACACAATTACTGTGAGTCTATTGAAGACATCTGTAAGCTTTTATTAAAAAAAAGTGCATTGTTTTATATTTCTAATCAAGTACTCAAAAGCCACATTTTTCTCACTTTGGATTTCAGGCTGTGTTGGCCCCGCCCATAAGCACTGTGTAAATGAGTATGTGCTACTGCTGCTTCCCCGCGCGAGGTCCAGCCCAGGTTGTGTGTAAATGAGTATGTGCTACTGCTGCTTGTTTCCCCGACAGAAGCTCCTCTCTCTCCCTCTCTCTCTCCCTCTCTCTCTCACTTGCTCGTTGTCTGCCTCGCTCTGAGGAAGTGTCGGGTTACACTATCTGCCTGCTCTGTTTGCTGTCGCTGTCCACCATAGAGGCGGCGGGGCGTTAGTTATGCAAATCAGTGCTATATTAGGCCGGCTGCAATGTGGACAAAGCCTTGCATCACGTGTCCCCTCCTGTACACGAGGAGGCAGCCGTCGCATCTTTTCACCTGCACAGCGTGATCTCTCAGCGGCGAGGGTCTGCGTGGGAGGGACATGCCGCACCTGTTGCTTCCTGATTCTGCTGCACAGGCGCACCAACCGACCTGTATGAGTCACTGTCCACAATGTCCGATCCCCACCCACCAGCTTCCCACCCCTAACACTGCCAATTGTGTTAGTATGAGCGACCAGCCAAGCTGGTAGCAATGTCGAGAGCTGGGCTGAAACCCAGCATCTCCTGCATTAGTGGCGAGCACCTTGCCCACTGCACCACTTAGCCGCCCTGATTATCTTATTTCCTGATCAGCTACACACACTCAGCCACACACACACATATGGGACACGTTGATATATAGGTGAAAACAGCTCTGATTATCCCAATACTGGTAAAATAGATTCCTTACCTCAGATCAGATGTTCTCCAAAAAGATTATTCCAATTCCTAATCGCCATTCCAAATATCGATTGTGTTTATTGATCCAACGCTGGGTGGTCGAAAGACATATTCCACGCTGTTCTGATGGTGGGCGATGACTGCAATAGGCTCGGATTACATGCCTGACAAGTAAAATGTGTATTCCGGACAATTTTTTCCCCATGCATTTCATTCAGTGCAATCCAATGGGGTGCAGTACCATCCGGAGAGACGATAGGGGGCGGTATTTTCCCTGTTCGAGCTCAGACAGATCCCCACTGGTAACGTGAGGCTAGATTGATGAAAAATGAATGGAAATCGAAAATAAAAAAAATTACGATAAAAAATGAGATTTCTTGTCGGCTGCCACTCAAAGTGTTAACGTCACAGAAACCGTCAAATCAGAACAGTTTAGTTGAGTGAGGGAGGATCTCGTGAACTCGAGACTAGACTGATGAGTCAATATGGTAATTAGAGACACAGACCTGTTACATTCAAGCCTAAAATATGGCTTGTGTAGGCCTTGAATGTAAAGTGGTGGACACAGGACAAGACAGGAGTTTATAAAAAATAACAATATTATTTGAACAGCTATCTAAATGGACAAAAAGAGTGGGAGCTGGGTGTTCCAGACTCCAAAGTTCAATAACAAAACTAATGCACATGGGCAAAAGAAAACAAGCCAACAGTACAAGTGAAGCAGTGAGCAAAATGAGGTCTTCAGGTTAGGCCTCTGGAGAACCAGTGACAAGCGTCAGCTGCGAGAGAGAAAGAGTTAGAACTGAGCTCTGTGTAGTGGGGACTTGACAACTGCTCCCTGCACTGCATTTGTAGGGCGTGGTGCCTCATCACCACACCTGTGATCAATTAGAAAGCGGCCATTTTAAACACAAGTGAAATGAAAGAAAACAGTGCGTCAATGAAACCACCCGTTAGTGACAACACACTACTACCACAATGTGAATATGCACCACAGACAGTAAGTATCCCTCCACCGTGTGAAAGTAATACGTAACACCCCCACACCGAAAATCTATGTTCATCTCCAAACTATAGCCCAAAGAAACCATCACCAAGAGAATGAACATAAATAAATAAGGGGATACTTACCAACCTTACCTATCAAAAATGCAACCACACACACCAACATGTGTAGCGCCTGTACTGTGTTGAGTGTGAGGCCCGGTCAAGAGTCACACTCAACTGTACACCAACAAAAACACTGTGACCCACGAATTTGGAATTACCGTGAGTCACTACCACAAAGTGACAATGGGTCGGCCCCTGTCGAACACGACCTTCAGCGTAGCCGAATGCTCCCCACTGGAGAACATTCGACAATGTTGTCTAATATAAACAACACTTCCCCGACTGTCGGGCAAATGAGACCCCACAAAAGGTTCCATCGCAGCAATAGGCTGGAAAATCCCACCCCACTCATCCTCCATCATCACAAAACAAATGTTCAATTTGTATAGGCCTCTCCACCGATACAGACCTGTAAAACAGAGACAATAAACTGGAATCAGCATGAGAGCTAAGCTCACTGCTCTCAGGACAAAAAACAGGAAAACAAAAAGAAACACGTCTCTGTGGCACTGCCACCGAGTCCGCCTCCCCCACGCCTGGCATCACCAGTTCAGGAGATAGTAAAGCAGGATGAACCGCCACAGGCACGTCATCCCCACTGCTGGAACACAGTAAACCATACTGTCACAAGCCAAAATGGTGGCACACACAGTAACATTGTCATGACACAAAATGGTGGCACACACATCAACTTCGTCATGATCAAAATGGTTGCCACTCATCAGACTAGGTTGTGAAGACCGCTCCTGCTGTACAGGACACAGGTAACTAGGTTGACTAGCATACCCAGCATACCCAGTGCCTGGCAGAGAGTCAGTGTGGTCACGTGAATCAACATCAGAATTATCAACTGACATACTGGGATCATCACTGCTGACAAGTGAGACATCATGAACATTAGAGCTATAGGAAGGCTGGCAGCCTAATTCTGGCCTTGTAGCCTCTTTAACCAGAACGGTGCCACATGAAACATCAGAAACACCAACAGAAATGGTGCCACATGAATTAGTAACATTCCTCATAGCATCCTTCTCATTCTAATCCTCATTCTCCTCCTCCAATTCGTCCGTGGCCTCAGCCACCATACAGGCTGGGAAGACCTCGAGATACTGCTCTGTCAGATCATCTCCTGCCACCTGAGTATCTGGCACGGATGTCACCTCCGGTTTCACCACCGGGCCTGACACTAGGGCACAATCAAGAACAACATTATGCAGAGGTACATTCATAGTGTGCATTCCAACATCTTCAATAACAACACCTGCACCTGCGCTCTTTGGCTCTCTTAGTGAGTTCTTTGGCTCTCTTAGCTACCTGGGCCATTTCAATAGCATCTTGGGCCTCACGCTCTCGTTTCCTCTCAACATGCTCTGCCTTCATAGCTAGCACTATTTCCTCCTGTTCCATCATAGGCAACGAGGAGAAGTCAAGATACCTGACCAAATGCAAACCTCCAAGCAACTGAATTTGCAAGCTCACCTTCTCTAGGCTTGCATCAAACTTTAATATAGAATAATGAGCAGCTATTTGTGCCAACTCATCCTTTGAACATCTCCTCACCTTCTCCACTGTTGGCTCTGCAACAAAATCCTTCATGTCCAACGTCATTCTTACTATCCACAGTAAATGACAACAAGGAGATAATATAAGTAACTGTGCACCACTCAAACGGTGTAGCACAAAAGGCATATATATATAGTTCATTCCTGAACACAAGCAACTCACCCACGGTTCGGACGACCTGGGGTTCAAACTCCAAATTTCCCCTGTATCCACAAAAGGTCAGCACGCAATTAAATCACACAATGAAAACAATGAAATTACCTACCTGTGGTGTCCACTAAACTAAATATTTTAAAGCATACCAGTAGTCAAATCAAATTATAAATGAAGAGCATACTCACCTGTTTGAAGACCGGCTCAAGCACATGTTACTAGCACATGGAGAGAGAAAAAACGAATTGGAGCTCCCATGTCAACAGCACATGGAAAAAAGAACACGGATCCAAGCCTCCATGTTAACCGTACAAGGAAGACCGGCTCGAGCCCCCATGTTACATTCAAGCCTAAAATATGGCTCGTGTAGGCCTTGAATGTAAAGTGGTGGACACAGGACAAGACAGGAGTTTATCAAAAATAACAATATTTATTTGAACAGCTATCTAAATGGACAAAAAGAGTGGGAGCTGGGTGTTCCAGACTCCAAAGTTCAATAACAAAACTAATGCACATAGGTAAAAGAGAACAAGCCAACAGTACAAGTGAAGCAGTGAGCAAAATGAGGTCTTCAGGTTAGGCCTCTGGAGAACCAGTGACGAGTGTCAGCTGCGAGAGAGAACGAGTTAGAACTGAGCTCTGTGTAGTGGGGACTTGACAACTGCTCCCTGCACTCTGCACTGCATTTGTAGGGCGTGGTGCCTCATCACCACACCTGTGATCAATTAGAAAGCGGCCATTTTAAACACAAGTGAAATGACAACAGAAAGAAAACAGTGTGTCAATCAAACCACCCGTTAGTGACAACACACTACTACCACAATGTGAATATGCACCACAGACAGTAAGTATCCCTCCACCGTGTGAAAGTAATACATAACAGACCCATTGATACTAACCTGTATTACTATAAAACCATGCTAAACACAGAAAAAAGGCATTTATAATGCATGTCCCCTTTAAAGGGTAATTTCGCCAAATGTTCTCTATTTTTCTGTTTTCTGTTTCTCAGAAAACTCAGCCGAGAGAAGACCAGACACTATCTCTTCACTAGAGGTCTGCTCTCCGTCAGAATGTATTTGGGGGTCCGATGCAGCCAAGCTCTCGAGACACAGAACACTTCGGTAAGTTTTATGTCCGATAAGCACACAATATGATTAAGGTTGAACATTTTCAAAATGGCCATAACAATAAAACAGCAACAACAGCAACACAATGGTACAGTTGTTCACATGAAACAAAACCAGCTCCACAGTTGCTGACTTTCTGCACTGTCATCATTGTGTTGAACCTTTTGGCAATTTTTATTTAAAATTAAAAATGTAATTTAAACCCCTGATGAAGGGAGCCTAGCTGTCTTAATGTTTTCTTTTTTTAATGTCTTAATAAATTATTGTATTGGAGTGTGCGGTCACTTATATAATTTTTGGTCATCTATTCTCAATTTTCTTTCTATTAGGTTGACTAGGACAGCCATCTCGTACTAATACATTCCACTACTTGAGTTGTGAAGCGAATCCAGCTCCTGAATTGATTGGAATGAGAGTGCATTGAACCCAGACATGGTAAAGACCAGACGAGAGGCCAAAGATCAGCACTCTGTGATGCCTGTGGAGAGGGATTAGAGATTTAAGGAGAGGTTGGGTGGTCACTCTATGGATTACAACCATAATACGCTTTATGTAACATTCCAAACTAAATACTAGATCATTGGTTATCAAAGTGGGGCCCAGGCACCCCAGGGGTCCCTGAATGGCTTCCAGCAGGTCCCCAGCAAAAGGTCCCCAGCTCCTTTGCTTACACTGTTTATAAAACAAATTTATATTCAGATTGAATGTTATTCCCTATATTTATGTCTTTCTTCTATTACCCTGCCCATACATGCACCTCCCCTCCCCCCTTCCCCATGCAGCTATGATGCACAAATTTCCCCAAGGGGATCAATAAAGGGATATCTTATCAAGTTTCAAGTTTGTTTATTAGTTGTCACAATAAAATACATGTACTTTACGGTGAAATGCTTGGTTCTGTATTTCACCGTAAAGTACATGTATTTTATTGTGACAACTAATAAACAAACTTGAAACTTGATAAGATATCCCTTTATTGATCCCCTTGGGGAAATGTGTGCGTCATAGCTTATTTTAAGAACAGTCTAATTTCACTAGTATTTAATTCACACAAATGTATCCCAATAACATAAGTGTGACTGATGTGGAATAATATTGCTGATCCTAAGCCGGTTCTTCACAGAGGCGGACAATCAAGTATTTGGTTGAAGATGGAATTTAATGAGAGCACATGTTGCAACATGGAGAGACACAGAGTACAGCAAAGAGTGCCCTATCCCAGGATCTCTATAGAATGGAGAGCTAACAGTGTTTAAGAGAAGATAAGATGTTACTTTATTGATGCCCTTGGGGAATTGCAGGGGTCATAGCAGCATAGGGGAGGGGAGGTACAGGCTGGGTAATATATATTTGTATATATATATATATATATATATATATATATATATATATATATATATATATATATATATATATATATATGTTTATTGTTTTTTTTTCCAGTGCAACCAACATTTACAAATTATATGTACTAGAAAGTTTTCTATTTGAAACACAAAACGGAATACAAAGGACAGCAGACATCAAGCCATTTGAAAAAGTGAGTACAGCGATTCATAAGTCAACCAACTCTGGTGTTGATTTGAGATGTCATGCTCATTCCAAACCTATTGCATTGACAGGTGTATCAAAGGAGAAAGTTTGAAGGGGAGGGATGAGTGAGTAGTGTACCAAGGGTATTGTGTGAGTGAGTATCAGTCTGGGACTATGGGAAGGTGCATCCTCTCAACATAGGAAAAGAAGGGAGCCCACATAGAGAAAAACTTGTCTGTAGACCCTCGGAGTGTATGTCGGCTTTTTTCTAGTTTGATACAGTTAAGAATAGATTTAATCCAAAGGGCATGAGAAGGGGGTGAGGAGGATTTCCACTGAAGTAGGATTAACCATCTCGCTAACAAAGTAACAAAGGCCAAGACCTCTTTATTAGTATTTGTCAGTTGTAGTAAGGGTGAGGAAACACCAAACAACGCAGTCAGAGGGTCTGGTTCCACCTGAGTACTGCATATTTCAGAGAGTGTATTGAAGATATTTTTCCAAAGATCCACTAGGGATGGACAGCTCCAAAACATGTGCACATGGTTTGCTGGGGACCGATTACATCGTGGACAGTTAGGTTTCACACTTTTGTAAATTCTGGATAGTCTCATTGGAGTCCAGTGAGCTCGGTGGATGATTTTGCATTGGATGAGACCATGCCGAGCCCAGATGGAAGAGGTGTGAATATTTTTGAGTGCTTTTTCCCACATGTCTTCAGATCTCATCCCCCAATTCCTCCTCCCATGAGGACTTAATAATGTTTAAGGAGGTGGACTGTAATGAGCATAGCTGCCTATAAATTCTCGACAGGGAGCCCTTTAGAGTGGGAAGAGGGGTAAGAAAAATGTTGAGTTGGGTTTCACCAGGAAGGATGGGGAACTGGGTATCTAAGCTGCGGACATAGCTCCGGATCTGTAAAAACCTAAAAAAATTACATCTGGGGAGACCGTACTTGACAGATAATTGTTCGAACGTAGCAAAGGTATTGTCGATATAGAGATCTTTAAATGTTGTAATACCGAGACTAGTCCATATTGAGAAAGCGCCATCAATCATAGATGGGGGGAAGGCCGGATTTGAGGCCACCGGGGCAGCAAAAGATGTTGCGTGAAAGCCAAAGTGGCGTCTAGATTAATAATAATAATAACTTTATTTGTATATCACTTTTCATACAGAGGTTGCAGTTCAAAGTGCTTCACAACAGTACAAAATACAGGCATGAGCGAGCATAGCAAGGTATGGTAAATCACAGTGTTTCACATTAGGATCTAGCATCCCAATAGGCTGTTTACAGTTTCATTCAGTAATACAAATAATAAAATAGTTTAAAATGATTAAGTTTAAAATAGTCAAACATTTTTAAAATAGAACGGACATACAACAACAGTAAAAAATACAGGCATAATCGAGCATAAAAATTTAAAATGTAAATAGCAAGGTTACAGTAAAAAGTGTGATAAGATTGTTCAATCAGATGAAAATGGCCCAGTTAGGAGAATCAACCTTGGCTAGATTGGTTCCAAATTTTCATTGTTGATTTGACACATACATTTTTTGTAAAGGGGATATGGGGGCCTAAACTAGTGGCGTGGGCGAGAGAGGTCAGTGATGCCGGTACGGAAGAGGCTGCCTCCATCTCCAGCAAAACTGGAGGTGAGGACATCCCACCACACTGCAGCCAAAACTGAACGGTCCTAAAGTTAGCAGCCCAGTAGTAGAACCTAAGATCCGGTAGCCCGAGGCCTCTATCCGATTTGGGCCTCTGTAAGAGCTGCTTTCTTATCCTGTGAGGCTTCTTATCCCATATATACTCGTACACCTACTGTAAATTGTACCTAAATTGCACCTCATCCCATTTCTGCCTTTCACTATATAGTATTGTATATTAGTACACTGCATAGTATTGTATATTATATGGTAACTCAGTTACATCTATTCTGCATCGAACATTGTACATATGTCTATACTGAACACTGTGACCTCATTTTTTTTACTTCAAATTTACATACTATACTATGTTATTTTATTTCATACTTATCTTGTCTTGCACAGTCTCTGGAGCGTAACAGTAAGAAGCATTTTGTATAAAAGTATTCTGTACTTCTGTATGACAACTATTAAAGAAACTTGAAACTTGAAAAACTATATAAGACAAAATCAGCACATCAATTTTCTTAAAAGAAATGCATTGGGGAGAAAAATAGGTAGGCACTGAAAGAGATACAAAAATCTTGGGATGGTGTTCATTTTAACAGAGTTCATTCTTGCGGCTAGAGAGAGGTGTAGTATAGACCAGCGTTCAAAATCATCCTTAGTACGGGTTAGGAGGGGGGCAAAGTTGGCCTGAAAGAGTTTGTTGAATTTGTCCGTAACATGTACCCCAAGATAAGTGAAGCCATCGTGGGCAATCCTAAATGGCAGATTATGTAAAGGAGACTTTTTTGTGGCTATATTAAGTGGCATCAGTTCGCTCTTGTTAAGGTTCAATTTATACCTTGATAAGCTACCAAAGGATTCGATAGTGATAAGGGCAGCGGGGACAGAAACAGAAAGATCAGATGTATACAATAATAAATCGTCCGCATACAACGATACCTTATGTTCATGGCCGTATCTAACTATACCTATGATGAGAGGGTTAAGGCAGAGTGCTATTGCGAGGGGTTCTATGGCAAGGGCAAATAATAAAGGACTTAAAGGGCAACCTTGACGTATTGAGCGCTGTAGGGGAAACCAACTGGATTGTGTCATTAGTCCTGACTGAGGCTTGAGGGGATGAATACAAAAGTCGTATCCAAGTAGTGAATTTAGAGCCAAAGCCGAATTTATTTAGGGTGTAGAAAAGGTATTTCCATTCCACCCTGTCGAATGCCTTCTCTGTGTCTAGGGATATGACAGCCTAAGAAGTATTGGTCATAGAGGGGTTATGTATGATGTTAACTAAACATCTGAGATTAAAGAATGAGTGTCTATTTTTTATAAATCCTGTTTGATCAGGTGAGATAATTGACGGAAGGACTGATTCTAAACGTAATGCTAGGAGCTTGGCTAAGATTTTATAGTTGACATTTAGTAGGCTGATTGGACGATATGAAGCACATTCCAGAGGGTCTTTGTCTTTTTTTAAGTATTAGAGAAATCATGGCTAAGGTAAAAGTCTGTGGGAGAGTGCCATTTACAAATGCTTCATTGTACATTTTGTTTAGAATAGGGGCTATCTTAGGAAGAAACTTCTTGTAGAACTCGGCTGAGTAGCCATCCGGTCCTGGACTTTTCCCAGATTGAAGAGATTTTACGGCCATAGATAGTTATTCAGTAGTAAGTGGCTGTTCTAATTTTCCAACCAGATCCTGGCTAATTAAAGGAATATCGAGGGAGTGGAAGAAGTCATCTAATTCTGAGATATCGTGTTCGTTTTCAGATGTATATAAAGATTGGTAGAAACGCTTAAACTCGTTATTGACCTCTTTGGGGTCTAAGGATATCCCAGACGATGTGCATACTTTAGGAATCTGGTGTGAAGACAAGACCTGGCGCAGCTTGTGAGCCAGTAATTTATTGGCTTTATCTCCTTGTTCATAATAAGTGCTTCTAGATTTGACAAGCAGTTCAGTAACCTGATCTGTCAGTAGTGTATCATGTTCTGCTTGCAAAGCTAGACGCTCATTATAAGCATCTGGAGATGGTGATACAGCATATATATTGTCTAATTGAGCGATACTGCTCTTCAGCACAGATAGTCTGGTATTTTTCTGTTTCCTCTCGTATGCAACATATGAAATGATTTCGCCTCTGAGATAGGCTTTCAAAGTTTCCCAGAGATGCAGATATGTTTGGGCTTCTATTTGTACTTAATAAAAAATCTATTTGGTTTGACAAAAAATGTACAAAGTCACCTTTACTGAGCAGATGGGTGTTCACACACCAGGGTGGTCGTAGATTGGTGGTAGCCTGAAATACTACTACTAGGGTAACAGGGGCATGATCAGAGATAATGATTGGATTATACAAGCATAAAGATACGGAATGAAGAAGTTTGTCGTCTACAAGGAAGTAGTCTATACGTGCAAAGGTGTGGTGGACTGGTGAGAAGAAGGAGTATGCTTTATAATAGTTGTATAATGCTGTATTGTATGTATCTGTGTGTATGAGAGAGGGATATGTGCATGTGTTTGTTCATAATGTGGGGGGGGGGGTATTTTTTTTGTGTGTAGTTATCCTATATAGGTTTAAGAGGGGAGGTCGCTTATAAGCCCTTGGGTTTTTTGACCTTTCCTGCACATTTTAACTGTTCTTCTTTTTACTTATTTTATTCCAGACTGTATGTTTGTAAGTGCGCAGAAAAGAAAAAGATAAAAAATAGTATACTTTACCAGATGGGTTAGATACTCTCCAAGGGTCAGAAACCGCATAGTCAGACATAAAGGTCCGGACTACCCTAGCTGAGGTTGTCAAAGTAGTAGGTTTAGTGGAAGAACGGTCCAAATGTGGATCCAGCCAGCAGTTAAAGTCACCTCCTACGGTCTGCAATCACATTGCAACATGTAAAAGGTACTGATCTGTGAATTCGAATAGCCACCCCCCTGGCCTTACTCTGAAATGAGTAGTGAAACACTTGACCCACCCATCTGCTTCTAAGAATGGAATGTTGTGAGGTTTTAAGATGAGTCACCTGCAGAAAAATAATATGAGCCTTTAATTGGTGAAGGTGGTGGAGCACCTTACTACGTTTAACTGGGTTATTAATGTTTCTGCAATTCCAAGTAATACGATTAAGACTAGGGATGCTCGATATTGGCTTTTTTACCGATACCAATATACCGATATTGTCCAACTCTTAATTTCCGATATCAACCGATATCAACCGATACCGATATATGCAGGGTTCCCCCCCCCCAATTTTTTTTTTATAATTTCAGGTAATTAACATTACATATCTCTTGTTGTGGAATTAACACAACATTATGCATACTTTTGACAATAAATAAAATCAGAATTTGTTCTTACTTGCTTGCCTGGGTAAATAAAGGTTATAGAAATGTAAAAAAATAAACAAATTAAAAAATTTTTTTTTTGAAAACCGATACCGATATTTTCCGATATCACATTTTAATGCCGATATCGGCCGATAATATCGGTAGGCCGATAATATCGGACATCCCTAATTAAGACCATTTCCTCCTATCGAGCTGGCTACACCTGGCTGAATCATGTCTTGGGAAAGAGAAGATGTGTAAAGAACAGGGTACCATGTAGACCAGAGATTTTGGTTGACCTTGAATGTGTAGAATCAAAAAACAAGTAATACAGTACAGAAGACACAAAAACTAGAAACAAGAACACACAATTAGGGATGTCCCGATCCGATCACGTGATCGGGATCGGGGCCGATCATGTGATTTTCCGAAGATCGGGATCGACAAAAAAATAAATAAAAAAATCTGAATTTTTAAAAAAATTTCGATTTTTTTATTCAACAAACATGACCATGTTCACGTCTTAAACTCATACTGATGCCTTAGTTTTGGTTTTAAATTGCATATCATCATTCATTTACTTATTGTCACACAGAGCAGAAGAATTTTGCCAAAACAAACCAATAGTATCCAGCTGCAGAATGGCAGACCAGCCACACTATCAGACCCAAACGCATTTCCTTTGATTTAATTATACATCAAATGATTTATGTCAAGGATTGCAATGCCTTGCTTGAATGAAGTTAACGTTTCACCTGGATAACGTCAACATTCAGGGTGAATGTAATGTGAGAAATTGGGATTAAAAATATATATATTTAAAAAAATATATATATTTTTTTGATCGGATCAGGAAAAATCGGTATCGGTAGATACTCAAAATCACATGATCGGGATCGGATCGGGAGCAAAAAAAATGTATCGGGACATCCCTACACATAATACAGTACAGAAAACACAAACATACAAAACGAGAACAAATAATACAGTACAAAACACACTAAGAACACAGAAAACACCCCTTCCCCCAAACCTTCCCTTGCCAAAACCCTAAATACCAAATTAGCCTAGAGAAAAACGTGGTTTGATTGATTGATTGAAAAGTTTATTAACAGATTGCAGAATGGGTACAGTACAGTACAGCTCAATACATACAATTGTTAAGAGGATGCAGACCTGAGAAAGACTTTCGTCTTGTTTCCATCAGGGTCCCCCATTTTCAATTCATCATATGACACACATGACATACAGATAGACAGTACTGCTACATCTATACATTTATGACATACCAGATTTTCAAATACAGTACTGTTTGTGATACTAAAAAAATCCAGAAGAAGAGTATATACATTTGACATAGAAACTGTGCATTGGGGGAGGTTGGGTAGGTGGGGTGGGGCTGTACATTGGAGGTGGGGGGGGGGGGGGACACTGTACATTGGAATACTGACATACATTTGACATGGAAACTGTACATTGGAGGAGGTTGGGTAGGTGGGGTGGGGTTGGGTGGGGCTGTACATTGGAATACTGACAAAGCCATGCTTGGTCTTTATTGTACAACTGGGTTAGGACATTTGTAGGGGCCAGTTTTGAATTGCAGTCTCCCGTAGGTGTTCTTTGAGAGTGTTTTTGAAGGTGGGTAGTGATTTACATTCCTTTACAGCTTTGGGTAGGGCGTTCCACATTGTTGTGGCATAATTGCGAAACGTGTTTAGTCCCTTGTTTGAGCCGAATCTGGGTTTTACATGATTTGTGGAGCTCCCTCTGGTGTTGTGATCGTGGTATTCACTGACCTTTGGGAAGTATTTTGACATGTACATGGGTACCTTGGTCGTGTAGTGTATCTTGTAGACCAGGCCCATTGCAAGTTGCTGTACTCTGTTGTCTACTCTAAGCCATCCTAGGTTGGCAAAGTGTGCAGGGGTGAGGTGGGTTCTAGGAGTCAGGTCAAGCAGTAGTCTGACTAGTTTGTTTTGAGATGTTTGTAATTTGGTTTTTAGTGCCTTTGAGGTGCTTTGGTACCATGAGGTGCAAGCATAGTCGTAGTACCCTTGAATGAGTGCTCCTGCCAGAGTCTTCAGGGTATTCTTGTTTACCAGGGAGGAGATCCGGTACAAGAATCGACTTCGTTGATTGACTTTTTTTATTACATTGGATGCCATTTTGTCACAGGAAAGATTAGCCTCTAGGATGGAACCCAGGTAGGTAATTTCATCTTTCCTTGTGACAATATTGTCACCCACTGTAACTGAGAAGCCGTCTGTTTTGCTGAGTTTGTTATTTGAACCGAAGAGAATGGACTCTGTTTTGCCCATGTGTAATGATAGTTTGTTGTCGGCGAGCCATATGCAGATTTTGCCTAGTTCCGAGCTGAGGGTTTTTTCAACCTGTAACTTGTTCTTGTCAGAGACCAGCAGGGCTGAGTCGTCCGCAAACAGGAACAAGTTGCAGTCACAAGCTGACGACATGTCATTTGCATAAATTAGGAACAGTAGTGGTCCTAGTATGCTTCCTTGTGGAACACCACAGTTCACTGTGAGGGGGGGGGATAGGGTACCGTTTACCTCCACCATCTGTTCTCTCCCCTCCAGGTAGGATTGTATCCAGCTCACTGATAAACTATCAAAACCAATTGCTTTTAGCTTGTCAATCAGAATGGTGTGATTGACAGTGTCGAAGGCCTTTTGTAGGTCTAGCATGACCATGCCGCAGTATTTGCCCGCGTCCACCTCTTGCTTGATGTGGTCGTTCAAATAGAGAAGGCATGTGTCAGTGGAGTGGGATGTTCTGAAGCCAGATTGGAATTCGTAGATTAGATTTTAATCCGTAAGGTACTTTTCGACCTGTTCGTATACTATTTTTTCCATGACTTTCGAGATGGATGTAAGGATAGAAACAGGGCGGTAGTTGCCTGGGTCTAATTTGCTGCCCTTTTTGTGCAGGGGTGTTACTCTCGCTATTTTGAAGTCTTTGGGGACGTGTCCCTGTTTTATGGAGAGGTTTATTATGTGTGTGATGACTGGGGTGATGGCGGCTGCTGAGTCTCTGAGGAATTTGGAGGGGATGTTGTCATGGCCAGCGGCCTTGTTCGGTTGGAGGGCGCTCAGTTTATTGAGTACCTCATCTGTAGTTACCATTTCCAGTTTGAAATCGTCTTTGTGGACGCCTAGGTTCTTGTAGTATGCTACTATGTGATCTACCCCATACAGCCCTGAGTGGGAGGGTAGTTTGTTTACCAGTGTTGTGGCTATGTTTGTGAAGAAAGTGTTTAAGTAATTGGCTACATCCAGTTTGTCTGTGATGAGCGTGTTGTCCGTCTTTATGTTTATGTTTGAGAACCTGGTTTTAAGTTTTTTACTGCAGCCTAGTTGATTATTGAGTAATTTCCAAAGTTCACGTGGTTTATTTTTGTTTTCCTCAGTTTTGTCATTGATGAAAAAAATTTTTGCAGTTTTTATCATGGAGTTTACGTCATTTCTTAGTCTGTTTCTTTCTAGTTTGAGTTCAGTCACGTGGGCTTGGAGTTCACTGCTCGTGCTTTTGGTAAGCTTTGACTGACTTTTATGAAATTCAGAGCATTTTTTGTCTCTGGCTTTCATAGCGGTCAGTATTTCAGTGTGCACCCACGGCTCAGCGCGATTTTTTACCCTGGTGGTTCTTAGGGGGGCCATGTTGTTTAGTATTGTTGAGAATTTGGTTTTGAAGCCAAGCCAGGTTTCTTCAACCAGTGTACCATTGAGTTCATCTGACCAGTCCAGGCTCTTCAGTTCAAGGTTAAAGGCCTCGCTAGAGTACATTTTGAGGTCTCTAGATGTGACCATTTTGTGACAGCCAGCCTTTTGCTTTGGCTTTTTGCGGGAACAGAATATCATATAATGATCACTTAACCCGCATGCTATCACCCCTTTATTGGAGATCATGGACTTGTCGGAGGTCAGGATGAGGTCAATGGTAGTCTGGGTTGATTCACACACCCTTGTGGGTTGGGTGATTAGCTGGCTGAAACCGTGCAGATCAGAAAATCTACTGAAGGCCTTGAAGACGGGTGCTGCTTTACGTAGCATATCCGTGTTCCAGTCCCCAATAAGGATTTTTTCTACGCCCTCCACCCCAGTTAAGCACCCATCAAGTGTGTCATAAAAGCCACTCTGTTCTGGTGGTCTATAGATTGTGCCTATTAGTACTGATTTTGCCCTTTCAAATAAGATTTCAATCCATACAGTTTCAACAGTGGTAACTAACCTTTACTCTATGCTACCTGAGATGTGTGACCATTGGTACATGTCCAATTATCTAGCAGTCTCAGTCAATGAGTCAACTAGATCAGTGTTACGACCCAAGGGCCGGTCCTGCTGACCGGCAGGAGAATAACATTGGACAGTGCTCTCCTCCTGACATTGCTCCCTCTGCTGACCTAAGCCCGATGGTGCGGTCGGCCATTTTGTGTTGGTTGCACATTGTTGATATGATTTGTAATATTATGTTATGCTGGGCCATCCCTGTCTGTGTTTGATGTTACACCCCTGTTGAGTTGTTGTGTGTCATTGCCTTAGTGTCTAGTTGTGTTTAGTGTGTCATTGCCTTAGTGTCTAGTTGTGTTTAGTGTGTCAGTGCTTTTGTGTTTGTGATTCTGTGTTTTGGCCTGGCCCTGCCAGGTGTTGGTCGTTATTAATTAGTGTGGGTATTTAAGTGTTTGTTCCTCACTTCCTTGTGGCGACATTCCTCCAGTATCCTGTGTGTTCCCCGTGTCATGCCTGCCTTCCCCGTTGATGTCTAGTGAGTCCTGTATACTTCTGTCGTTTTCTTGTTTTCCGTCATTGTGTTATTAGTAGTGTTGTTTTGTATTTACGTTTGGATAAGAAGTAAACACCCTTCTTCAAGCATCGCTCCTCGTTTCTGCCTACGTTCATTCTCCCTTGTCTGCTAACTGTGCTCTCATCTTCAATAGCACACCAAGCGTTACAGAATGTCGCCACCAATCAAACGCACAGCAGGCAAGGTGGTAGATACTTTTGTTATCCTTCAAAACTTGATGGACGGTAATCTGGAGCAGTACACGCCTGCCAAGTGGGTGTTCTGGCTCCAGACGATCGACAGGGTTGCAAGAGAGAGCCCGACACAGGCGCCTGCGATGCGGGTTATGGCCGACCACGTCTCCGCCCTCATGGAAGGGTTTATGCCGATCCCTAGTACCCTACCCACCAGTCTGGTCCCGCTTGCTAGCTTTTCCCCCGCAGCTAGCCAGCCGACTAGCATTCAACTCACGGTCAGCCTAGAGCCTGTAGCTAACCGTGCGCCCCCAGCTAACGCAGCTCCGCCCATTAGCATCTCTCCGGTAGCTAACCGTGCATCCCCAGCTAACGCAGCTCCGCCCGTTAGCATCTCTCTGGTAGCTAACCGTGCATCCCCAGCTAGCGTAGCTCCGCCCGTTAGCGTCACTCCTACAGCTTGCGTGGCTAGTGCAGCAGATGAGGCCTCCACAGCTAACCCAGGCCCTACTGTTAGCTTAGCCTCTGTAGCTAGCCAGACCCTCCCAGCTGACACAGACCCTACAGCTTGCATGGCTGGTGCAGCAGATGAGGCCTCCACAGCTGACCCGGCCGTCGCTGCCAGCCTGGTTCCGCTCGGTGTAGCCCCGGCTGTCATCACTCCCCCTCCGGCTTCCACGACCAGCCCAGCCTCTACGCCACGCATCGCCGCCGAGACCGGACTGGTCTCCACGCCCAGCCGAGCCTCTACAACTGGTCCGGCTGCAACGCTGGGCTCCGGCTCCTCGACTGGTCCTGGCTTCCCGTCTGGTCCACCCCCACGCCGTGACCGGCGTCCTGTCCTCGCCGTGGTCTTCGGCGTGGTCTTCGGCGTGGTCTTCGCCGTGGTCTACGCTGGATCCTGCTCCGGGGGTCGCCGCCGCCGCCCCTCCGTTCCGGCTCCCCTGAACCGGTTCCTAGTCCGGCGGCTGGAGGGGTTCTCGTCCGGGATCCTGCTCCGGGGTCCAGCTCCCCTTCCCGGGCTTCAGCACCTGTTCCTACCCCCCCTCGTCGGGCCTCTGTTCCCAGGTCCAGCCCCCCTCCCCGGGTCTCGGTGCCCGTCCCCACCCCCCCTCGTCGGGCCGCTGCTCCCTTCCCCACCCCCCCTCTCCGGGCCTCTGTTCCCTTCCCCTCCACCCCTCTCCGGGCATCTGCGCCCGTTTTCAGCCCCCCTGGCTGCTATGCCCCTCCTGGGGTTTTCGCTCTGTCTCCCGGCTCCTGGTCTCCAGGTCCTCTCCTTGGGCCCGCTCCGGGGTTCCGGCTTTCTCCCTCGCCTGGGTGCGGACGTTGTTCTCGGGGGTCTGGAAGCCCCCCGTTGAGAGGGGGGTACTGTTACGACCCAAGGGCCGGTCCTGCTGACCGGCAGGAGAATAACATTGGACAGTGCTCTCCTCCTGACATTGCTCCCTCTGCTGACCTAAGCCCGATGGTGCGGTCGGCCATTTTGTGTTGGTTGCACATTGTTGATATGATTTGTAATATTATGTTATGCTGGGCCATCCCTGTCTGTGTTTGATGTTACACCCCTGTTGAGTTGTTGTGTGTCATTGCCTTAGTGTCTAGTTGTGTTTAGTGTGTAATTGCCTTAGTATCTAGTTGTGTTTAGTGTGTCAGTGCTTTTGTGTTTGTGATTCTGTGTTTTGGCCTGGCCCTGCCAGGTGTTGGTCGTTATTAATTAGTGTGGGTATTTAAATGTCTGTTTGTTCCTCACTTCCTAGTGGCGACATTCCTCCAGTATCCTGTGTGTTCCCCGTGTCGTGCCTGCCTTCCCCGTTGATGTCTAGTGAGTCCTGTATACTTCTGTTGTTTTCTTGTTTTCCGTCATTGTGTTATTAGTAGTGTTGTTTTGTATTTACGTTTGGATAAGAAGTAAACACCCTTCTTCAAGCATCGCTCCTCGTTTCTGCCTACGTTCATTCTCCCTTGTCTGCTAACTGTGCTCTCATCTTCAATAGCACACCAAGCGTTACAGATCAGGGGTTCCCAAACTTTTCAGGCCGGGACCCAGAAAATAAGGCGTCAGAGAGCCGCGGCCCAATGCACATCGTCAGGCTTTTTTTTTTTTTTTTCAGGCGACCGATTTTTTAAGCCAAATATCACTTCAATCCTATTAAGTTAGTTCAAGTTAGTTATTCATTTATATGTGCTATTTATGAGAGGGCGAACTTGTTGCAAAATAATAATGATAATAATAATAGCCTCATTAAAATGCTATTGTTGCTTCGGTTGTTTTCAGCTTTTTATGTGCATAATCTGTTATTTAGTTTGAAATGTTCGTTGAAATAAGTAGATTTTTCGTTTTTGTTTATTTATTAAGTTAATATAAAACCATATAGTCACATTTTAGAATACAATAGAATATAATTTTAGAATACAACTAGAAACACTGTCCTGGCCTGCTTCTAAGTTCAGTGGCCTGACAAAAAAAAAAAAAAAAAAAAAAACATTTTTAAATCATCTCGCGGCCCTCCCGTGGCTGCTTGCGGCCCACCTTTGGGTCGCGCCCCCGACTTTGGGAACCACTGAACTAGATGTCCCCCTTGGAAGGACGGCACATTTTTGCCTTGTGCTTTCGGCAGTGTATACACGAGTCAATTGTGCTTCAGGCTACTCTTGGCCCCTGCACAACCCAGGCTTTATCTCTCATGTGCAAGAGGGTTCCTGCAATGCCCTCATGGTTTGCCCTGTGAGCTTCCTCTGCCAGGAGGATGCTGACCCATTCCCTGTAGGGAAGTAAGGGCACCCCAGGCCATTCTTTGGCCATGGCTTGAACTCTGCCGTGGCACAGCAAGAGTTTGGAGTCCTCCTCTTTGTGGATCACAAGTCTGTCTAGTGTGGTCACGGGGAATTCTGCGCCTTCCTTTGCGGCCAGGCATAGTTCTCTGAATGCGCTTTGCAGTTCGTTTACAGTTAATGCCTCCCACTTTAACAATGTGTGGGTTGGCAAACGTGCTTTCGTCGTTTGGGCCTTCCGGGTTTTTACTGTCGCCCAGAACTTTAGTGCCCTTCGGATGAAACCGACGACGTTGCAGAGTGTCTTGAGAGAACTGTATCTCCTTGGGTTTATCTGGCCTACGAGAGCCCCGCCCCACAGTTTGTCGGGGCTTCTGTTTGGCGAGATAATGATATCTGATTCTTCTTTTGTGGTTGTTTTATTCTCTTCCCCTGAGCTGGCAAGGGGAAGCATTGTCTTTGCTTGCGCTCTTCTGATAGCAACCGTGAAGGCCTTTCTTTGAAGCCTACTTACTGCGTCTCTCGCAGCGGTAGATACCTCTGAGTCTGATTTCTTTGGCCATTCCTCTTTGGGGTAGGCGAGGAAGTCAGGGCAGCACTGCCACGCAGAGTCCTCTCCGAGTAGCTCTGGGGAGCAGTGGCCTCTTGTGACCAGGTCAGCAATATTGCGTTCTCCAGGTACCCACCACCAATCAGTGACGGGACCAGCCTTCTGGATCTCTCGGACCCGATTCGCGAAGAATGTCTGAAAGCCATAGCTTTCTCTTTGGATGGCTCCCAGCACCGTCTGACTGTCGACGAAGTGGAACCATCTTTCGATTTTGATTCTTCCATGTTTAAGCACATACTTTTTTAGACGGGATGCGAACACCGCCCCACAGATTTCCGCCTTTACTGGATCACCTCTAAGGTCAAGAGGGGCCAGTTTCGCTTTTGACTCCACTAGCCTGGCAACTGCTCCCCTAGACGTCTCCCATCGTAGATACAGTACTGCGCCATAGGAATCACAGCTCCCGTCTGAGAACGTGATCCCCCATGGCTTGCCCAACCAGCCGGCGGGCGTGATACTTCTTGGGAATGTGACGCGGCTCAGGCGAGCATATTCCTTGAACAACTCCACTGCTTTCTCTCGGAGCTCCTCTGATAGTGGCTGGTCCCAAGTGTCCTTGGTAATTTTTCAAGCCTCCTGGAATGCTCTTCTCATTAGGATCACTCCCTTCTGCTTGAGTGGAGTTGCGAGACCAATCGGGTCATACAGTCCTGCGACTTGGCTGAGTAGGACTCGGCGTGTCAGAGGGTTAGGCGTCCTCTCTATGATATTTTCTTCGGCTAGATCTGCTTCCATCCTCATCTTTTGCCTTCTCTGGGAAAAGTTGATGGATGCCATTACGAAGAGCTTACCTTCCTGAACAAGGTAGCCGACTCCCAAAGCCTTGTTATCCTCATACTTAAGTTGGTTCAGTAGAACTAGTGTCTCTGCCTTGGTCTCCGGGGTGTCATGCCTCCCACTGTGACCAGATCGGACCCAGGGTTTGAGGTGGAAGCCGCCTGCCTTCAAGATGACTTCGACCCCCTTAAGGATCTCTTCCAGTCTGTGAGAGTCATTGTGTGATACGAGGAGATCGTCCACGTAGCTGTTGTCCACGATGACAGATCTTTCCTCTGTTAGATGGGAGAACCGAGGGAGGTATGCGGTCTCTCGCATAGCGACTTGGGCAATACATCCGGCCGGCTTGTCTCCCATGTTCACCCTGACGACGGCGTAATCTTCTATCTCGTCTTGCAGTCTCTCCATAGAAAGCGGTGTACATGAACTTCCTCCTCTTCAAGCCACACTGAGTTATACATCTTTTTGATGTCACCGATGGCTGCATGTTCTCCCTCTCGGAATCTGAGGAGTACTGCACGGATTGGGTTCAGCACATCAGGACCTTTCAGTAGGATATTGTTCATGCTTATACCTCTGTATTCTTGGCTGCTGTCCCAGACGATTCGTACTGGAGTGGTGACGGAGTGTGGGTTCGGTGCGGTCAAGTGACTCACGTACCATACTGCTCCTTTCCATTGGTCCATCATAGACCTAGTTAGTTTCACGGCAGCTCCTCTCTCCACCATTTCGTGGATTTGCCTGGTATAGGCTACTTTCCATGAAAGATCCTTCTCAAGGCGCTTCTCTGTCCTGAGGAAGGTCGACTCCACAGCTCGGCGATTGTTAGGGAGAGATGCTGGTTGTTCCTTCCAGGGGTACTTTGCATCCCAGTGGGAGTCCCCACAGTGCGAGTCTTTCTCCTTGAAGGTCAAGCCAGCCTTGATGATCTCTAGCTCCCGCTCGTCAGCCAGTGTCATCTCCTTTCCTCCAGGAGGACAGTTGCCACAGCGACATCCCCCACAGACGGGGTCACAGGCTGCTCCGATGCTGTCCCATTTCAGCCAGTCGAAGACTTCCTTGTTGCTTGTGGCAGTTACTGCTTCTTTCATGCTTTTCCTCTTGGTTAAGTCTACCGTGAGGTTTTTGCATTCTCTCGTGATGGTTGTTCCCATGGAGCGTGCGAAGTGGGTCAACGAATGATGCGTGGTAATTTTTACTTCTTCGAAGAGGTCCGGATGCGCACCGCTCACAGTTTTGCCCAGTGGGCCGTCCCATAGCACCAGATCACCGGCTCTCTCCATTCTTTGTGGGGCCAGGCGACCTTCCCGGGTGCTAATGAGCAGATCAATGGTATCAGGCCGGGTCAATTCTCCCGGCTTGACACATGGGAAAAACTTTTCTAGTCTCTCGGAGTTCACCACTCTGTCTACTTTGGCGATGTCCTCAAGGCCGTAGCAGAGCATTTCGTGGGCTCTCAAGGTCCCCTTCGGGGTCCATACTTTTATTGCCACCACATACCTCTTGGTATCGATTCTGACTGCCATCTTCCCAACACCGTACACGACCAGTGTAATAGGTTCGCCGGCCAGCCCGAGCCTCTTGGCGGCTCTGTGTGTGATATAGTTGGTGTCGGAGGCGAGGTCCATCAACGCTCCAACACAGTCTCCTCCTCCCTTTCCACCAGGCTCTAGGAGGGTCGACCACTTGTCCATCAGTGCTGCTCTTTCCTTGTCCAAGTGCCTGTACCGCTTCTCTAATTCAGATATGTTGGGAGTTGGAAGAAGGTATCTCCACTCTCTCACCATTTGTTCGAAGGCGTTGAGTCTTCTCTCCAATTTGTTTCCCTCCAACGCTCTCTTGTCTTGGGGTGCCCATTGGGTGCTGAGTCTCTTTGCCTCTTCCAAGGCCTCCTTAAACTCCGCTTCAAGGGGGCCTAATTTTGGTTGAACGAAGCGGGACCATACCTCCGAGAAGATCTTCTTCTCTAGTGCCATTTTCCTCTGCTTACTTCCTACTTTCTTTGCTGTGGCGTTGGCCATCACGGTAGCATGCGCAGTTCCGTCGTCCTCCTCCAATGCTCCAACATAGTCCCCTGTCGTGTCAACGAGCTTCGCAAACTCTATCTGAAGAGCTTTCTTGTCGTTGGCGAGCTCCGCTAGCGATGCAGTGTCAACATTGTCAGCTACTTGGTTGGCTCTCCTTGTGAAAGGTGTTTGCGCCGCAGTACGCCTCTTATTTAGCTCTTCCACATCTACACCTTCCATCTTGTCCCAGTCAGCCCTTGCCCCAACTGGAGCTCCTTTTGCGGCTGAGTCACTGGTCGCAGGCAGTAGTAAACAATGGGGTTAACAGTCAGAAGCACATTTCGTACAGTTGGCGTGTGGCAGTGTGATTACAATGATACTTGCTCCAAGCAGGAGATAATGATGGGACTGTATAGTGGGTCAACGTAGTTTCGCTTCACTCACTTGAACCTGGTAATGGCCACAAAGAGAGTGAACAAATAGGATAGAGTTGGTGAGCACCGCTACAGCTTCTTCACTCACTTGAAACCTGGTAATGGCCACAATGAGAGTGAACAAGTAGGATAGAGTAAATTAGCACCGTTACAGCCTTTGGTTAATCCATTCATAGTATAGTTCACGGCGTTTCGAGCAACAATATATTTGCACCGTTCAACACAGCCAAGGCATAGGCGTGTCAATGATAATGTTCACAGCGTTTGGAGCAACAATATATTTGCACCGTTCAACACAGCCAAGGCATAGGCGTGTCAATGATAATGTTCACAGCGTTTGGAGCAACAACGTAGTTGCTTGGTTCAACACAGCCAAGGCATAGGGGTGTCAATGATAATGTTCACAGCGTTTGGAGCAACAATATATTTGCACCGTTCAACACAGCCAAGGCATAGGCGTGTCAATGATAATGTTCACAGCGTTTGGAGCAACAATGTAGTTGCTTAGTTCAACACAGCCAAGGCATGGGTGTCAATGATAATGTTCACAGCGTTTGGAGCAACAATATATTTGCACCGTTCAACACAGCCAAGGCATAGGCGTGTCAATGATAATGTTCACAGCGTTTGGAGCAACAATGTAGTTGCTTAGTTTAACACAGCCAAGGCATGGGTGTCAATGATAATGTTCACAGCGTTTGGAGTAACAATGTAGTTGCTTAGTTCAACACAGCCAAGGCATGGGTGTCAATGATAATGTTCACAGCGTTTGGAGCAACAATGTAGTTGCTTAGTTCAACACAGCCAAGGCATGGGTGTCAATGCTAATGTTCACAGCGTTTGGAGCAACAATGTAGTTGCTTAGTTCAACACAGCCAAGGCATGGGTGTCAATGATAATGTTCTTTAGCTAGCATTGGTGGCCAGCAGTGTTAGCATTCTTTGGCTAACAGCGTTAGCATTGGTGGCTAGCAATGTTAGCAGTCTTTGGCTAACAGCGTTAGCATTGGTGGCTAGCAGTATTAGCATTGGTTGGCTAATGGCTAGCGTTAAGCATTGGCAGCTAGCAGTGTTAGCAGTCTTTGGCTAACAGCGTTAGCATTGGTGGCTAGCAGTATTAGCATTGGTTGGCTAATGGCTAGCGTTAAGCATTTGCAGCTAGCAGTGTTAGCAGTCTTTGGCTAACAGCATTAGCATTGGTGGCTAGCAGTATTAGCATTGGTTGGCTAATGGCTGGCGTTAAGCATTTGCAGCTAGCAGTGTTAGCAGTCTTTGGCTAACAGCGTTAGCATTGGTGGCTAGCAGTATTAGCATTGGTGGTTAATGGCTAGCGTTAAGCATTTGCAGCTAGCAGTGTTAGCAGTCTTTGGCTAACAGCGTTAGCATTGGTGGCTAGCAGTATTAGCATTGGTTGGCTAATGGCTAGCGTTAAGCATTAACATTGGATGGAATTCAGCGACCCCACCACTTCAAGCAACCAGCAGGTGGGCGGAATACGGCGATTCCAACCCAATAAGCAGTCAACATCAACGTTTTACTTCCCTTGAGCTGACCGCGTCCTCTCCAATGTGCCCCGTCGTGTGAATCCACTCCGTCCTGGTTCCACCTTGACGTTGAGGGGTATCTCACGCGGCACTTCCTTCTGCGTTCCGTCCGTCCCGTCTCGTAGCGGGCGCGTTCTGTAAATAATTGTCCAATTATCTAGCAGTCTCACTTAATGAGTCAACTAGATGTCCCCCTTGGAAGGGTGTGGGCGAAATGACTTTTACTTAAACCATTGAAACAATTCGGACTTTATAAGAATGTTCGTTTATTTGGACTTTGATGTCCAGCATCCAATTCATCCTTGTTGTAATAATCACCAGGTGGTCAATTAAACAAGTGGTTAGCTTGTAGCTGATAGTTAGTAGCAGCTTACATCCAAGCATTAGTGGATAATGTTAGTAGAGGTCGATATGGTATTTGGTAATGTTCAACCAAGTCGACTCTGATGATAGTTCATTGATAGTTAGGTTGCAATTTAGCAACCGGTATTTGATAGTGTAGCCAGACGTTTTAGCCAGGTAACAGTTAGCCAGACATTAGTTGGTCTGCATGTAGTTGGTCTATAGTCAGCATGTACATTCAGTCAGCGTTTAGTCAGTCAGCATACAATCAGACGTTAGTCAGATTATTTACCTATACAAAGGAAAGGAAATAAACGGCATTAATTAATAACTAGATATATGAATTAAAGAGAAATGCGGATATTAACGGCGCATCCAATGCAACGTACCGTTGGCCAGTCAAGAGTTCGCCCACAGGGCTTTTCACCTTACAGTCTAGGCTGAGAGTGTCACTTAAACAGCGCGACGCACCGGCGCAGAGACAGCTTACCTGCTCAGAGTCGCAATACGTACTCCAAAGTGCGTCCACTAGGCGGCACCAGATAATAATTAACTCATGCAATAAATGTATACAATAAATGTTACTCATGATAATAATGAAGGATAATAATGATAAATATATTGGGAAAAACGTTGGATAATTCTCCAGTACAAGATAAATCAAACATGAACATCAAACATAAATCAATTGTGAACAACTAAGCATTGGCACTACAGTACAGGTGGCTTATGTCCACAAAGAATAATAAACTACTAATGGTAAACTTTTAGAGAGCTGTATTCTTACTAGGGCTGGGCAATTAATCTAAAAAAGAATAATCGCGATCTCGATTATAGACCTATGCAATCTCAGTTTAAGTCAAGCACTTTCATATATGTTATATTTAAGTTTAAGTCAAGCACTTTCATATATGTTGTGTTGTCTGAAGGAGTGCATTAAATTATTTTATTGAAAAAATAAGAATCGTATGAGAGAATCGTGATCTCAATTCTTAGAGAGAAAAATTGCGATTCACATTTTAGCAAGAATCGCCTAGCCCTAATTCTTACTGTGTATAAGACAGAGGATAGATTACATCATGTACCGGTCTGTATTGAGTGTCACGTTACAGTAGGGAATCAGTTGTATAGGATACAGTCCAATATTAGAAGGCTGTGCTAAAAATGTGCAACCAACCAAACATTGTCCTTGTAGGTGGTTTATATCCACACGAGATAGTAGGCCACTGATGATAAACACTTATAAGGCAAGTGTATAAGCTTCAAGGACATAAAAGCAACCAAGCACCCACAGTCCATAGCCAGCTATACAGACAACCTGTATAGGTTTAGCCATATGGTTATATGGACCAACACTAGAGTAACTTGATATGGACATTAGAAAGCTCTTAGTGCCCCAGTGTGTCTTATCTCCAAATAACTAATTTAATTTCAAGTTGTCACTCTTCCAGCAGGGTCAAATCTGCACTGTCACTGTAATAATGCAGGACATTGTGTCATAATCACAGCACGGGCCTACTTCACTCCCCCTCCTTTTCCCCTCACGTCCTCCAAACGCTCCTCTTCATCCCCCTCTCTATCCACTGCGCACTCCTCATCATCCTCTCTTTCTTCAGTCACCCCTTCCTTCACCCTCATTCACCCAGCTGTATTCCATCCCCCTAATTCACACACGGGCAAACACCCCACTCTCCCCAGCTGCACCCTATCCTCCCCTGATGAGGGGACTATATCTGCACCTCGACGCTGACCAGAAGCTGTCGTGGTATTAATTACCACTGCCCAGGTACGACGTCTCTGCCACAAGCTCTACTGCTAGATACCCTCCGTGTATTGGCTTACTCTAACCCGTTTCTCTCCTGTGCCCCAAAGGACCGCCGTCCCTGTCTGGACGTCACCTGTTCCCGAAGAGGAACATCTATTCTCCCGCTGCCACCCAGCAGCTCCAGCGTCCCTGTCTGGACGTCACCTGTTCCCGAAGAGGAACACCTATTCTCCCGCTGCCACCCAGCAGCTCCCCCGACAAGCACCAGGACCGCTTGCTCGCTCACTGCCGCCGTGGCAGCCACAGGACAGAACATTAACCCTGTTCTATTTCCCCCCAATTCCTGTGTTGCTCAATTTCCATTAAACACCCTTGAAACCGCTCCTTTCTCTTCTCGTGTATTCAGCAATTGGGCTGTGCTCCAGACTCCAGTTCTCACAGTATACCACGACCAAGATGACAGCACCAGCTGTACATGAGACCGAGGAATGGAAGAAGTTTCAGAAGCAGTCTGTGAGTATCATTAACGGCCAGACCGCCCGGGTAGACCAACTCGCCCACTCCCTAGACGCCGTCACGGCACAGCTGGCCGCTCTCGCCCTCGACTCCGTTGAGCGAGAAAAACAGTATCTACTTGTCGAGGCACACTTGGCACAGCAGGGCTCATCAGCCGCTACCCCTGCTGCACCAAGCCCCCCGCATAGGGAACCCCCTGTCCCCGCACCAGAACGTTATGACGGAAGCGTCTCCAAATGCCGTGCGTTTTTATTCCAATGCTTGTTAGTGTTCGAACAACAACCCCACACGTTTCACAGCGATAGGTCTAGAGTGGCTTACCTGTCGGCGCTGCTCACAGGCGCGGCGTTGAGATGGGCCACCGCTCTCCACTTCAACAATTCCTTCCTCTGCAATTCGTACTCACAATACGTCGACGACATGCGTAAGGTGTTTGACCACCCTCCAGATGACTCAGAGGGGGCCTCCGGCTTGTTTTCTATCCGCCAGGGAAGCCGCAGCGTAAGCAAATATGCTATCGATTTCCACATCCTCGCCGCTGGCTCCGACTGGGGGGACACACCGTTGCGAGGCGCCTTTCGCCAGGGCTTGAACGACGCTATTAAAGACGAGCTTGCGTCCAAAGAAAGACCCACCTCCCTGGGCGAATTAATCCATTTGGCCAGAGAACTGGACCTGCGTCTTCGGGAACATCGTCGAGAGAAAGCTAGCACCACTCGTCCGCCTGTACCCGGTCCGCCTCGTCGCGCTGCCCGCGCCGAAGAAAATAGGTCCTCCGCTCACGTCTCCCTCCCAGCGAACGCCGACACAGGCTCGCTACTGGAGCATGCCTGTACTGCGTTCAAACGGGTCACTCGGTTGCCTCTTGCTCGCTTCGCCCAAACGACGGGGCTCGACAGTAGCGCTGGGCGTCTGTTCGAGGTTAGATATCGCTCCCAGCTCTGGCCCAAACATGCTATTCCGCGCCACGCTGTGTCTGAATAACCAAACACTCCCGTTATCTGCCCTGGTTGACTCAGGGGCCGACGAGAACCTCATCGACGCCGGAGTAGTCTCCCGTTACAACATCGCTACTGACGCCCTGCCGATACCCCGCGACGCCAGACCGTACCCCTTCGCCTTCTGCTATCCGGGAATCACAGCGAGAGTATTCGGTTTCACGTTACCAACTCTCCCCACAATCCCATTGTCCTTGGCATGCCTTGGCTCAAGTTACACAATCCCGTTATCAATTGGCCTACCGGCCTGGTGACCAGCTGGAGCGCCCACTGTCACGTTGCTTGTCTACAGTCGGCTCGGCCGCCACTAGAGGGCGCCGGTTCGTACCCCCCCAAAGAGAACATAGATCTGTCTGCTATTCCGCCGGCCTACCACGATTTGAAGGCAGTTTTCAGCAAACAACAAGCTCTCTCCCTGCCTCCCCATCGCCAATACGACTGCGCCATTGATTTACTCCCTGGGGCGCCACTCCCCGCTAGTCGCCTGTTCAACCTCTCGCGCCCAGAGAGAGAATCAATGGAGAAGTACGTTCACGAATCCCTGGCCTCGGGCACAATCACCCCCTCTTCTTCTCCTGTCGGCGCAGGATTCTTCTTCGTTTCCAAGAAGGATCGTTCCCTTCGCCCCTGTATCGATTACCGGGGTCTCAACAACATCACGGTAAAGAACAAATACCCCCTACCTTTAATCGACTCTGCTTTTGAGCCCCTGCAAGGTGCCACCATCTTCACAAAACTGGACCTCAGGAACGCCTACCACCTGTCCGCATGCAGGAAGGAGATGAGTGGTAGACGGCCTTCAAGACACCACTCGGCCACTTCGAGTACAAGGTAATGCCTTTTGGTCTGACCAACGCCCCTGCTGTCTTCCAGGCCCTCGTCAATGACGTTCTCCGTGACGTACTCCACCGCTCCGTATTCGTCTACCTAGATGACATCCTGATCTTCTCCCGCTCCATGGAGGAGCATGTCCAGCACGTCCGCCGGGTCCTCCAGCGTCTTCTAGAGAACAAGCTGTTTGTCAAGGCGGAGAAGTGTGAGTTCCACGTCTCCTCCATCGGCTTCCTTGGCTACATCATAGAGGGCGGCAAGATCCGGGCGGACCCCGAGAAGATCAGAGCGGTGTCCGACTGGCCCCGTCCCACCAACGTTAAACAGCTCCAACGCTTCCTGGGATTCGCCAACTTTTATCGGCGCTTCATCAGGGACTACAGCCTGGTCACGGCGCCTCTCACCCAACTCACCTCGCCTTCGGTGCCCTTCGTCTGGTCCGACGCAGTGGACTCCGCCTTCGCCGAGCTGCGCCGGCGCTTCACCACCGCTCCCATCCTCGTCCAGCCGGACACGTCCCGCCAGTTTGTGGTGGAGGTGGACGCCTCCTGCACCGGAGTAGGGGCGGTTCTTTCCCAGCGCTCTGCCACCGACCAGAAGCTGCACCCCTGCGCCTCTTTCTCACGCCGCCTAACCCCAACCGAGGTCAACTACGACATCGGGAACCTGGAGCTCCTGGCGGTCAAGCTAGCCCTGGAGGAATGGAGGCACTGGCTGGAGGGATCGGAGGTCCCCTTCCTGGTTTGGACGGACCACAAGAACCTCGCCTACGTCTCAACGGCCAAGCACCTGAACTCTCGCCAGGCTCGCTGGGCGCTGTTCTTCGCTAGGTTTAACTTCACCCTGACCTACCGGCCTGGTTCCAAGAACACCAAGCCAGACGCCCTCTCCCGGCAGTTCGTCCCTGAGGAGGGGTCCACACACCCCGACACCATCCTCTCTACCTCCTGTCTGGTGGCCACCGCCACCTGGGAGATCCAGTCCGTAGTCAGGGAGGCACAGCGTGCGCAGCCGGACCCAGGTAACGGTCCACCTAACCGGCTTTTTGTCCCTGACCTCGTCCGCTCCCAGGTGCTCGAGTGGGTTCACGCTTCCCGGTTCACGTGCCACCCGGGGATCGACCGGACACAATCTCTGCTGAAGAGGTACTTCTGGTGGGTCACCATGAGAGAGGACACCCGCGCTTTCGTCCTGGCGTGCAAAGGCCTCCCACCGACCGCCCGCCGGACTCCTTCGTCCACTCCCAGTCCCCGGTCGGCCCTGGTCGCACGTCGCCCTGGACTTCGTCACCGGCCTTCCCCTCTCACACGGTAACACTGCCATCCTCACCATTGTTGACCGTTTCTCAAAGGCTGTGCACTTCGTTGCTCTCCCCAAACTCCCCTCTGCTGCAGATACTGCTGACCTGATGGTACTCCACGTCTTCCGGCTCCATGGGATCCCAGCTGACATCGTCTCCGACAGAGGCCCTCAGTTCATATCCCAGGTCTGGAGGGCTTTCTGTCGGGCTCTGGGGGCCACGGTCAGCCTCTCCTCCGGGTTCCACCCTCAGACCAACGGCCAGTCGGAGCGGGCCAACCAGGACATGGGATCCGCACTCCGCTGCGTGACAGCCCGGGACCCCTCCGGCTGGAGTGCCTTCCTGCCATGGGTGGAATACGCCCACAATTCCCTCTCTTCGGCGGCCACAGGTCAGTCCCCCTTTGAGTCATCTTTGGGCTACGAACCCCCGCTGTTCCCTGCCCAGGAAGAGGAGATCGCCGTGCCGTCGGTGCAGGACCATCTCCGTCGCTGCAGGACGATCTGGGAGGAGACGAGGGCTGCGCTGCTTCGGACTGCGGACCAGAACCGGCGCTTCGCCGACCGCCACCGGACCCCGGCTCCCGCCTATGTACCAGGTCAGATGGTATGGCTCTCGTCTCGGGACCTGCCACTCAAATCCGTCTCACGAAAGCTAACCCCCCGTTTCGTGGAGCCCTACAAGATCCTGTCCCTCATTAATCCCTCTGTTGTCAAGCTCCAGCTCCCCCCCATATGCGCATTCACCCTTCCTTCCATGTCTCCCAGCTCAAACCGGTGGTCTCCAGTCCCCTGTCTCCCCCTGCTCCAGAGCCCCCTCCTCCACTGGTGATAGACGACCACCCGGCCTACGTGGTCCGGGAGTTGCTGGCTGTGCGGCGACGTGGCCGCGGCTTCCAGTACCTGGTCGACTGGGAGGGCTACGGCCCGGAGGAGCGGAGCTGGATCTCCCGGCCAATGATCCTGGACCCAGCTCTCGTCCAGGACTTTCATCGGGCTCACCCTGACAAGCCTGGGCCGCCGGGAGGCGCCCGTCGAGGGGGGGGTCCTGTCATAATCACAGCACGGGCCTACTTCACTCCCCCTCCTTTTCCCCTCACGTCCTCCACACGCTCCTCTTCATCCCCCTCTCTATCCACTGCGCACTCCTCATCATCCTCTATTTCTCTCTCCTCTCGTCACCCCTTCCTTCACCCTCATTCACCCAGCTGTATTCCATCCCCCTAATTCACACACGGGCAAACACCCCACTCTCCCCAGCTGCACCCTATCCTCCCCTGATGAGGGGACTATATCTGCACCTCGACGCTGACCAGAAGCTGTCGTGGTATTAATTACCACTGCCCAGGTACGACGTCTCTGCCACAAGCTCTACTGCTAGATACCCTCCGTGTATTGGCTTACTCTAACCCGTTTCTCTCCTGTGCCCCAAAGGACCGCCGTCCCTGTCTGGACGTCACCTGTTCCCGAAGAGGAACATCTATTCTCCCGCTGCCACCCAGCAGCTCCAGCGTCCCTGTCTGGACGTCACCTGTTCCCGAAGAGGAACATCTATTCTCCCGCTGCCACCCAGCAGCTCCAGCGTCCCTGTCTGGACGTCACCTGTTCCCGAAGAGGAACACCTATTCACCCGCTGCCACCCAGCAGCTCCCCCGACAAGCACCAGGACCGCTTGCTCGCTCACTGCCGCCGTGGCAGCCACAGGACAGAACATTAACCCTGTTCTATTTCCCCCCAATTCCTGTGTTGCTCAATTTCCATTAAACCAGTGGCGGCTCACCACTAGGGGTGCTCGGGCGCCGCCCCCCATCAGGCCCTGCCCTGGTTATATGAGAGAACAAGAAAAATAATTTTTTAGTTTTTTGTTTTATAGCCCTATAAATAATATAAACATGTTTAAAATGAATAATATTTACTCATTTTAAGTATGTTTGTGTTTCCAATGCACAATATAACGTTATTATATAAAATAAAAAATACTCGTTTTCTTGAACAGGAAGTGACTCACTTTTCTTTTCTTTTTTTTTTTTTTTATTTCTCGGCCCGGGCTAGACGCGATAGCGCTCTGAGTGCGCGTCACGGTTTGATCGCTGTATCCGTCGCAGCCAATCAGTGCGTAACGTTATGTTGGAATCCGGGCGCGATTTGAAGCGGTCTAGGCAGCAGCGTCAAGAATTTCTGTAGCCGCATTTCGCGGAGACGCTCTCTGATTGGCCGACGCCAGTATTTTTTTCCGTAGCAGAATTTCGCGGAGACGATCTCTGATTGGCCGAATCCAATTTCTAATGTTCCAATTCTAGCTTATTCCTAGGTTGGTGGTAGAGATACTAGTTGTGTTGTTGTGAGATGCAGCTGTTTGTCTTAGAGCGTGACTGCAAGTTCTTTAGACGGTTAAGCTTAGGCACTCTTTCAAAGATGGTTAAGGTTAGAGTTTGTCTTAGAGCATGGCGATAGAACGCCAGGTAGTTTGCAGTCTGTTCGACGCGGAAATGGACAAAGAAATGTACTTGTGTTGTGTGGTGCTAACTAACTGCTAACAAGCTAACACTTGGCTAACAAGCTATATGGCGGATGCAGTCTGGACACAGTGGACAGTGGTCTGGAATACATCAACAGTGGATTATACACTTTATCAAGCGAAGCCCTCCTGCCCTGGACGTTTCAACTAAACAGTGAGTCTCTCTCTCTCTGTCTCTCTCTCTCTCTCTCTCTCGCTCTCTCTCTCTCTCTCGCTATACACAGCTGTCTCCGCGAAATGCGGCTACGGAAAAAAGTATTGACTGTGCTTGCTGAGACGATAATAGGCTAGCGATTCAAAACGCGCTGCTGTGTTGTGAACTATAACATTAATTTAGCTGCTGCTGATGCATAATGAATGAATGGTGAGTTGTTTAAAATGACAACATACATGTGTTAATTATTTGATTTGATTGATCCGAGAGACAGAGAGAGAGATTGCTCCAGAGCATCTCAGAGCATTACATTTTCAACTCGACCTCCTAACATGAACTGCGACCCACAAGGCACCAGCGGCACCAGCCGCTACTGCATTAAACACCCTTGAAACCGCTCCTTTCTCTTCTCGTGTATTCAGCAATTGGGCTGTGCTCCAGACTCCAATTCTCACACATTGGGGAGCTATACGGTTTGCAATGGTACTGGTTGAATGGAGTGAATAGTTGAAATTAAGTCAAGTTAGATTTTCTGGAGCATTCAGCCAAAAAGACATTACAACCTCAATTTAAACTCCAGCTTCTCTCGTGGCTTATTACTACCGGCCTAGAGCAGCCAAGCAACAACAATAAGATTTCCGGTCCGGAAAAACAGATTAGGACGTTTAGCCTTCAAAATAAATGTGTGAAAATGTATATAAAAAAAACAACACACATACATTTCACATGATTCAGTATTTTTTTTATTTAACAATCAGTTGTTGACAATCAAAAGTCATCTAATTAACTGCCAGAGTATTGTTTGATGCCATAAAATGTTGGAAAATACAACTTATGTTACGAAGGATCAGATTAAACCGAATATATATATTTATTTATGGATATATATTGAATAGTATTTGTATATCGTTTGATATCCCTTGTATATTCCTTGTACATATACACGGAATATCCCTTTAGCCTACTATAGCCCATAATAGTTCATTCTCTTATTGGACAAGGACCTGGCGCCAGGGGACAAGCCCCTTGGAGCCAAGTTCAATGGTACCGACGAGACATGTCTCTACTAGCCCCGGCTCTGCGCAGGAATACGGCTACCGAAAGGAGAGTGGCACTATTTGTTCACCGTGCATATAAATATGGCGCAAGTAAATGTAGAAGACCCTTAGTCCTTTACCCTTCTACCCAACTAAGTAACAGAACGTGAAGCCTCACCCACGATACCGCGTGCGGTGTAGTATGGCCTGTTTGGCCTTAGAATAGCATCGAGACCTCGTGCGAATTAATAGCTGAATTGTCAGAGTTTGGCACTGTACCGTCGAGTGCGACGTATTTCTATTAAGTAATAATAGTCTATCGTGTATGGTGCATCGTGCGGTTAGAGTTCTAAAGTGACCAGCATCTCCAACGCTTCCTCGTGTTATCTAGAGTCTTATCCAGGCTGGGGCCGACCACACATGGCGCTTTCTTCCGAGGAGATCTAGACGAGGACCGAGGGACATGTACACTGGATTACCTACCCGACGACTGCTGAGCCCTATGCGGCTGGAATATATTTGCTTTGGTACTGTGATTTGTGGAGCGGATAATCGCCGACGCCTGTGAGTGTTGGATTTACCCCCGAGAGGAGTCAAGTTGAGTCGGCGCTCAGAGACTGAGGTCGCCTAGCTTCTTCTTCACTGTGGAGCTACAGCCTACAAGAGAACCAAGGTGTATTCATCTGCGGATCAAGAGTCTACTGCACTGTCTTCTGTACTTGAAGTCTCCCTAGATATCGTTGACCAGACGGTCTACTACCGACGGCTCTCCTACCCCCCCTACCGGACTACAACCGGGAGGACCCCTTCCAGAATATCCTGCTATATCATTAAGAGTACCATAGATCTAATTCCCTAAGAGCCAGGTTGTATACTTGCTTCCTGCGTAACCAGAGATTGGACATTCAGTGTTGATTTGCCTACGAGTACTCATTTGCCTTACAAGTGCATTCAAATCATAAATGTAATAGTAACTATTATATGTACCTTTTGCTATATATTAAATATTTGATTATTACCTTTGTGTGGACCCGATTTCATTGTGGGAAAGTGTTCATCATATTTAGATATCGTGTACTGTATGGCCAGTAGTTAAAGTACATAAAGCGGTAGTGGTTTAATGATACCATACTTATCAATACAGTCAGGGAATTGTACCCCTCAGTTACAACTTAGAAAGACCTAAGTAATGTTATGTTTACTGTGGGTGAAACAGAGGATATGTTACATCATGTACCTATCTACGTTGAGGGTCACGTTACAGCAACAGGCAGTTGTGGGGCTGATCTCGGACAATGACGAGAAGGCCTACCGGGAGGAGGTTGAGATACTGGAACGCTGGTGCCAGGACAACAGCCTGCTCCTGAACATTGGTAAAACCAAGGAGCTGATCGTGGATTATAGGAGAGGACTGCAGGAGACACACACACCACTGAGGACAAACGGGGCTACCGTGGACAGGGTGAGCAGCTTTAAGTACCTGGGGGTCCACATCTCAGAGGATCTGACATGGACAACACACATAGACTCAGTCGTAAAAAAGGCGAAGCAGCGCCTCTACCACCTGAGACAGTTAAGGAAGTTCAGAGAAGATACTCCAGTCCTTCTACTCCGGAGCTGTAGAGAGCATCTTGACTGGAAACATCACTGCCTGGTATGGAAACAGCACGGCACAGGACAAGAAGGCCCTACAGAGAGTGGTGCGCTCAGCCGAGCGTACCACGGGTATTGCACTACCACCCCTGCAGGTTCTATACAACAAGAGGTGCAAATCCAGAGCCTGCAGAATAATAAAAGACCCTCACCACCCCAACAACAGCCTGTTCATGCTGCTGAGGTCAGGCAGACGCCTGCGAACACCAGCTACAAGGACAGAGAGCCTTCGGCTCAGCTTCTTCCCCCATGCCATCAAAGCCTTGAACACTGAACTCTCCACACACAAGCACACATAAGCACACACACGACACACACACTGTACACGCTCACACACTAGCAGCCACTTTAACATGAGCAAGCACACACTCATGCTGCACACGCCCACACTTATGGCCACTAAGGAAAGGTCACTTTAGGAATAGTAATAGTATAACTTGAGATTGTATAAATATAGGATGTACAGAAAGACCCAGTGCCTCATCCGTAGCTAACAGTGTATTGCACTACCACAGGACCTAGCATGCTCTGTAAATAACGTATGTACATATACCGATATGCCCTACTCTGTTTACTTGTTTTATTGCACAATGTCGTTCTATTGGATTCTATTATATGTTATTACTACTGTATTATGCACATCGTTGCGGGCAAGACCACCCGCATTTCATTGTATACTCGTATGCCGTGACAAATAAAACTCTTGACTTGACTTGACTTGTGTAGTTTACTCCCCAACAAAGGTAAGAGAAAGAAAAAAAATACGTGAGAAAGAACCAAAGTAACAGCCCTCTGGTGTTATCTGTTGCTCCTGCTAGGCTAACTGCATCAGCCATACAGCTAACGCAGCTAACCAGCATGTTAATTAGCCTGTCGGCTAAGTAGGCTACTGATGGTAAACAATTAGAAGGTTGTATGCTTATTGTGGATGGCACAAAAGATAGGTTATATAGTGTTCGTGTCTGCATTGATTGTCGTGTTTATGTAGCCTACTCACCCACCAGGACAAGAAGTGAAAGATTAACAGCTTCCGAGTGTCATCGATAGTCCATACTATAGTTAACTGGTTCAGCTATACAGCTAACACAGCCAGCTAGCCTACTAGATAGCCTGTCGGCTAGCCTGTCAATACAGCCAGCTATGCAGCCTTTTGGTTATCTAGGCACAGTCGCCGTTTTCAGTTAGTTTTGGATGAAGTCGGCTGCCAAAGCTGGGTCTTCGAATCTGTGTGTCGAGTTGTCTGGTAGAGTTAGCCTCAGTGTTGTAACTTAATAGGCCAGGTTAATGATTATGAGTTATATTTCATATATGTTAATATCGATTATTGTTTACCCTTGAAAGAAGAAGTGGAAGTGGAAGAGTGTTTGTTTATTCTAGTCAGAGATACTATTATTTACATTAGTTGCCACGTTAGTAGAAATACAAGTCCCAGGATGCTTTGCACCTGCTACCAGCTGCATCCTTTTAGGGTGATTGAGTTGCTGATGGCAGAGAGCGTTTTATGAATGAAACTGATGAGAACTCAACTGTAATAATGTAACGTACGCTGAAGGTTCTATATAAAGTACAGCCTATTGGAATCCGACGTATTGGACAATCTATTCTTTTGGAAAGTAGTTATTCTACATTTTTGGAGCCAAAACCAGGGAACTTTGGATAATTTAGATCATTTGGATATAATAACAATAGAATGGATGAACCTGAAATAGAACGTCGGAGTGAAATAGAGAGACAGTAACGGAAGCGCGGTGCCATCAGAGGTGGTACTACGCGTCTTTTAAATCAGATTGACGCTGAGATTGGAAAAGAGGCTCCGAGTGTTGAAGACTTGACAACTATGTTGGATGTACTGACATCGAAGGAGGACAGTTTGCTTGAAATAAATCGGGAAATAGAGCAGCTAACTTTGACTGATGATTTGGACACGGAGATTGAATCAACAGAGACGTGCAAGGAGCGCATCATTATCCAATGGAGCCGCGCACAACGAGTAATAAGGAACCAAAAGGAACTGACAGCAGAGGCCTGGTGGGTGAGTGATACTGAAGCAAGATCACAGAGACAGTCAGTAAAGCTACCAAGTTTGGTCATTGAGAAATATAATGGAGATGTCAGTAAATGGCAGGAATTCTGGAGCCAGTATGAAACTGCTATTCACAATAATGATGCACTGTGTAAAAGAGAGAAGTTTACTTACCTGAAGACCTATCTCACTGGACCAGCTGCAAAGGCAATAGCAGGACTGACATTAACAAATGATAACTATGACAATGCGGTCACTTTATTGCAAAATAGATTTGGAAGAAAAGATCTACTGATCAGTGCTCACATGTCAAAACTACTGAATCTTACTCCTGTGAAGAAAGCCTCTGACGTGAATGCATTGAGGCAGCTATATGATGAATGTGAAATTCAAATGAGGAGCTTGGAGTCACTGGGTGTAGTGTCAGAAACCTACGGAAACCTGCTATGCCCAATTTTACTGCAGATGATTCCAGATAGCATAGCTCTTGAATATAGTCGTCAGAGGGGAGTAGATGATGAATGGAAAGTTTCTAAAATAGTCACATTCCTACAGAGGGAGGTTCAGAGCAGAGAAAGAGCGCTGCAAATGACAACATCATCCAACCATCAGAAAGAAGAGAGCAAGTCATGGAAACAGGCCTACTCATTCAGTGAAGTGAGATCAAAAAGGCCCAGCATGCAATCTACTGCTACACTGCATACAGCCAGCCAGGTGTACAACTGTTTGTTCTGTGACAGTGCTGATCACAAAGCAGAACATTGCCCAGACAACAACGTTATTGAACGTAAAGACAGACTAATGAGAATGGAAAGATGTTTTGTGTGTTTAGGACAGAAACACATAGCCAAATTCTGTAAAAAGCAGGTCTCCTGCGCAACCTGTGGAAGAAGACATCACATTGCTGTGTGCACTGGCAAGAAAAGTGAGGAGAAACCCCCTGTTTCGGAAGAGGCTGTTGTTTCCTCAGTCATTCCTCATTCAGTGAGAACACTGTGCTGTTACAAACTGCCAAGGCATGGGTGGAAGGCCCAGGAGGCAGGGCAATAGCTCGTTGCTTACTAGATGGAGGGAGTCAGAGGAGCTTCATCCATGAAAACCTTGTGAAGAGCCTGAAGTTACCAGTAGTGCGACAAGAGAAACTCACTCTTCACACGTTTGGATCCTCTGTCCCTACAATGTCACAGTACAACACAGTGAAGGTAACCTTGAGGAATGTCTGGGACACCCAGCAAAAAATCGAAATAGAGGCTATAGAGACCCCACAGGTGTGCTCAGCAGTGATGAAGGTGCCTGGTGACCAGGTTCAACATGAGCTCAAGAAAAAGGGGCTGAAACTGGCAGACTTCCCAGGAAATGAAAGTGATCCAGAGCTCTCCATCCTGATAGGAGCAGACTATTATTGGCAAATAGTATCAGGCAAAGTGGAGAGGCTGACAGAGACTTTGGTTGCAGTGGAGAGCACCTTTGGATGGTCTGTGCAGGGGCCGGTGTCCATGTCAAGTGTAGCTGAGGCAGCATGCATGTTCATCCCCATTGATGAAGACACACTTGTCTCCAATCAACTAAAGGCATTCTGGGAAATTGAGTCTCTGGGTATAACAGGCGAGAAAACACAGAACCCAGCAGAAGAAGAAGCTCAACAGATGTTCGAGAGAACAACAACCTTTAAAGATGGGCGATACCAAGTGGAGTTGCCATGGAAGGCAGAAAGAACAGAACTCCAAGACAATTACAGAATCGCTAAGAAAAGGTTTGATGGTCTGAAGAAAAGACTAAAGAAAGATGTTACCTTTTACAGCAGGTATCATGAAGTAGTGGAGGACTATTTACAACAGAACATAGCAGAGGACGTGCCGAAGGATGATGCAAGGACAGACAGTGTGAAATACTACTTACCTCACCACGCAGTACTCAGAGAGGACAAGGTGACGACGAAACTGAGAGTAGTGTTTGATGCTTCATCTCATGAAAATGGCCATCCATCCCTCAATGACTGCTTATTCACAGGACCCAACCTGAACCCAGACCTCCTCAACGTCCTGATTAAGTTCAGGCAACATGCGATCGCCTTCATGGCAGACATCAAGAAGGCCTTCCTGCAAATATCCCTCGCAGAAAGGGACAGAGATGCCGTGAGGTTCTTGTGGCTCACTGGCCCACCAAAGGGAGAAGAGGAGGAAGAGCCACAAGTGTTAAGGATGACCAGAGTGGTCTTTGGCGCTTCCCCAAGTCCATTCTTACTCGCTGCTACAATCAGGAAACACCTGAAACAGTATGAGACAGAACATCCATCCGTTGTAGAGACATTGAGAGAATCACTTTATGTCAATGATTTTATTGCAAGTTCACACAACGTAGAAGAAGCTTACACTGTGACGACAACTGCTAAACAAATGCTGTTGACCGCAGGCATGGACCTCTGCAAGTGGATGACAAACTCTCCTGAATTGATGGAAAAATGGGAGAAGAGCAAAACTGACCTCACGGTGGCGCCAGAGACACACGGAGCGGTACTGAAAGTGCTCGGCTTGGTATGGAGGCCAGAAACTGATGACTTCACATTTGACTTAAGGCCACTGGTGAGCATTCTAAAACAGAAGGAGAACACAAAGAGAAGTGTTCTGCAAACGTCTGCATGCATTTATGACCCCCTTGGGTTCCTGACTCCTTTCACAGTCCGAGTCAAGTGCATGTTCCAAGAAATGTGGGAGAGAGGACTCTCCTGGGATGAGGAGCTACCACCTGATCTGACTCGAGAGTGGCAACAGTGGTGTTCGGAGCTCCCCCAGCTACACCAGCTCGCTATCCCAAGATGGTACAGAATAGACCTGCAGACAGAGAACAGCCACCTCCTGAAACTACATGTGTTCTGTGACGCCAGTGAAAGGGCTTACAGTGCTGTAGCCTACCTGCAGGGCGAAAACCTAGATGGAGAACTTAGAACGAGCTTAGTGGCATCCAAGTCCAGGGTAGCCCCTCTCAAGAAAATGACACTGCCGCGCCTGGAGCTCATGGGAGCTGTGATTGGGGCAAGACTAGCCAGCCACTTGATGAAGACTTTGAAAATGGAACACAAACAGATCACAATGTGGACAGACTCTATGATTACGCTGCACTGGATTTGCAGCTCCGCTCACAAGTGGAAACAGTTTGTCTCAAACAGAGTGACAGAGATCCAGTCCTTGACCAACCCAGAGTCATGGTCACACATAAAAGGGAAGGTAAATCCAGCTGACCTCCCTACCAGAGGACAGACTGTGGAAAACCTGATACAGAACAAGCTATGGTGGTACGGACCTGAAGTTCTGACAACACCTGACCAGTCACCTGATCAGTCAGAGGAGACTGATGAGGGCCAGGTTACAGAAGAAGTTCACACAGAACTCAAGTGCCATCACCAGGTCACAGTACAGCTTACTGCAAATGACGCAGACCTCATTGAACCAGTATTGGAGCTGGCAAGATATAGCAAACTGAGAAGGGTCTTAAGAGTGACTGTCTGGATCAAGAGATTCATAACCAATGCTCAAAGGAAGACAAAGACACAAGGAGAGCTGACTGCTGACGAGCTCTTTGAGGCAGAAAGGTACTGGATCAAGACAATACAACAACAAAGTTTCAGTCAGGAGATCAAATTACTGAAGACAGGAAAGAATCTGACGAACGACTGTAAAATAAAGGAACTCCAACCATTCCTGGATGAATATGAACTGCTCAGCGTGGGAGAAAAACTGCAACAGTCCAACTTCACCTTCCGAGAGCAGCACCCATGGATTCTGCCCGGAAAACAAAGATACTCAGAAATGCTGATACAGTCCTGTCATGAAAAGATAATGCATTCAGGAGTGAGGGACACCTTAGTACAACTAAGAGAAAGATACTGGATCCTGCGTGCTAGACAGCTAGTCAAGCGTGTTTTAGCAAGATGCACTGTCTGCAAGAGATTCAAGGCAAAGGCTGGACGACAGATCACTGCACCTTTACCAAGAGACAGAATAACTGAATCACCACCCTTCGAAGTCACAGGTGTGGATTTTGCAGGACCGCTTTATGTGAAGGCAAATGAATCGGTGACAGAGTCATACATTGCACTGTTCACCTGTGCTGTGACCTGGGCGGTACACCTGGAACTGGTCTCAGATCAGTCGACAGAGAAATTCCTGTTAGCTCTGAAAAGATTCATTGCCAGAAGAGGAATATGTAAAGTTATCTACTCAGACAACGCAAGAACATTCAAGAGAGCTGAGCAGGACTTGAAGGAGCTGTGGAAGGCCATCAAAGACCCACAGCTGTTGGAGTTCTTCTCAGAAAAGGGCATCACCTGGACGTTCATAGCCGAGCGAGCTGCATGGTGGGGCGGATTCTGGGAGAGGCTCGTCAGATCCGTAAAAACATGCCTAAGGAAGGTGCTTGGAAGAGCTTCACTCAACTTTGAAGAGATGTGCACAGTCCTAACGGAGGTTGAGGCTATCCTGAACTCTAGGCCTCTGACCTTTGTGCACAATGAAGTGGATGAACCAGAGCCGCTGACCCCAGCCCACTTCCTGGTGGGTAAAAGAATCACGTCTCTGCCGCCCAAGACATTCCCAGTTGACGCACAACGCTCAAATCCTAAGTGTAAAGAGCTCAACCGAAGATGGAAGTACAGGCAGAGACTCGCAACCAGCTTCTGGAATAGCTGGCGTAAGGATTACTTGCTGGATCTGAAATCAGCACATCGCTGTGACACGCCGTCACCCAACCCTCTGAAAGAGGGTGACATTGTACTCATCGGAGAAGATAACACTTCCAGACAAACCTGGAAGCTGGGAAGAATCAAGGAACTGTTCCCAGGCCGAGATGGACTTGTGAGGTCATGCACAGTTCGCACTACCTCAGGAACTTTGTTGAGGAGACCTATTCAGTTATTATATTGTTTAGAGGTCTAGGATGAACTAGCAGATCATCGGGGGGGAGAATGTTGTAACTTAATAGGTCAGGTTAATGATTATGAGTTATATTTCATATATGTTAATATTGATTATTGTTTACCTTTGAAAGAAGAAGTGTAAGTGGAAGAGTGTTTGTTTATTCTAGTCAGAGATACTATTATTTACATTAGTCACCACGTTAGTAGAAATACAAGTCCCAGGATGCTTTGCACCTGCTACCAGCTGCGTCCTTTTAGGGTGATTGAGTTGCCGACGGCAGAGAGCGTTTTATGAATGAAACTGATGAGAACTCAACTGTAATAATGTAACGTGCGCTGAAGGTTCTATATAAAGTACAGCCTATTGGAATCCGACGTATTGGACAATCTATTCTTTTGGAAAGTAGTTATTCTACACTCAGAACTGCAGGGTAAACAAATCCATACTTCACTCCCGGGCAAGCTCGCAGCCTGCGTTTCACCTCTCCAAAGCTAGCCCGCTTCTTAGCTACTGCCGTTGTGTAGTCCGCTAAGATAGATATCCTTTTCCCATCGAGGAGCAGGGGAGACCTTTTACGTAGAGCCCGGCTACGTACTCCGTTGGTCGTGGACCCTCTACTCCCTCTCGTACAGCTAGCAAACTAATGTTGTTTCTCCGCATTCTGCTTTCCATGTCTTCGCATCTGTTGTCTAGGTATTCTACCCTAGTCACCAGGGAGCCAACGGTAGTTTCCAATTCACAAATGCGGGTGCTGTTATCTGTGGCGCCGCGTTCCAACTCCAATATAACCTCTCCTTGCGTATCGAGTTTGTTTTGTACTTTCTCAATCGACTTCTTTAGCTCGTCTTTGACTGACAACATCTCCGATCTGAGAGAGTTTGAAATGGAGTCGATTTTAGCAAAGATATCAGTCTTAACACTATGGCGTCCGTCCACGAATATATACGTGTTTCGATTCCATGCGTTGTGGACCAGAGCCACGTATATACTTGTGGCAAGTTGTTATTGTTGTATTCCATATTTATAACGCTATTAACGTCTGCTATCGAGATCCATTACCTACCCACATATTTGATTTTCGAAACATGCACTACCGGCCAGATCCGCTTACGGGCGCCATCGCTCCACTGCAGTATCATTGAGGGGATTTAAAAGAAAATTTCTTTTACAGTCCTGTGGGCGGATCATAGAGCCTCGATTCCAAACGAAGACCCTCCATCTTTGATCAGCTTGCCGAACGTATTTTTCAGGCTGGTATAATGGGATTCATGATTAGCCAATGTACATATCGATCTACCAGAATCCGATGACTGGTGAGGAAATGCTGACGGCGATCACATGGCCTGACGGTAGGATAATATTACCCCAAATTACAGCTGGATTGGACATTGTTTTATAACCTAACATGATAGACTACTGACATTGGCTACCTGAACGCACACTCTATTGCTAATCAATAATACTGATGGGCGTTCCCCCATTTCATCCATAGATGCTCTGTAATAGTCTGGATGCTACGCAGTTTGTTTTATTTCATTCGTATATATACAGCAGAAATGGCGTTTGATATAACGGCGCCAACGTTTAGCCTTTTTTGCAGCCTCCTGAAGAAAAGCCTAGACGAAAAGTGCGATAAGCCTTATATTCACGACGCTATAAAATGACAACCAACCGATGGATTTTTATTTTCTTTAAGCCATTATGAAGGCACGGTTTATGCACTCAAGTGACAATGAGAATGGACAGATAGCAATACTATAAATGATATATATAGCTCTTAGAATGTACATCGGTTTGTTTACAATCCTCTGTCCTCTGAGGCCTAAATCGCTGCAAGACTGCGGTCGCCATTGTGTTAAGGGAGCCCATCATGGCTTGTAGTAGTCCCGCAGTTTGGATCCCGGTGTCGTCGGCCTCCGTGGCGTCTGGTGGCGGGCCTCCTTTTGTTCGAGTATTCGGCATTATAAGTTATAATTCAACAATAGTTCAACAATAGTTCAACAAGTTCGGTTAAAGGACTGTTCAAACACCTACTCAACATAGATGTGTTCAGTTTTGATAGGAGTATAGTATAGTATATTCAGCGACTTTGGGTCATTGAAAAGCGTTATACAGAATACATTTATTATTATTATTATTATTATTATTATTATTATTATTATTATTATTATTATTATTATTATTATTATTATTATTATTATTATTATTATTATTATTATTATTATTATTATCATTATCATTATCATTATTATTATTATTATTATTATTATTATTATTATTATTATTATTATTATTATTATTATTATTATTATTATTATTATTATTATTATTATTATTATTATTATTATTATTATTATTATTATTATTATTATTATTATTATTATTATTATTATTATAATATATATAGTTTTGTCACACACTCAGGAGCGGTGGGGAAGCGTGTCTTACATCCTCAGCCCTTCTGCTTGTTCATCCTCAGGCAGGGTAATATAATTGACAATAGAAATATAATGAGAATAAAAATATAAGAATTAAAGAACAAGATATGAATCAAATAAGTTGAGGGTCTGATCTGCCAGACAGGTGAGACATACATATACTGTATTGATAATAATAATAATACAATGCGTATGTACACCAACCCCCCTGGTATCAAATACAGATTTGATCTCATTATACAAGTCAACCTCATGAACAAATATATAGTCTAACTAAGTCTACTCTATACAGTGTGCAATACTACATACTGAGTCTCAGTCTATCCTGATATTAGTAAACAGAAGAAGCAGATTATCAATAAATATATAATGTACAAATATGACCTGAGGTGCTACAGTGATGTGTGAGTCCTGGTGCAAAGTGTGACAAAGTCACACGAAACAAAACCAGCCCCATAATTGCTACATGTCTGTCATTGTGTTGAACCTTTTTTGCAATTCATACAGGACAATAGATAAGTTATGTCTTAAGTCTTAAGATAAGCGTTAGGTATGATGTACAGAATATGAGAGATTATATGGTTAATGACATGCAGTAGATAGATTTCTAATACTAAATTATATCTAAAAGCACACTCTTATCAAATTGGGGACCCTGAGACAGAATCTTGGTCTGGGGTCTAATTTGTGCCCGCCCAGGCCTTGACTTGAGAACCACAGTGCTAACGAGCCCTATCTTGTAGCCCCTGAACATGCTCAGAATGGGTCCCTGAAGAGTATACACTTCAATTCATACTTGAACGTCAGAGGTGTGGCCGTTCCCGGCGTGGGACAAGGAGCCTATATGTGCACAGTGTAACTGCAAGGAGGGCGACGCAGCACCGCAAGCACTGTGATTGGACCACATGCCTTGAGCCGTGCATTTCTGCATTTACATTGCTCTCACGTGGAGGTACTTTCAACCTAAAGAACCTATGTGGAAGTCTAAAATGGCCGTTGCGGTATCTTGTCCTCTGGCCTAATGTTAATTATCCCTTATTTTGTCGCTCTCTCCCCATTCTTCTCTTTCTGTCTCTCCCTCTCTCATTTTCTCAACTCCTTCTAAGTGTCTATTTCTGTCTGTCCTTGCCCTGTATGTCTTTCTTTTCTCTCTCTCTCTCTCTCTCTCTCTCTCTCTCTCTCTCTCTCTCTCTCTCTCTCTCTCTCTCTCTCTCTCTCTCTCTCTCTCTCTCTCTCTCTCTCTCTCTCTCTCTCTCTCTCTCCTCTCTCTCTCTCTCATCTCTCTAAGGCTGTAACCCAGATGAAGATAGCTTTTCTATCAAAATAATGATAAATAAAGGTTTAGCATCAGAGTTACCGAGTGTGTAGCAGCATGTTTCCTGTAGTACTGTAGTAGCACCTCCACAGTAGGCTACAGGTGTTTGGCGTCATTAACATTTCATCAAATTATCGTAGTGACCATGTTACTTTTTGGGGGAAATACCATGATCCTTTTGGAAGTGGTAGTTTAGATCTGTCTTCAATGCATATTAGTGTGCGCCTAGGGGGGTTGGGGGGCTGGTTATTTATGTGGTAAAAAGGCGACCCAATTACAATTCGATAGCCCAAGATGCATGTTAATACCAAATGTAAAGGGGGTTATTTATTTAGGCCATTTGCAAATCCCCCTTGTTGTTAGAGTAGAATTGGACAGCGATCCTGCCGTGTATACCCAGTGCTAGACCGCTAATTAATTGCATTTGGCGAAGGAATACATAATACACTGTGACTCATCAGTGTACAGAAAGGGGGTTGGGGGTTTATTTTCACTCTGCTGAAAGTAACACCTCTCATCTCTGCTGAGAGTAACACCTCTCATCTCTGCTGAGAGTAACACCTCTCATCTCTGCTGAGAGTAACACCTCTCATCTCTGCTGACAGTAACACCTCTCATCCAGGGTGCAAACCACAGGGGAGCCATGGCTTGATGATGATCATGATTTGTGCATTTTTGGGGGGTCTCTAAAATACTGACAATAAATGCTATTTTTGCCATGCATTTCTAATTTTTCTGTAATTTTCTGTATCGTCATCATCATGTATAATGCGTAAAATTAGGCTATTTTGATGTATGATTCATCATTTGCGCAATGGTTAAATAGATGGTGACATGCATGCTATTCTTGCAATTACCATTCGGAGCGTGGCGGCGTTGCAGCCTGCAGGCACAAATCAAACTTCACCCGCCGTTTTAAAAGAAAAAAAAATACAGGTATTCAGGATAATGTTGAAAGTTAAATGAAAAATCAAAGAAGTAAGCCTTCTAACCAATTTTGGTTTTACAAAGAAGGCGAAGCAGACAATCGAATCGACTGAGCAGGAGCCGGTAAGAGCATCTACTTCTTCAATCGCAGACAATTTTTAATTTACTGCTGGCAACGCTAATAACGTTACACCTGCTGCAGGGACTACTTCTGTGACATGCAGATTTTGAGAATTGGGCAGATCTTCACCATCAGGTGGGTGGCGAGTAATTTTAATACTGTAAAAGCAGTCTGGAATAACTACCCTGCTTTAGCGCGCCACTTTAAAATAGCAAGTGAGGATGCATCTCGCAGGCAGCTGATCCCAGGCCTTTGTGGTCGCTTCTGTGTTAAGGTAAGACCTGCTTTTCCTAATTACAGTAACTGTATTATTATCATTATTGCTCCCCCCCCCCCCAAATATAATGAGCTCCCCCGAAGACCATGCTGAGAGTAACACCTCTCATTTCTGCTGAGAGTAACACCCCTCATCTCTGCTGAAAGTAACACCTCTCATCTCTGCTGAAAGTAACACCTCTCATCTCTACTCATCTCTGCTGACAGTAACACCTCTCATCTCTGCTGAGAGTAACACCTCTCATCTCTGCTGAGAGTAACACCTCTCATCTCTGCTGAAAGTAACACCTCTCATCTCTGCTGAAAGTAACTAACACCTCTCATCTCTGCTGAAAGTAACACCTCTCATCTCTGCTGAAAGTAACACAGCTCATCTCTTCTGAAAGTAACACCTCTCATCTCTGCTGAAAGTAACACAGCTCATCTCTGCTAAAAGTAACACCTCATCTCTGCTGAGCTGCTGAGAGTAACACCTCTCATCTCTGCTGAGAGTAACACCTCTCATCTCTGCTGACAGTAACACCTCTCATCTCTGCTGAGAGTAACACCTCTCGTCTCTGCTGACAGTAACACCCAGTGTTCGAATTATGAGGGGGCCAATGGGGGCTCAGCCCCCATAGCTATAGTCTGAGCCCCCATAGTCAAGACCCCCTGTGGGGGTCTCTCAAAAAATGTATATAATCTTTTTTTTTTTTTTTTTTGTACGAATTAGTATTATTTATGTTACCTAAATAAATTGTTAATAGATCATATTTTTCTTTTCAGTTTTTAAAAGAACAGAGTAATTAATGTTGTGGAATAGGCTGCATTTCACCTCCAAGCCGCTATGCGTCGCCCATGAGCGTCGCCCATAAGTTTAACGCTACTGCAACCTAGTGAAGAAGAAGAAGAAGAAGAAGCAGCAAGCAGTCTGCAGGTCCGTGTCCTGCAACTGAAAACATAAACACTAAACAGTACGCCACATGCCACAAAAAAAAAAAAAAAAAAAGGCTCAACCCGCCGCAAGGTTGTACAAAGCTGGACAGCTTTGGTTTTATAAAAGGCCAAAGACTGACGCTGTTAGTGTAGCAGCTAGCAGCGCTACTGTCACTGAAGTTGACACTGCTAGTGCTAGTACTAGTGTTAGCTCTGCTGCTCCTGTGCGCAGTGCACCTGTTATTGTTACCGCGCCGGTTGCCACTGCCAGACCCGAGTCTCCACCACTAGACCTGGGCCCTCATTCATCAACGTGGACTTTGACCTTGACCTACTTCCACACGTAAGCACGGAATTTAGAACTAGCGCACGCACAGGGAAGTCGGCATTCATCACACGTGCGTAAGCAGGCTCTACGCACACCTGTCATGATGAATCCCACCTTGGCCCTGCGCCGCAGCTCGTGCACGCTTTCACGTATTTGCATACCAAAACCGCCCCGACCAACCAAATATGGTCAGGCCCTCCCCTTCAAATACCATGAGGGAATCCCTGTGCGTGGAATGTTGGAGGATGGCAAAGCGAACGAAAAAGAGAAACTACACAGACACCGAGGTGGAGGTCCTCGTAACGGAGGTGGATAAATAAAAGGCGGATTTGTAAACGGTGATGTCAGATATCAACGGCTCCCTAAGACCATTGCTGCAATTCTGCCTGGACAGCTCAAAATACTAATAAAGACCGTTCGTTGACCACTGTTTGGCGTTGGTTGTGTTGTGTGTCATTATAACCGTGCTGTACAATATGAATGCCTTTATTAGTTGTGTTCGATTGGCTATATGGTTTTTAGAGGCATCTATTTTGTTGTCGGCTAATAAAGACCGCGCTGGAATATGACTGCCTTTTCCCGTGTTGTTTGATTAATACCCACGGATTAAAGTTCTCCTCAATTCTATTCCAAATCGCGATGGATCTCCCGTCAATTTTCTACCTGCTGCATGATTTCTAGAGGCATACTACTACAATCTATTTTGATGTCAGTATTGGGTAGCCTATATAAACAATATAATACGAGAGCATATACAAGAACAATGAATCTCACTGCATGTATGATGTATCCTGCCTTTCAATACATGAACTTGAATTCCATCATATAGTCTGTCCACTATCTGCATGGTGTCATTGCAATGCGTTTTCTATTCTTTCTTGTACAGTAAAAAGGGGGAAGAACACTATATTCATATGACTTATTCTGCTTACAGCTTCGAAATTCCACTTGTTTCGTTTAACGTAAAGCCGTTTAAATATAATCAAAACGTTCCCGTGTTTCGGCGGTCTGTGCGCAAAATAATAACGAGTTGCGCTTTATGATTTATGATGAATTGAAAATGGGGGACCCTGATGTAAACAGGACGAAAGTTGGTCTGCATCCCCAATTAACAATTGTATGTACTGAGCTGTACTGTACTGTACCCATTCTGCAATCTGTTAATAGACTTTTCAATCAATCAATCAATCAAGCTACGCGGAGCGCAGTCAGTCAGTAGCCTACACCCCGTATATTCCGATAACGCTATATAAACCATGAATGAATGAATGAATGAGAACTTTATTAACAGATTGCAGAATGGGTACAGTACAGTACAGCTCAATACATACAATTGTTAAGGGGATGCAGACCAGAGAAAGACTTTCGTCTTGTTTACATCAGGGTCCCCCATTTTCAATTCATCGTAACATATATGACATGCTGCATTCATTCTGAGAGAAAGATCTATTATTCCAAATGCTATTTATAGGGTTTTGACCATAATTACACTAATATCGCTGTTTCACAATGAACTATGATGAATTACGGGGGTCATACAGAACACGCGCCAGTGACTTTATTTCCGCCTTGGAACTAATGCAGGACTGAGGAGTGCTTATGCGTAGTAACGATATTCTACCACTGGGAGCTAGGTACGCCAGGTCTGAAATGTGCGTAGATGTACGCACGAAGTCAAGTTCAAATCGAAATTGATGAATCCCACTCTTTGCTTAGAAATGATCGTACGCACGGGTTACGCACAGATCTGTGCGTAGAACACGTTGATGCATGAGGGCCCTGGACTGTGCTGCTACTCAACCACCACAATGCTGGGGTCCGAGTCGGTGGAACTTTTGGAAAAATAAATATGGCTGGTTATTTGCCAAGGAGGGATGCATTGGCTGCCTTCCATGTAAAAACGCCAAGATATTGTTAAATAAATCATTTGGAGCCCATTTGGCAGAGCAGTGGATGAATGGGACTGTGACTAGAAGAGCAAGAAGTTGAGGAAGAGAATATAGTCGTCACTACTCGCTTTGGATAAAAGAGGTCAGTGGTTTGAATCCCGGCTCTTCCAGTCTGCATGTCGGTGACATGCTGCAGTAGTTACTTTTCTTCTTGTTGTTCTAAGAAGATGCTGCTACTATTTTTCATACAGTTCTTGATTACCTGTGCACATTTGTTTATAACATTATTTATTTTGATTTATACAAGTATTTATTTTATGTTCATTTTATTATCAGATGATAATGTTACTTACTGTATCCTGATAAATGCTGCTGTTGTGCCATACAACTATTTATTTTCCATTAGATTATTTTGTTAGTTTTTGATTTATAAGTGCAGAGACAAATAAATGTTAATTCAAGTTCATAAATTGTCTAATTTTTCAAATTAAATTGTTGTATTTTATCAGATGCAAAATGCAAATAAGTAAATATGGCATTATATATCAGAGGTGAGTAAGAAAATGAACAAATATTGATGGTTAAGAATGAGCCTGAATAATGACATCACACAATAGTCTAATGATTAGAATGTTGTGTGATGTCATTATTACTTAGTATTAGACTAATCCTAATGAGATATTCCTCTAAATATGACTTCGAAAACAGCCACAATTCCAGGAAAAAAAAATAGTAAAAAAAAAAATTCAGGGGGCCCCCATAGCTCTCAGGTAATAATTCGAACCCTGGTAACACCTCTCATCGCTGCTGAGAGTAACTTTCCTGTAAGTGGGCATGTATGTGAGGATGTAGGCAGGGTATGTGGTTAATCAGAGATGTGTGTGTGTGTGGTTAACCAGATGTGTGCGTTTGTGTGTCCACCGGAGACTGAGTTAGACACTTTCAGACAGCGGCAGGGCTGTAATTGGCTCCCAACACCAGCCTGCAATAGTCACACCTCCTCCACTAATACATGAGGACCAGCCATCAGCAAGCAAGGTCCCTTCGGAGTGTGTGCGTGTGTGTTTGTGTGTGTGTTGTGTGTGTGTGTGTGTGTGTGTGTGTGTGTGTGTGTGTTGTGTGTGTGTGTGTGTGTGTGTGTGTGTGTGTGTGTGTGTGTGTGTGTGTGTGTGTGTGTGTGTGTGTGTGTGTGTGTGTGTGTGTGTGTGTGTGTGTGTGTGTGTGTGTGTGTGTGTGTGTGTGTGTGTGTGTGTGTGTGTGTGTGTGTGTGTGTGTGTGTGTGTGTGTGTGTGTGCGTGCGTGCGTGCGTGCGTGCGTGCGTGCGTGCGTGCGTGCGTGCGTGCGTGCGTGCGTGCGTGCGTGCGTTGCGTGCGTGCGTGCGTGCGTGCGTGCGTGCGTGCGTGCGTGCGTGCGTGCGTGCGTGCGTGCGTGCGTGCGTGCGTGTGTGTGTGTGTGTGTGTGTGTGTGTGTGTGTGTGTGTGTGTGTGTGTGTGTGTGTGTGTGCGTGCGTGCGTGTGTGTGTGTTAGCAAGAACACTATAATAGTTATTAACCTCTTAAGCTTGATCGGCCTGATACCGTTAAGAGATTTATTTCACATCATAAATAGATCAATACAGTCTGTATTAAGTAATGTTGTTTCTTTTTCATATGTAGCGAGTAAAGAGTACCGACCATAACCTGTTACGACGGAGACAGGTAGATTCCAGTTGTGGAGTAATAAGTAGAGGCAGAGAAGGTTGTTTACTCGTTAACGGTGGTTCTCTTTATTGTAGAACACTACACCTAGAGTAATAGCAACAGATAGTACACTGACGCAGGGCGTCTAGGAGAGAAGATAATAATGATAACAATAATGACAGCAATGTCCAGTGTCTGCAGTACCGCCGTGTACTCTGCAGGAGAATGTGAAGATCCGACAACTGGAAGTAGAGAGACAGGGGTTTAAGTACGACCACATTCCTGACATACCAAGCGTTCCAACGTGACGACCAATCAGGAGACCCAAACAATAAGTGACAAGTGTTTCTCAAGTTTCTTTCAAGTTTCAAGTTTCTTTAATATTTGTCATACAGAAGTACAGAATACTTTTATACAAAATGCTTCTTACTGTTACGCTCCAGAGACTGTGCAAGACAAGATAAGTATGAAATAAAATAACATAGTAAAATTAGAAGTAAAAAAAATGAGGTCACAGTGTTCAGTTTAGACATATGTACAATGTTCGATGCAGAATAGACGTAGTTACCATACAATATACAATACTGTGCAGTGTACTAATATACAATACTATATAGTGCAAGGCAGAAATGGGACGAGGTGCAATTTAGGTACAATTCACAGTAGGTGTACGAGTTGTAGTGCAAATCCTTTATCAATAAATATAAAATGTAAAGTGTGTTTGTGTGATCTAAAGTGTGGAGAGTGGGTGCTGCAGTGTGTTGTTTGTTTGAGTGAGTGTGTGCGTGTGGGTGTGTGTGCTGTGTGCATTTGATGGTTGTTGCATAGTGTTTATTGTTCGTTTAGCAGCCTGATGGCCTGGGGATAGGGACAGGGAGATAAGTGACAGAGAAACCCAGTGACAGGTGTCAGAAAGATGGGTGGTTCTCAGGCGTGCCAGAGAACCCAAGCGTTACACTAACCCTATCAAAACTGCAGTATGTGTGTATATGTGTATATTCTCAGCACTACGTTTGTTTACCATGACTTGAGTAAATTGTAATGAACCAAAGGAAAATATCAATTATTATTGTAATTTTTTTTCCATATTTGACGGTGAAGTTACACCATGCTAACATTGACCAGACATGGAAAATGTATAATAAAAAAAAATATATAATAATAATTGATATTCTCCTTTGGTTCATTACAATTTACTCAAGCGTAGTAACGGACACAATATTTCTGACACTAGGAATACATTCACTGAGGTCCATAGATGTCCCTAGATACCAATAACATGCAAATGGACCTTGTAGAAGTGGAGCAATCTTCCATTTACTTGGGTATGTACCTTTAGGCGAATTTTCAAAAAATATGGCTAGGGCTTTGCAATCAGAAGAATCAAGAATCAAGAGGTTTATTTGTCACATAGATACCAGGGCATACAGTGAAATGCGGGTGGTCATGCCCACATCGATTGTGCAATAATAAAATAATAAAATAGACATAGAAATAAAAATAGGTAAGACACAAGATGTGCATGATAAAAAAAAGACATGCTAAGTTCCTGAGAAACTGGTTCCTATGTACACTACTATACAATATACAATTTTAACTCCGTCATTTTATACTTAATGTATCTAAACTATACTATTACAATGCCTCCTTCCTTTAAAGTGACTTTTGCATTATTTAAAGTGGCATTTTGTTTAAAGTGATTGTTTAAAGCGGTTGCAGCATGAGTGTGAGTGGAGAGTTCAGTGTTCAGAGGTTACCAAAAGTGAAAAATTGCCATTCAGCACCTTCTTGAGATCAAGGGCAGGATCCACAAAGAATGGATTGCACGGTGCTAATTGCACCCTTACTTACAATTCATTATGAATAGAAAATGGGGGACCCTGAGTTAAACAAGACGAAAGTCTTTCTCTGGTCTGGATCCCCTTAACAATTGTGTGTATTGAGTCGTACTGTATTGTACCCATTCTGCAATCTGTTAATACAATTTTCAATCAATCAATCACTGAGCGTATAATGTCCATAGCTCCGCCATTTTTTTCCAGATTGCAACACGTTTTTTTGTAGACATTCAAAGTCCTTTTTTTGTGAAGGACATTCTGTATGTCAACAGCAGAAAGCTATTCAGACTCAGGGCTCAGCATCACGAATGAAGAGGGACAAAAAGGAGTTTCCCTGAGCGAGTTCTCTGAGGAAGAAACTGACCAGAGTGCTAAGTACACCATTATTCTATTATTTAAATGTTTCTTTCCCTTGCTCTTTGTCTTTTCTGTATCTCTCTTCCTTACCTGAGAACCTCACCTTTCCTCCTGCTACTCACACCTATCCCCCTCAACAATGTGTTTCCTACCCATTCCAACACTTTCTTCCACCAGACCAGCTTCAAGCCATCAACGCCAGTTTGGAAGCAATCATGCAAACCTCCGCTACCCCTCCACATCCACACATATACCTGTCACTGTAAGTAGAGGGTTATGGAATATTCAATCAGCTGTCAAGAAAGTAGACTTCATTACTGCCTATCCCCATAGTCAAAACCTCCAGCTTCTGGGTCTAACTGAGACCTGGATGACGCCAGATAATTCAACAACACCGGCAGCCTTATCTACAAACTTTAACTTCACTCACACACCACAACCTTCCAGACGTGGTGGAGGCACTGGTCTTTTGACCTCTCCCTCATGGTCTTCCAACTCTGTCACTCTCCTCTCTCAAACATCATGCAGTATCTGTCTCTAATCCATTAAATCTCACCATTGTTACTCTCTAGCGCCCTCCAGGTCCCCTCGATCACTTCCCAGACGAGTTGGACATGCTTCTAAGCTCTTTTCCAGAAGATGACACTCCCTTCCTCCTAATGGGCGACTTTAACCGGCCTGACTCATCTCAGTCAGACACAGTGGTCTCTCACCTACAAGACCTTTGACCTGACTTCCACTGTTATGCTTCCCACTCACCTCCACCCTCTCCTCCAACCAGTGGCGTAGGGGAGGCCCCTGCACCCCCGCGGTGCGGGGGAGCCCCGGAGTTTAGGGGGCCCCGCCCCCACTGTAGGCTATCATCTTAGATTTCGTACTAACGCAGGAACAGGGCGCAGAGGGCGAGGCCCCCCCCCTCCCTGCTATGTTGCTAAGCACCCCATCCCCGTCATGTGTACGCTGTAGAATTATTTGCTCACCTGCGATAGGGCTAGCCGGCTGATAACTAATGTTCATTGGCAGGCAGGGCAGCGTTCAAAACAAAGCGGGAAGCACCGGTAAAAATGAAGCGCAAATACCCGAGCGGTGCTCAGAAAAACAAGATGAGAGCGAAAGCCGAACAGGAGACGGCAAAGCTACCAAAAATAACATCATTGTTCCAGCAGAGGTAGACTGACTCTATCTTTACTGAAGATGCATCGGTAGTAAGCTCCCCACCCAGCCTGGCCGCTTCATTACTTTAGGCAACCAACTAGCGCCTAGCCACGCCCCCGCGGCCGTAATCCCCCCTCTTTTAACATTGACGGTTAGCTCAACTCGTTCGCCGCCTTGCTGTGGATCCTGCGGTGTGTTGGTGACAAGTTCGATCACTTCAATTTTTTATTTTAATTTTTTTAACGTGCATTCTTTCGCCGGTTAAGTTTAGGCATTCTTTCGGAGTTGGTTAAGGTTAGGGTTAAGTTTAGGCATTCTTTCGGAGTTGGTTAAGGTTAGGGTTAAGTTTAGGCATTCTTTCGGAGTTGGTTAAGGTTAGAGTTTGTCTTAGAGCATGGCAATATTTCTTTCGCCGGTTAAGTTTAGGCATTCTTTCGGAGTTGGTTAAGGTTAGGGTTAAGTTTAGGCATTCTTTCGGAGTTGGTTAACACTTTCACTGCCACTCACGAGTCTTCTCAGAATTATTAATATCTCGTTGAAAGCCACTGACGAGATTTCTCGGAATTTTTAATTTTAATTTTTTTTAGCAATCTGAAATCATATTGCATCACGCGAGCCTACCCTAGTATACCCGAGTGCCGCCGGCGATCAGATGTGGAAAAAAGCGCCCCCTATCGTCTCCCAGATGACATAAGGGATTTTGGAATGGACTCAATGAAAATGGGGGAAAAAATCCTGTACTCCACATTTTCCAGTCCACCCATGCAGCCGGAGTACCAGGGTTCATCCAGGGGGCTCTCAGCCCGCGGAATCATGTGTTACACTGTACACACATTGGATCTATACACTTATCGATTTTTTCGAATGGTGATCAGGAATTGGAATATACCAGTTGAATACCATCTGATGTCAGGTAAGGAATCTATGTTATCAGTGTTAGGATAATCAGACTCATTTTGATGAAGATATAGGCTGTTTTGTGAAATAGGCTCTATCGGTTTTACTGAAAAAATCCATGAGGAAATGAACACGGCTATTATCAGCGCGCGCCTCGAATGGGCGTGCGTGTCAGTGGCGTCGTTAGCCCTGGGCTTCGGAGCCCCGGATGTTTTTCTCCTAGCCCTGGATCTAAAAAAAAATAAATAAAAAATGTGGTATTTTTTGTTGGTTTTTAGTACTTTTAAACATTTTTAGTAAGTAGTTTTCATTTGATCCTATAATTTTTTCATTCACCGATTTGTGGACTTTTTTTTTTAGTGTCCTGAAAGGCGACTTATAAATCAAATGCATTATTATTATTATTATTATTATTATTATTATTATTATTATTATTATTATTATTATTATTATTATTATTATTATTATTATTATTATTATTATTATTATTATTATTATTATTATTATTATTATTATTATTATTATTATTATTATTATTATTATTATTATTATTATTATTATTATTATTATTATTATTATTATTATTATTATTATTATTATTATTATTATTATTATTATTATTATTATCATCCAGGAGGGAAAAGACACTTTGGATAGTAGGGACTGCATCTCTGCCTGTCTTGACCAGGAAACACTTTGCAACTGTGATCTCCTCTGGCAATAGTTGGATATTGTAATGTGTGGCGAGGGGTTGCAGCAATTCCACTGAGAGAAACTGGTCTGAGGCTGGATAACATGCCTGTATGCCTCTCATACGTTGTTCTCCAACTCATGAGAACCTGGTCTCAAGCTCTTGCAGCATTCTGTCGACGACTGGATAGAACAGTCTCTGTCTCAGCTGATCTCCTGAGCTGAGGTCTGAGCTTGTGCCACAAGATGACTCAACTACATACTTGTCCATCCTTTTCTGCTTCCTCCTTTGGCTCGTAGTATGTTCCCCAATCCAAAGGCCATTACATATGGCCTTTGTCCTGTCATACATGTCCAGTGCCATCTCTGAGGTGCGATAACCTTTGAGTGTGTCCTGCACTGTGCTTTTAAATAGTACAGATATTGAAGATGTGCACTTTAACGCAGCAGCACCTGGAGCCATCCATACCCATGTCCAGTGTCCTATAATAAGCTTTAATCGAACCTCGGATAGTCCGGTTGGTTTGGGGTGGTGTGAAAGCTCATTCACTCTTGCAAGTGAACCCTGCTGCGGTTCATTTGAGATGTGAATGCAAAGCGGACCAAAGGCAGGAAAAGACCCAAAAAGACTGAAGAGAAGACTGAAACATATGTATATAATGAAACACACAATACAGTTTTTTTTCGATTGCCTAAGCATGATTTTGAAGACGGGGCCCGGTGTTTCAAAACACACAATTAGCACAACCACACACACAATTATCAGAACACCTCAGATCCTTTGCTAAATTAAACACTTGTCAAAACCATACACTAATTTTGTTACCATATGAAACACACGTTTCATATGACTTAATTCTGTTTGAACCAGTTACACACACTGCTGTGCTTAACCTAAAACACATTTAGCAATTCTACTTCTCAGTGATTAGAGTACTGTAAGTGAAGTACGCAGAGAATGTGCAAATATACAATAAATTCACCAAACACTACACAAGACCAATGCTGTAGACTGATGAAAATATAATTTATTTATCTACATATACCCAAATCAATGATGCAGACTGATGAAAAAAATAACATTTTCTCTCCATATACCCAAATCAATGATGCAGACTGATGAAAATATAAATGTTCTCTCCATATAACCAAATCAGTCAACATTTCAACATGGAGAATCACAACAATACATGTCCCAGTTTGCATGCTACTATGTGCATAACACTGTAAGCTCAGCAAATATCAGACAAACATAAAATACTGTATCCAGTACAGGTTAAAATTACAGTAACACAATTTTTTTTTGAAAAACAATTTTAAACAGAAAATACTAGACATTATCTCTTTGCCTAGCTGGATCTGGCAAGATCATTTTTTGTTGTGATGCTCCATGTTGACATGTTGACTGATTTGGGAAAATGGGAGAAAATGTATATTTTCATCAGTCTGCATCATTGGTTGTCTTGTGTAGTGTTTGGTGAATGTATTGTATATTTTCACGTTCTCTGTACAGTACTTCACTCTCCTTCCATTTTGGTTGAAGACAGGTGAACTCACCTGCTGCATTTTTATAGTGCTTAAACCTGATTGTGTATCTACAATTAAGCAATGGTGTGTTTGTGCATCTGATGGCTGTGTTTAACCAATTGGCTCATATGTGTGGTAATTTGACATTCTGTGTCTAATGTAATGCAAGTGTGTTTAGTGTTTTGCAAATCACTGTGTGTATTGTTTTGCAAAAAGTGAGGCTGACATTGTAGGGATGCAAATCTGGGCCTATATTTTGCTCCTTGAGTGTAAGGTTTTGATAATTGTGTATTACTTTTGATTTGAGTGTTTATGCAATTGAAGAAAACTGTAAAGACTAGAGATGAACTGTTTATTTATTTTGTACATAGGCTGTGCATATGTTTGTTTGTTTATTTGCTTATGTGTATGATTCTTAACTGTGTTTTTATTTTGTTATTGGTGTATATGTGTATGTATGTACAGTATATGTATATATATACATATATATGTATATATATATGTGTATATATGTATATTTGTACTCATGTTGGGGCTTCTTGGACCAGATCAATGTTTTATCTGGCTAAATAAATAAATAAATAAGAAACTGATGATTTGGTACTGTTAACTTTGAATTTTCTATGGGGACTGCCCAGATCCCTCTCATGGACCTGGACCTCACTTTGAGAACCTCTAATGATTCTAGTTATTCAGTATTCATCTCTAATTACTCTAAAATTGCGTATTTCTGTGTTAAACAAAAAAAAAGAAAAAAAAAAAGGGCTGAAGCCCCCAATGTTTTCTAACCCTAACAACGCCCCTGGTGCGTGTATGTATAATATTGATCACCTAGCGTTTATTTGAAAACGATTCATAAATAGGCAGACAAATATCAACGTTCTGGAATATTCCAGTAAAAGACTATTATCATAGAATGCCCCAGAATGGACTGTTTTTTACCTCAAAACGGGTGCTTTTCAAAATGCTCTCAAACGGAAATGAAGCGATAAAAAACCAATCTGCCTTGACAGCACTGACTGGAAAAGGATTATTTGATAAGCGACGGGCAGATTAGACACATAGCCATAATTTAAAACATAGATTAGGCGATATTAACGATAACATTAAAGTGGATGGTGGCATTGAAGTGCTAACTCTGGTACCACCTCGTGGCATAGAAAGTGTTAAGGTTAGGGTTAAGTTTAGGCATTCTTTCGGAGTTGGTTAAGGTTAGAGTTTGTCGCAGAGCATGGCAATAGAATGCAGCCTATTTCCGCACTGCCGCTCTCTCGCGCTGCCGCGGTCACATGGGCGTCGTGGCCAATCAGAGAAACGCTGAACGCAAGTTGGTTGCCTAAAATGTTGACGCAGCCCGGCCACCGCTAGCAACCCCCCCGGTCAACTCCGAGTCCAGGCAGACAGCAGACAGACATCCCTGTCAGGACACCATCCACGCTACAGCCACCCAGACAGGTTAGAATAATAGAATGTTTTATTCGCCATAACCAGTACGAGTAGGCTACAGGTTACATTGGAATTGGAATCTAATCCGTCCATTTTTTAGTACATGGTTTAAATTGTGCGCATGACGCGCCATAAGTTCTATGGTAGATAAGAAATTACCGAACAGCCAGCACAAAATTCTGTTGTGTCTGTCCACTATGTTTGTTACTTTTGTTATTTCCCCCCCCTATGTAAAGCGGCCTTGGGTCTTTTGAAAGGCGCTATATAAAATGAAGCTATTATTATTATTATTATCATTATTAACGTTTCTAGTATTGAGAGCCGACACGCGCGCAGTCTAGATTTAAAGAGTGTTGGACTTTGCGCAGAAGAATGCCAGGAGACGTGCTCGTATAAAATAATAGGCCTACTACAATAGAAAGCAGCTCCTGACTGCATCCTCTACTATGTAGCCTATAGGACAGACCTGGGCATTGTACGGCCCGCGGGCGGCCCGCGGGATGATTCTGACCGGCCCGCGAAAAAGTACATGATAATAAAAAAGTGTGGTTATTTGAAGTTTGGATTTTTTTTTTCACAACTGAGGTAGGTAGATTAAATTTGTAGAGACTAAAGTACAGAAAAAAGGTACCAATGGGTACCGGTATCGATTCACAGGTACCGGTACCGTATCGGTTCAAATGTGAACGGTACCCATCCCTACTGAACACACAACTGCAGGGCAAGGGCATTTTTGCTCATGAAATGCATAGCCATGTGAAAGCCTTCATGACAAAGTTGCAATTAATTTCAAGGCAACTAGGCAGCAACAATCTCAAACACATGCAAACCCTGAAAGAAGTCAAACCATCAGCTGATCACCGGCACAGGTACTCATCCATGTTGGGAGCACTGCATGATGAATTTTCAAGGCGTTTTCAAGATTTCAAAAAGGTTGAGGATGAAATGCAGCTGGTTTCCTCTCCCTTTACCTGCAGTGTTGATAGTTGTTCAGCTTGAACTCATTGACCTGCAGTCTGATTCACTACTGAAAGAGCACTTTAAGTCAGCATCACTGCTAGAGTTCTACTCTGCTCTCAAGGAGGAGAACTTTCCAAACATGAGGAGACATGCTCAGAAGATGTTGGTTCTCTTTGGATCCACCTACATATGTGAACAGACATTCTCAGTCATGACGTTTACCAAGTCCAGGTACAGATCCTCTCACACTGATGAACATCTGGCAGCTGTGCTTCGCATCTCCACCTCAGACATGCAACCTGACTTTGATGGACTTGTTAAAGCTCAACAGAGACTGGATTTCTCACACTGAATGAAAAAAAAGAACCGAAGAACACTAAAATGTGGAAATATAACAAGTGAAATGGGACACAGTTTGCACAGTTCTGAAAACATTAAATGTTTAATATAGGCATGTAAAGTAAAAAAGGCTACAAAACTGGGACACTTTTCTTTACACAGTTCAGTGACATGTCTTGTCTATTTTTGCTATAAGATGATGTGATGTTTTTAGAAAGCTAAGAAAATCCTTGTTCTGTATCACACTAGCTCCCGCTCAGCGTCTCATTGCATATGTGTCACCTCACAGCGCTTTATGCCAGATCTCTACATTTTCATTTTTCAGATTATTCCAGATTGCTAAAGTACAGAATCTAAGCTTTCAAATGATGTGTCATATGTTGAAATCTGAGAATGTTTTGAACACGATGTGCTCAATTATAACTTCTAAAACTGGCTGTGTTCTAGATTACCTAAGAGGTGAAAAGGTGTCTCAAAGGAAGGCAACTTTTCACACTTCAGACAGTTTCAACTGGGCGTCAACAAACCCCCTCCAGCAATGCCCCTCACCTGAATAGCATTAACATAATTAAGTGCTGCCATGGCAGTTATCTCTCCTCAGGACCCGATCTTCATTCTCTTGTTTGTATTGAGCTGTACTGTATTGTGCCCATTCTGCAATCTGTTAATAACGTTTTCAATGCATAGTAGTATAGACATTATTAGCATAGTAGGTAGTAGTAGTAAGATGGATACTAGTAAAAGATGGTATGAAGGTTAGTAGTTTCAGATATTAATTGAAGTTAATTTGGCTCGTCTTCTGCCAGCTTGTACAGACAGGAGCTTGACCTCGTTGACCTTAAGCACAAACCAAAGTGCTTTAATAAAATTAAATAGAATAGAATATTTCTAGAGTCTTTATTGTCATTATACAGACAGCGTTATATAGCTCAACAGTGCACAATTAATAAACAATAATTATTATTAGGAAGATACAATAAAATAGTCCATTTCTATGTACCCCCCCCCCATGCTGCTTTGACACCAGAATTTCCCCAAGGGGATTAATAAAGGATCATCTTATCTTAGTAGGTAACATCACAATAAAAAATAAACAATTTTAGGAAGATAAAATAAAAGTCAATGTCTACAGTGTATGGATGCAGGGTCCATCTGTGTGTGTGTGTGTGTGTGTGTGTGTGTGTGTGTGTGTGTGTGTGTGTGTGTGTGTGTGTGTGTGTGTGTGTGTGTGTGTGTGTGTGTGTGTGTGTGTGTGTGTGTGTGTGTGTGTGTGTGTGTGTGTGTGTGTGTGTGTGTGTGATCTCAGCACTTATCTGTATCTTTGTGTGTGTTGGGTCTTCTAACATCGTACAGTCTTGTTCTGAGGTGCTGTAGACGTTGGTCTTGAGGGTATCTAACATCGTACAGTCTTGTTCTGAGGTGATGTAGACGTTGGTCGCGGGCATGTGATGTCTTTTCCCGCATCAGAACAGTATTGTCTTATCTCCTTAAAAAGATAATTCTGCCTGTCATTGTCAAGTCCGGGTGGGGGTATCACTGGAAAATTGGAGATGGTCGGGTAGCGTTTTGGGTCTTTCAGCAGTTGAAACTCGAATGGTTCAGCATCATCACGGTGTAATTTCGCCGTCACCATGCCAGGTCTGCTGGCATCGAAGCTGTAATAGAATAAAGAACACATTTAAAATATTGTCTATTTCGTAAAGAAAACACTGGTCCCAGGACACTGTGAGTCAAGCATCCATGTCAACACATTTCGTACATTGATTACCAGAAACAAAATAAACCTTCTTCATCATAGCTAATAGGGCTAAGTAAATTAGCCTATTGCAATATTTGCAAACCAAAATTCTCTAAGATAAGAACAGAAAAAACAGGAGAAAAACATTTCCTCATTCGTAAAAAAAAAAATAACAATAAAAAAAAAAAAAAAAAAAAAAAAAAATAATAATAATAATAATAATAATAATAATAATAATAATAATAATAATAATAATAATAATAATAATAATAATAATAATAATAATAATAATAATAATAATAATAACAATAATAATAATAATAATAATAATAATAATAATAATAATAATAATAATAATAATAATAATAATAATAATAATAATAATAATAATAATAATAATAATAATAATAATAATAATAATAATAATAATAATAATAATACACTGAAGAAGGAACACCTGTTCCGAAACATGTCTGTATTCGGCTGCGAAAACCTGAGTGTGCTGGTCCGGCTTCCTGCTTTCTTCTACTTATTTTATTATGATAAAATATATATACAATATACAATAAAATATAGACAATTACCTGAAGTGCTGGTATTTCTTTATCTGTGGGAACCTTTTGAAGAAGCCACCCAGATGTTGCTGCCAGTCGTAGCTTCGGACAAACACTGTCCCATCTTCGCTTCCCACAAGTTGGGGGATATTGACTCCTTTCACCTGATTGATTGATTGAAAATGTTATTAACAGATTGCAGAATGGGTACAATACAATCATTCAGAAGTCTGTAATCTGTCTGTAATCAAGCAAAATAAATGGTATCCCTTCCCTCTCTTTCTTCCTCTCTCTCTATCTTGATGAAGAAACACTAGTGGAGACAGTCTATGTCTGTCTCTGTGTGTGTGTCTCTTTCTCTCTCTCTCTCTCTCTCTCTGTGTCTCTCTCTCCCCCTCTCTCCCTCCCCCTCTCTCCCTCCCTCTCTCTCCCTCCCTCCCTCTCTCTTCCTCCCTCCTTTGTGTGTGTGTGTGTGTGTGTGTGTGTGTGTGTGTGTGTGTGTGTGTGTGTGTGTGTGTGTGTGTGTGTGATTTACAGTGCTGTCAACAGTGCACAATTAATAAACAATAATAATTATTAGGAAGATACAATAAAATAGTCAATTTCTATGGTCCATCTATCTGGACAGTATAGGACTAATAGAATAAACAATTTTAGGAAGATAAAATAAAAGTCAATGTCTACAGAGTGTATGGATGCAGGGTCCATCTGTGTGTGTGTGTGTGTGTGTGTGATTTACAAATACAGTACGGTTTGTGATACAAAAAGAGTTAAAAAAGAAGAAGAGAGTATTTGATGCAGAAACTGTACATTGTGGGGGGGGGGAACTGTACATTGGTTTATCGACTAAACCTTACTAGGTTACCTCAGAGCTTTTCCTCACGATGTCGGCGATGCCTGCCAGGGTATCGACTGCAGTTTTACTGTATACCTGCTTTATCAAACCGAAGCACCAGTCGGGGCCAAACTTAGTGTGGCCTGTAATTAGGAAGTGGAGACCAAGCTGCAGGTGCTGTCGGTGGAGTGTACGCCAGGCACTGTTGGTATCTTGGAGTCTCTTACCCTTACTCGTGGCCATCCCTTCGTCAATAAGGTAATTCACCTGCTTTGTCAGCCCTTCACAATGTACGCCAAACAGGCCACACTTGCGCGGTGTTGCAAAATACATCGGCCCAACTTGAAGAGGGTGAGAGGGGTAGTGTACCTGACGGAAGAAAGAAAAATGATACATTGAAATAATGTTGTAGTGTAGTAGTACAGTAGTGCTGTAGTGATTGTGATGGTGATTGTCATTTTAAATATTACACAACATGATGTAATGCTGTAATACAGCAAACAAACGATTTTTGTCAAGTAAGTTAACAACAAAAAGCTACATTGTAATAGGATCGGATTCTCACCTGTTGTGCATAATCAAAGCTGTAGTGCATTGTGATGTCTTTGCTTGCCGGTGTGGCAGGGCCTAGACTCAGCTGCAATTCCGCACAGGTCTTTTGGGTGGAAGCAGTCATAGCCTGCAACAGCTTGCGCTCTCTCTTAACACGGGCCAGATGTTGTAATTGCACCTGCAATTTTTCTGTCTGCAATTTATCCGGCTTGCCAGCCGCTTGACTCAACTGGTAGTTGTTTTTGTAGCATTCCCAACACAAATCTGTCCTCGGTTTGATGATTGTTATCTGGGGCAGAAGGGTTTTCCACAGCTGAAGAAAGCTCCCCTGACCAACAACGCGATGTCCTAGAATAAAATATAAATAAGAAATAAAAAAATTAAAAAAATGACTCATTACATACACAATGACAGAGGATGGCTATTGGCTATTGGCTACTCAGGACTGGTGTACTTAATCAATTGATGTGTAAACACAAGTGGTTTATGGAATGGTACCCATTACATACACAATGACAGAGGATGGCTACTCAAGAATGGCATACTTAATGCTGAAATTTTACACAATTGATGTGTAAACACAAGTGGTTTATGGAATGTTAGATCGTTAATGTCTTTGTCTTGGTAATAGTACACATTACATATACACAATGCCAGAGGATGGCTACTCAGGACTGGTCTATGCTGCAAATTTACACAATTGATGTGTAAACACAAGTGGTTTATGGAATGTTAGATCGTTAATGTCTTTGTCTTGGTAATAGTACACATTACATATACACAATGCCAGAGGATGGCTACTCAGGACTGGTCTATGCTGCAAATTTACACAATTGATGTGTAAACACAAGTGGTTTATGGAGGGGGGCTTGAACTTAAGTGATGTCAATAAGTACATTGGAGAGATTGTATTGTGAGAAGGATATTTGATTAAAGCAGCTTGGCTCCTTCAACATTGCATTTCACAGTTGAACAGATCATGCTTATTATAGAACAGTAGAAAATTATCAACATTATGGAATGTTGCAGTCCAGGCGGCTGTACCTCATGTCATGAAATAAATTAATAAATAACAAACACACATACCTGCTTCCTCCCCAGCAGGTTTGTATTGACGCCAGAGTGCCGCTTTTGTCAGATTGCTTGGAAGTAACTTGGCAGTGTAGTCTCTGTGGCCAGGATGTCTACCAGGCAAGACAATAGAATGGACCTCTGCATAATTGGTGAGAAAATCCACCACACGTTGACAGTCGTCTTTATAGAGAAACTTTTTGTGAGTTCTCGGTTGTTTTTTTCTATCACGTGGTGTCATTCCATTTGTCTTGTAGTGCTTGATAATAGCTTTGAGAAGTCCACAGCTTATCCTAAACAAAAAAAAAATTTAAATAATTATTATACACACATACACACAGTCCCTGCTAGCTAGAGCCAATGATAATGTCTTCAATACAGTCACATGCTTTGCACTATATAGAATATTATTGTATAGTACTGTAGTTCTCTATAGTTCTCAAAGAACACCTACGGGAGACTGCAATTCAAAACTTGCCCCTACAAATGTCAGTATTCCAATGTACAGCCCCACCCAACCCCACCCCACCTACCCAACCTCCTCCAATGTACAGTTTCTATGTTAAATGTATGTGAGTATTCCAATGTACAGTGCCCCCCCCCCTACCCAACCCCCCCCCACCTCCAATGTACAGCCCCACCCCACCTACCCAACCTCCTCCAATGTACAGTTCTATGTCAAATGTATGTGAGTATTCCAATGTACAGTGTCCCCCCCCCTACCCAACCCCCCCCCCCCACCTCCAATGTACAGCCCCACCCCACCTACCCAACCTCCTCCAATGTACAGTTTCTATGTCAAATGTATGTGAGTATTCCAATGTACAGTGTCCCCCCCCCCTACCCAACCCCCCCCCCCACCTCCAATGTACAGCCCCACCCCACCTACCCAACCTCCCCAATGCACATGTTTCTATGTCAAATGTATATTTTTTAGTATCACAAACATTACTGTATTTGAAAATCTGGTATGTCATAAATGTATAGATGTAGCAGTACTGTCTATCTGTATGTTGTGTGTGTCATATGATGAATTGAAAATGGGGGACCCTGATGGAAACAAGACGAAAGTCTTTCTCAGGTCTGCATCCTCTTAACAATTGTATGTATTGAGCTGTACTGTACTGTACCCATTCTGCAATCTGTTAATAAACTTAATCAATCAAGGGTCTGCTATGACATCACTACTATGACAACACAATTCAGAATGTTCCAGAATGTATACTAGCCTGTACTAACCGGTCATAGTTACACATGCACACAGAATAATAATGGCACACTTACCCATGGAGAAAGCAGAATGTTGCCCGGCAGACCACGACGTTATGGAATCTGTACACTGTCCGTGAAGCTTTGCGAATGGTGTTTACTCGCTTCGTGCTTTGTGTGACTTCAGAATCATTGATGCCTGTTTGTATAGCCGAGAGCAGACACACGTCCCTCTCTTTCGGCGTCAATGAGGCCATGTCCAGCCTGCTATTGTATATCAATTTTTCCGACAGTTTTGTTGTACACGACAACGCCTGCCGTTCGGAATTCTCTTTCCGCTCTTTATAGCATCAAACGTTCTTATTTTTTCCAATTCTTCATTGGTGTCACTGTCTACGGTTACAACAGACATCATATCTGCGACATGTCTCATCGTTAATTCTGTTGAATAGCCCGGTGTGACAGTCCCGCTGTGAATAGAATCATCCTCTAAATCTGATTGATCCGCGCGCTCATCTTCCTCTTCAAAATCATCAGCCCGCTGCTGTATCGGATCGATATCAGGCACTACTTCGTCATCCGAATCTTCTTCTTCATCTGAAGAGTCCGGTTTGGGCGGTGGTTCGGGGACTGGACCTGGGTGAAAAAAGTCCATTAAGTACCCATTCATTAAATGCGATCCATCGATGGCTCTTCCTGCAGCAGATATTTTGTTGAGTTCAGCAGCGATCGTCTTTGCATCCATCTCTCAATCTCAACGCAAGACACATTAAAAGTGTCACCAGATGCCAACAGGTGTATAGGTCTTGTGGGCGTTGCGCTGAGGGCTGGCTATCCCCCCAAGGTTTAGATTCGATTCAAATGCAAATTGTTATTACGCCCCCGTTCCACTGAAATCATGTCGTGAACAGCCTACTTTTAAACAAAGGTTGTTACTATTTTTAAATATTCTAACTGTTCGTTTTTATAGTATATATGTGCTTATACATTCAATTTATAATAATATATAAAAAAAAAACACACACACACAAAAAAAAAATAAAAAACGTTTTCACGTCTAGACTAAAAGGGGGCGGGCCGAGTTGTGGTCACTAGCGCTGCCAGGTGACACATATATCTCGCTTCAGCGTATATACACTGAATAAATTTCAAAATGTACCTTTAAATGCCAGCATTCATCTGGCCACACCCCCATCCGCTTACCTACATAAGCAGGGGTGGTGCCACACACTCATCTCCTTCTCAAATTTCATCACAAGCAACGTGTTGCTCATATGCCCACTTGACGTGGAGAAAAATATTTACTCTGAGGAAAGGAAGAACAAGGAGATACGTTGACATCATATCTTTATTTTCTCTCTCACTATTTTCGAGAAAATACGGCGATATTGTCTTCGTCACTGGAGTGTCTGGAAGATGGTGATCATTCTAAAATCCTCCACCGGTTTTCGTATTGGGAGCACGCCGCTGCATGCCTCTCAACTGCAGTTCCTTGCTGTGCTGGTTGGGGTGAAACCTTTCAGGACACAGCTGAACTGTAGGACGCGCCGCTGTTGTGAGAAGCGGTGGGTTTCAGGTTGGTGAGTACTGTTTTGCTTGCGGCTCCACTTGTCTGTTAGTGCTATGGGGGCTAACTGACAATGTTTATGAAAACCGGCCCCAGATTAAAGTCTTTTGTTCAGCCTCTTAGGCAACAGCGGAAGACCTTAGTCTGAAGCCCATTTTAGTTAACTAGTGGGCCACGACCATTAACACTGGTGATCCCTGTGTTTTCTGGACGAGTGGATGTTTTCTCTGTCACCGTGTAGGCCCCTTCTTTCATATCCAAATGAGAGTATTCCCTCACGAGGAAATATGGGCATGGATGTTCGTTAGCGGAAGATCTGTGTTCAAGTCAGCTACGGCCATTTGGGTATTGTGCTGGCTCCGTCGGGTGTTGGTAAAATCACTGTTGTAAAACTGTGTTAACATCTTGTTTCTCTTTTCTCTTAAAAAGTGAGGAGGGTTTCAGAACGGCGGCCTGTCTGAGTGAGTGTTATATCATTGTGTACAAGTTCAGGTGATAGCTGCTTAGCTTACGTGCTAGTGGTGGCCTACTGTTAGCCAGTCAGCTGTTAGCTGCGGTGCTAGCCTGCTGTGATCACTAGGCTAGGAAACGTTAGCTTGCGGCTATCGGCCAAGGCCCAGCGCGGGGTGGCTCCGGCCCCTCGCGCGCCGCCGCGGTCCCCAACTCCCCTCTCCCTCACGGGGAGAGGTGGGGGGGATTCGAAGTCTCCCCTCTGGTCGCGTGCGGCGTTCGCTCTGCGTCTCGCGGGCAGGGGCGGTAGCGCCCGACGGTTAGAGCGGCCGTTAGCTTAATGCTACACTGTTGAACGTGCTTTGATTGTAACATGTTTTTAAAGACTCTTGACTACGACGTCATCTTTGACAGAGGATGTTCGTCGAACCTGCCCTGTGCCAGACGGCGAGGACTGCGTCAACAAGGAGCACCGTAGCGGCGGGTTGGAGCAGCAAGCTGCCTGTGTCGTCAAACACAGGAGGCTGTGTTTACTTCGGTGCCATGTTAGAGGCTGCACTTCGCTTGATCTGCGCTCCGGGTAGGCAAGGCCTGACCAGACCTTGTACACTTCTTCTGGCTTTCCCTTCTAAATGTTTTGTAAATAACGATGTTTTCCAAAACGAGTGTTGCTGCACTACATTTAGGATACGACGCGAGTTATGTGTGAATTGTCTTGTCACTGGTATTTAGCTTCTCCATGCAAATCGGGTTGTTATTACAGATGTGAAAATGATCTGGTTTGTTGTGTTGAGAAACATCATGTGTGTTTATATGTACCGTGTACTCACAACTAAGGGGGTTAACTAACCTATAAAGCTATGCTTAGTGACAAATGAGTAAAGAATGATTCTTTTCTCAGCCTGTAATGACAATGAACAGTGTGTTCACATATTAACAGGTTTTCCTGTTTTAACCCCCTGAGGTCTAGAGTTTCTAGCTCCACCTTCTCAGAATATTCTCTTTTTTTTTTGTTACATAATGTACAATTACAGATTCATACCTTCAAAATAAGCCATCAATTGTCAAATTTGAGACGATAGTTTTCAATCAATGTCCTATCAAACATTCTGGTACAGTCATTACCAATTTGCAGCAGGAGTGTTGTGACTTTTTGATAGTAATATATAATTTGAACAGCTTGAAATATATCATTTATTATTGTAGCAAAAGGTGAAATGAAATTGGCATAAATATGTTTTATAATAGCCTAAATGGAGATTCAAGTTAAATTGTTTATCATATTGTTTAGAATTAGATTGCATTATAGGACTGTATTCTGTGGTGCACCATCTTTGCCCCCAGTGGGAAGTCAGCTGCGCGCAGGCCTATAGCCACACGCTTCAACCCTAATTAGCAACGCGTGCCACCTGTAAAAGGGTGTGTTTGATCCTTCGGGAGAAGTTAGTTGACAGAATGTTTTGTTAGAATAAGCTATGCCTCGCTGCTGCTCTGCTCTAGAAAAACCTGTAAAGGGAGAAACTAATTAAATGGAATGGAATTGAGAACTACATTTCTGCCTCTTGGTCGTCAATGAAACATGAAGAACAAAAACTGTGAAATATGAATAATCATACGTGTTTAAATAAGAAGAGAACAGTGGGAACAGTTTATTGTGCAAACAAAGTGGTGCCGAAACCAGGGAGAATTTAAGTATATTCTACACGGACGGACTAATTGGATAAAGAAGAAAAATGACTGAACTAACAAGATTGAAGGCTATCCGAGGAGCAATAAGGACGTCTGTAACCAAGTTGCTGAACAAGATAGACGAGCAGATAGGAGCAGAGGCCCCATGTCTGCCCGACTTGGAGGAAAGTAAAGAAATATTAGTAGTCAAGGAGACTACTCTAAATGAACATGATCGGGACATTGCAGCAGCGACGGAGGAGAGGGACCTGGTCGAAGAAGTGACCACGGCTCTGGACTATATGGACCGAATAATCAAAAGGAAAACTCGGATCAACAGGTTGGTGCGCGACTCTCTCATAAAGACAGAAGAGGAGCGACAGAGAAGAGTGAGCGATGGGAGCTCACACTCATCAAGTAGATCTGATCATATAAGACTTCCGAAATTGATAATTGGAAAATTCAGTGGTGATATAAGCCGATGGCAAGACTTTTGGAATCAATTTAAAGTGTCGATTCACAATAACACCACCCTGAGTTCAGCTGACAAGTTCAGCTATTTGAAGTCATTATTGACAGACACGGCCGCAAACGTAGTCGCAGGATTATCCTTATCCGACGAGAACTACGACAATGCAATTGCAATGTTGATGGAAAGATTTGGCCGTAAAGATTTGATAATAAATGCACACATGAACAAGCTCCTTAATCTAACCCCTGTAAAGAGTGCCACGAACATTAACGCACTAAGGAGATTGTATGATGACTGTGAAATACAAGTGAGGAGTTTAGACGCACAGGGCGTTGTATCGGACTCATATGGAAGTCTACTGTGCCCGATTCTCATGAAAATGATTCCTGAAGAAATAACCCTGGAGTTTACGCGTGTTCAGGCTACAGGGTCTGTATTGAAAGTCAAAGACCTAATGACATTCCTGCAAAGGGAAAGAAAAGAAAAATTAAAGGTACAGGGCAGATGCTACAGATGTCTAGGTGCCAGGCACACTTCTAGTAAATGCAAAGTGCAGGGAATGTACTGTGAGGAGTGTAATAGTGTATGGCATCATAGAACAGTGTGTACCAGACAGAAGGGCACACAGAGTAATGTCAGGGAAAACCCCACAGATACTGTAGTGTCAATTGTCCCAACATCAGAAAGGGGCACAGTTCTGCTGCATACAGCGACTGTATGGATAGAAACACCCACACGCAGCCAGATAGTGCGGTGTGTTATGGATGGGGGTAGCCAACGCAGTTTTATAAGAGAAGATATCTCAAAGGCTCTAAATCTACCAGTAGTAGGGGAGGAGGTATTGAACCTGCATACATTTGGCTCGCTAGTACCCAAACGAATAACCTGTAGGAAGGTTAGAGTGTATCTGAGAAATATTCGAACCAACCAAGCAGTGGAACTAGAACTGCTGGAGACGCCACTGGTGAGCACGTCATCAAACCTGACAACAGCCAGTGAGAAACTGAGAGGAACGCTGCACAAAAGAGGAATGCAACTTGCTGATACCCCAGTGAGGGGAATGGAATCAGAAAAGCTTGGAATATTGATCGGAGGTGATCACTATTGGAAAATCGTCACTGGACGAATGGAGAGACTGGATGACGCACTAGTTGCGCTCGAAAGCAAGTTTGGATGGTTAGTGCAAGGAACTGTCACAACGGCGATGATGTGTGTCACAGAGACTCCAGACGTGGACGTGATGCTCGTGAGCATGGGAGAGGAGCAAGCGCTTTCAAACCAGTTGCGCAGCTTCTGGGAAACTGAATCCCTCGGAATTGACATGTCAAAAGAAGGCCGCGCTGAGAGCGCAGACGATGCAGACGCGCTACTGAAATTCGAGGAGTCAATCAAATACACGAACGGGAGATATGAGGTTCGGTTGCCATGGAGAGAGGAACAGGTGATCATCGCTGATAACTACGCCACAGCTGAGAGTAGATTTGCTCACCTGGTAAGAAGATTCCATAGCAACCCCGTACTGTACCATAAATATAATGACGTCATCCAAGAGTACCTAGCCGATGGAATAGTAGAAATAGTAGAACAGGTGCAGCCCAAACAATTGGAGAACCCTATCTACTATTTACCCCATCATGCTGTAATTAGAGATCAAAGAGAAACTACTAAATTAAGAGTAGTATTTGATGCGTCTTCACATGGAAGAGATTGTCGGTCTCTTAACGAGTGTCTCCAAACCGGCCCCAATTTAAATCCAGACCTGTTAGGCATTCTAGTCAGATTTAGACAGTATAAAGTGGCCCTCATGGCAGACATTACGAAGGCCTTCCTTCAGATTTCTCTAAACGAACAGGACAGAGATGCACTGAGATTTCTCTGGACCACCGGAGACACATTGTCAATGGACCAGATCAGCATTCTGAGAATGACACGAGTTCCATTCGGAGTGTCCTCCAGTCCATTTCTATTAGCAGCCACAATTCGTCATCATCTAAAGAAATACGAGAATAAATATCCAGAGGTCGCAAAAACCCTAGATGAGTGTCTCTACGTAGATGACTATATCTGCGGTGCTCACACAGTAGAGGAGGCTTTAAAAATCACTCAAACAGCCAAGGAGATCATGTCTGAAGCTGGAATGGATTTGTGCAAGTGGAAAACGAATTCAAATGAGCTGCAAAGAGAATGGACACAACAAGTGAAAAATGAACAGGTGGAAGTCAAAAGCCAAACGCCAATGAAAGTGTTAGGGCTGACATGGAGAACAGAAACAGACGACTTTGTGTTTGAAATGAAGGATTTTATTGAACATTTAAAAGACAAAAAAAACACGAAGAGAGGAGTTCTCCAATCCGCAGCACGAATCTTTGACCCAATAGGTTTTTTATCCCCATTTAGCATTAGGGTAAAATGCCTGTTCCAAAAAATGTGGGAACGGGGTCTCGACTGGGACGCACAGCTCCCAGATGACCTCTCCGAAAAATGGAACCAGTGGTGCGCTGAAATTCCTGATTTAGGCTCTATAGCCATAAGCAGAAGTTACACTTCAGAACTACAGAATAGTGACGACACGCTTTTAGATAAAGAGATCCACATATTCTGTGATGCGAGTGAAAAGGCTTATTGTGCAGTAGCCTATTTGCGCACGACAGATATAGATGGAAAATGCGCCACTAGTCTAATAACGGCCAAAACTAAAGTTGCTCCATTAAAGAAAATCACCCTACCTCGACTGGAACTGATGGGAGCTTTGATAGGGTCTAGACTAGGAAAGTTTGTATGTGAACAATTAAAAATGCCTGAAATCAAGACACACTATTGGACAGACTCAATGATCGCTCTCCATTGGATCAAAGGCACGGCTAAACAATGGAAGCCGTTCGTTCAGAACCGAGTGATCGAGATTCAGAACCTGACCCTCCCAGAGAACTGGGGGCACTGCCATGGAGCAGAGAACCCGGCTGATCGCGGCACACAGGGCTCCAGCGTAAAGACGCTAAAAGATGACTCTCTGTGGTGGCACGGGCCACAGTGGTTAAGAGAGCCAACCGGAAAAAGTACGTCAAAAGATGATATTGATGAAGGAGTGAATTTGGAGGAGTGTGTGGTGCAAAGCCAGATAGTGAAAGAGGAGAAAACAAGTATGTGTTTGGGCCCGCTATTTGACCTGGGAAAACACAGCAAACTCAACCGAGTCCTGCGCGTCACAGCGTGGATGCTGCGTTTTACAAGCAATACACAGAAGAAAGAAAAAAAGAAATCTGGTCCGCTGTGCGCAGAGGAAATCAGAGAGGCGGAGAAATACTGGACAAAACTCTCCCAAACAGAAAGCTTCCCAAAAGAACAATCAGATTTGTTAAATGGAAGAGAAGTGCATAGAGGCTCAAAATTAATGAGCCTAAAACCGTTCATGGATAATGAAGGGCTTCTGCGCGTCGGAGGACGGCTTCAGGAAACCAACTGGGATTACGCACAGAAACACCCTCTCATACTGTCCGGGACTAACCCCTTCTCCTTGCTGGCCATAAAGAGAGCACACAACGATGTATTCCACTCTGGTTTACAAGACACCTTGACACAGGTGAGAGAACAGTTTTGGATATTAAGAGGACGCCAGTTGGTGAAGAAAATGGTAAAACAGTGTCTCGTCTGTCGAAAAAGTAAATTAAAAGCAGGCCAACAATGTACTGCGCCCTTGCCCAAAGATAGGGTGACAGAGGCCCAGCCGTTCGAAGTAACAGGTGTAGATTTCGCAGGGCCATTATATGTAAAGCCCCAGAATAAAAAGGCATATGTAGCTTTATTTACTTGTGCAGTGACAAGAGCTGTGCATTTAGAAATAGTATCAGACCTCAGCACAGATTCATTTCTTTTGGCCTTTAGATGATTTGTGGCCCGACGAGGAATCTGTACCACGATATATTCAGACAACGCAAAAACATTCAAGCGTGCAGACAAAGATCTGAGAGCTATGTATAATTTGATAAAAGATACGAAGATACAGGAGTTCTTTGCAGGGAAAATTATCACCTGGAAATACATAGTAGAACGGGCAGCTTGGTGGGGCGGGATGTGGGAACGCATGGTGAGGTCAGTAAAGGTGTGCTTAAGAAAGGTGTTAGGAAAAGCGTTTTTGACATTTGAAGAGCTTCAAACGTTGCTTACTGAAGTGGAGGCTGTTGTCAATTCAAGACCCCTCACCTTCACACACGCAGAGTGCGGAGAGCCTGCTCCGCTAACCCCAGCCCACTTCTTGGTGGGACAGAGACTCACGACCCTACCTCCACTGCCCACTCCCCCCAATTACCACGCTAATGCTGACGCAGCTAAGCTCAACAAACGGTTACAATACCGTCAGAGACTGATCAACGGATACTGGATTCGATGGAAGAAAGATTATTTAATGGAGCTGAGATCAGCACACACAGCATCGAACAAGCCCAGCACATTCAAGGTGGGCGACCTGGCTTTACTGCACGAAGACAAACAGCCAAAGCATATGTGGAAAATGGGTCGCATTGAACAGGTGTTCGTAGGACGGGACGGAAAGGTTCGTTCATGTTCGTTAAAACTCCCCAAGAATCTGGTCCTGAAGAGACCGGTACAGCTGCTGTACCCCTTGGAACTAGAAGAATGATGACACCATGGGAGCTCATCGGGGGGGAGTTTGTTGTGACTTTTTGATAGTAATATATAATTTGAACAGCTTGAAATATATCACTTATTATTGTAGCAAAAGGTGAAATGAAATTGGCATAAATATGTTTTATAATAGCCTAAATGGAGATTCAAGTTAAATTGTTTATCATATTGTTTAGAATTAGATTGCATTATAGGACTGTATTCTGTGGTGCACCATCTTTGCCCCCAGTGGGAAGTCAGCTGCGCGCAGGCCTATAGCCACACGCTTCAACGCTAATTAGCAACGCGTGCCACCTGTAAAAGGGTGTGTTTGATCCTTCGGGAGAAGTTAGTTGACAGAATGTTTTGTTAGAATAAGCTATGCCTCGCTGCTGCTCTGCTCTACAAAAACCTGTAAAGTGAGAAACTAATTAAATGGAATGGAATTGAGAACTACATTTCTGCCTCTTGGTCGTCAATGAAACATGAAGAACAAAAACTGTGAAATATGAATAATCATACGTGTTTAAATAAGAAGAGAACAGTGGGAACAGTTTATTGTGCAAACAAGGAGGCTCTGAAGAGAATTCAGTGAATTCAGCTAATGATACGGGAACTACACTCCTTCCCAGAATGCAATGTGATGTCAATGTTAATTTCAATGACTAATTCACACCATGAAACAAAGGCCCAGCAGGGAACAATTACGGCTGAATGGGGGTATAGTGTGACTGATCAATACAGGCAACACACACTTTGATTTGATGCCATGCATATACACACACTAGATAGACAGAGGTTTAGATATTTAGATAGATATATAATAGTAATATAATAGAAAGAGAGAGAGAAAGAAAGAAAGAAAGAAAGAAAGAAAGAAAGAAAGAAAGAAAGAAAGAAAGAAAGAAAGAAAGAAAGAAAGAAAGAAAGAAAGAAAGAAAGAAAGAAAGAAAGAAAGAAAGAAATAGTATAGTAATAGAGAGAGAGAGAGAGAGAGAGAGAGAGAGAGAGAGAGAGAGAGAGAGAGAGAGAGAGAGAGAGAGAGAGAGAGAGAGAGAGAGAGAGAGAAGAGAAAGAAAGAAAGAAAGAAAGAAAGAAAGAAAGAAAGAAAGAAAGAAAGAAAGAAAGAAAGAAAGAAAGAAAGAAAGAAAGAAAGAAAGAAAGAAAGAAAGAAAGAAAGAAAGAAAGAAAGAAATACAGAGATATATACAGAGAGAGAAATTTATAATAATTATATTATTAATTAGTTTTTTACACACACCACACACACACACACACACACACACACACACACACACACACACACACACACACACACACACACATGTACTGATTTCTTTTGATTTCTCTGTTTGAGAGAGAGAGAGAGAGAGAGTGTGTGTGTGTGTGTGTGTGTGCAGGGGAGTAGCTGGGGGGGGGGGGGGGTAGAATGATTCCAAGGGCCCAGCAAATGCCCCACATTTTTTTATAGATTGGGGGCCCCACATTTTTTAATAGATTGGGGGGCCCACAAATTGATTCTTTCGTGGGGCCCAGAATCTCCAGCTACGCCCCTGTGAGCGCACCTTTCTACTCTAGAGCTGTCATCACCGTGATGCACGCTTGAATGAACTGCGAGATAACTCATAACTCGTACACACACGCACTCTGTCTGCCATACAGTAGTTTATGTTGTTTTAGCGCAACGTGGGTATATACACGGGCGAGGATGAAAGCATGTTAGACTACTTTTAATACATAAATTAACGTTCCGTCGGGTCCCGTGTATTCTCGATAATAATAATAAGCAGGACCTCTTCAGATTATATTATCAACGACAGACAGTGAGAAACACAACCCCCCCCTCTCGCGTTGAAGAATATGCATATTAGATCACTCAGTGATTAACACCTATGCGCTGTTTGTGTGTGCGCGGTCCATGTATGTACGCTTGGTGACGCGCGATGTAGTTCTTATCGCAAATGGAGATTATTACAAGCATACCATCTAGCAAGAATTAAACGTATTTACAAGTCATATTAGGTTTAGCAAGTTGGGGGACCTATACCTTACATGTCAAAGCACTAGAAATGGCAATTTTTCTATTTTTATCGATTTCTGAAAAGATGTCCTTTTTGAGCATTTAAGAGGGATTCTAATTTCTTTTGTTGTCCGCCGACGGGTTCAAAGCTCCAGCGTGACTCCTGGCTGTATTAAGGGTAAAGTAGGAGGATTGTGTTTCCCCCCGGTTCCCTGGGGACTTCTTCATCCTCCTCTCAGACATGTTGTTGCACTACATTGTGTCACTGTGTGGTAGGGATACGATGTAACCCTTAGCTTGATTGCTGAGGTTGTGCTAAAACTGCTGGAGAAACTTTATTTTCCTAAAAGAAAAGATTGTTTGGTCGCTTTCGTGTGTGCTTAGCAAGGCCTGTGGCCGATACTAATCGAGAATTATGTATTCTCTCATTATGAAAAACGGCGTTCCTCTGTAGAGTGTTTTTGCCATTTTTTGTAGGTGATGATGGGTTGTGTGTGTCATGTGCAGTGATGCTACAGATTACTTGTAAAAGTAATCTGATTACCGATTACTGATTACTCCTTTAAAAAGTAATCTAAGTTACTTTACTGATTACTTGATTATCAGAGTAACTTAGTTACTTTGAAAGTACCTAGGTTACGAAGTCGTCATCGTTCCCCCAACAGTTTTTTTTTAAACGCTTTATTGAAAGTGCATAAATTGTTTTTAACTTGTTTCTCTGCACATACAGTAGAAGCCCTTAGAAGTCAGGCATTTACTGCTACTCTGCCACTACTTCACCACTCTGATTTTGTGACTCCTATTGTTCTCGACCGGGCCAGATTTCACACCTCCACGGCTGGGGAGATTTTCATCGTACATTTTTATTCGTCCCAAATGTCCCAGCCCCATCCGATTTCTTAGATTTTTTCACTGTTTATTTATCATGCATTGCAACACTAATATATGGTCAGTACGCCAAGTCAGACTGCCCATATAAAAATTATCTTGGGGGTCTGAGGGCAGTAGCCCCCGACCCCCTCCCTGGGGAAGCACTTAAATTAAGTACCAGCCCCCGAAAATTAACACCTGAGTGAGTTCTAAAGTGACATTGGAGTGGTAGATGAGTGGCAGTGGGGACGTGATTCTCGAGGGCTTCTACTGTAACGTAAATTGTTAAACTAGTGCTTCAGCTTCTGTACCATCAAGTATGGTAAAGCAACAGTCTATGATGCTCACAGCATTAGAGCAGCCAGCCAGTGGTTTTACAAAACCAGTGTATCACATCTAACAAATGCAGGCTGAACTATTCAATTATATCAACTGTAACTATTAAATTGTTTTTATAAATGTCTCTCTATAAACATACAATCAGTCTCTCTTTAACATGTAAATTAACTGTAAATCTGGCAAATAAGAGCTTTTGCTCTGCCACCATCAAATATACATTAATCAAAAGGGAAAGAAACAATCTCTCTCTTTTGCTGTTTGGCTGGTGGACCTCCGAGTCCTCCTGTACCTAGTCGAAGCGTCGGCTAGTGTTGTGATTCCAGATGCTTTCAATGCAATTGGATGTGCTGTTTTTAGCGGTAGACAGTATTTTGTTTCCTCCACATATGCATGTTTTTTTCACCCGGCTTAGCTGACACAAACGTGAAGTAGTGACTGAGGCTACGTTTAGACGAGCGTTTTGGGATGGAAGTCTGAACAGAAACCGCAAAAGTCGTCTTGCGGTTTCACTTTTAATTTTGCGTTTAGACAAGCGTTTTGGGGTGGAATTCTCCGTGCAGACGAGGCTGTAACGACGGAGCCCTGCTGTCACACGATTGGCGCATATGTCACATGACGTGCTGTGAAGACCCGCCCCAACTCTGCCTCTGATTCGCAGACTGTGGATGGGGAATGTGATTGGACCAAAGCAGAGTCACTCACAGACAGAGGGTCCAGTCACACCGCGGGACACATTCTTGTGTATTTAACCCTTTCACTGCCACACGACGTCACTCCCAAATAAGAAAAACAGCTCAAAATGTATTTTTGACTGTCGAAAACGAAATAAAATACTGCATTCCGCCTGCATTATGAATTTATGATGAGATAGTAACGAAATAGTAACGCACAGCCACTTGGACAAGTAACTGCAATCAGATTACACTCAGTAGATAGTAAATTATAACACTACCTCTTGCATACTGCACCTCATGTGACACTGTGAATAATGTGAATATTCCTCAGCTAGTCAGATAGTAAATTATACTGACCATATTGATCAAATTGTTTACACTGCCTGTGTTGTCTTTTACTACCTGTATACTGTGTTGTTTTACTACCTGTACCCCTCCCCCCCTCCCCCCCATGCTGCTATGATGCCTGAATTTCCCCAAGGGGATCAATAAAGGAATATCTTATCTTATCTTATCTTATCTTATCTTTAAAGATTAATGCGTTAGATTACTATTTTCAGGGAAAAGTAATCAGATTACAATAACGCGTTACTTAGTAACGCGTTACTGGCATCACTGGTCATGTGACCTACAACTGGGTTGGACTGGCCACAGAAGCACATGTGTACGTTTGGTACCGGGGCTCTTGGAGAGCCCTCTCTATTCTGTGTTTTTTCCTTAGTAAAAATCAGATAGCAGGTTAGCTCATGCGCTGTGTGAAGCTGTCAGACGCTTCATGGAGCTGACTATGACTGTGTCATACTCTCTTTTTGTCATTACATCGTATCATGGGTGTGGGGTCGTAAAGGGGTGAACTGGTAACCTTTCCTCCCCCAGGTAAACCCACCTGAGGTTCCTGTCACGTTGCGGTTCGGCACGTTACAGGGTGAGGGGGGGGGGGGGGGGGGGGGGGGGGGAGTTTCCTGGTCCCATGGCCTGGAATATTGGGCGTGTGCACCGCAGAAATTCCCCCGCCATAGAGTACGTCACTGTGCACGTCTCTGTTGGTAGGACTTCCGTGTGCTGTTCAGGTCCATGTGATGGATCTGTTTCGGGGGGTGGTCAGGGCTCCTCCTCACCAAGCTCCTATTCGGGCCTTCTGTGAGTTGGGACTCTCCTTCCATGTGAGGGAGCCTCGTTCAGAGTACAGTGTCTCCTTCTCAGATTGTCAAGGTGAGTGGACCCTCAAGAAGGAGTCCTACTCTATTGTGTATGTATTCGATTCAATTCGATTATTGAGTGTGTATGGGTTCAGTGCCTCCTCCCCGGAGAGCCCTAAAACCAATTTTTTACATGGCTCAAGGTGCAATATATTCTTTTCAATCTGTACAGCTCGCGTGGGAAGTCTCTCTGGGGATTCCCGTCTCCTTCCTATGGGAGGGTGGTGGGATGTAAAAATTTTAACAATTTTTACCCCCGGCTGTGTAGACTGGGATACATACTGTTGGTGCTTCCTTCTTTTCTATTAAAAAGAGTTGGAGTTAGGAAATATCACACCCCTCTTGTCGTTCCCCTGGGCGCCTTGGGGATTCAATGACAGGTCTAAATAGCCTGTTCATTGATGTGGGTGTGTTCCGACGCACGTATAGTGCTAGCTCGGGGTGTTCTGTAAACAGGCGACTGACTGGCACGCCTTGGTTGCTTGAGGTTAAAACGGCGTTTTTATAAAGCAACTGGGATGGAGGTTTTTCCTCTTCCGACGACCAAATCCGACGACCTGGTTTGGTTATCGACGGATTCTCGTTCATATCTGGGGGATGATGACGGAATGGATCTGAACATATGTAGAGGGGTCTCACGCCCTGGGGGTGGGCCACCGGGCGCGGTTCGCCCGAACGTCTGGGTGGCGCCTTCTTTTCATGTTTAAGATCAACACGCATATCTGCCCCTTCTCCTGGAGTAGGCATGTCGGCGTGGTTAGGGCACGGGACTGGTTCTGGTCACGCTGGTCCGGATCAGTTGAACCCGTTGTCTGCCGGGGATGCAGATCTGCTGTTCTGGTACCCTGAGGGACTTGGGCTTTTTTCAGGGGGAAAAATGCCAGGTCGGTCCGGGTGTCACAGGGTTAAGCGCTATGGAGACCCTGGTTGGGTACATTTTTGACTCAGCACTGTCGTAATGGCTTACGGCCATGCCAACCTGTACACGCTCGATCTCGTCAGATCTCGGCCGCTACACAGGTTGGTCCTGGTTAGTACTTGGTTGGGAGACCGCCTGGGAATACCAAGTACGGTGTGCTTGGGGCTGGTTCTCCATTCTTTTTCGCTCCTCTCTCACGCATGGCGAAGAGGGGCCTGTTGGGGTGGTCTTTGACCTCCTCTGGTGACCCTGTGCTTCCCGTATCGCCGGGCCCGGTCCGAAGTCATGTTTCGTCGACCCGTAGGCCTGGGTTAACCCTTTTTTGAAAACTGAAACACTTGTACTGCGGTATAGCCGGTGTATACCCGCAGGTGTGTTTTGGAGTTTTTTTCTTGAGGGGTTATAGGAACAACCACCGCATTGGGTAACACCAAGGTGGTTGATTCCCTGGTGTGTTGGAGCAGTGTCAACTCCCGGGTTCACCGGTTGAGGGTGCCCCTGCACGTTCAAGACGTCTGCCAATCGTGTCAGCCTTCTCTGCCTCAACCCCTCTGGGTGGGTTTTTTTTAAATGGAGGCTTGGTCATGCAACAACGCCAGCTTACGCCCCTTCCGCCGGAGCGGCTGTGTTCAGCTGTCCCCTCTGGCGCCTGTCTCGTCCGCAGTCTCCAGGCTAGGGTTAACAGCCTGTTGCCTGGTTTTTCCCCGGTGCGCTGCCTGCTTCCGTTGGTTAACCTTTTTTGTGTGCTTACGGCCATGCTGACTGCCTGTTCTGCAGGGTCAGTGTGCCAGGCGGTGTACTATTGGGGGGACAGGGCCCGCTCGGCTGAGGGGCCTTTGTCCGAATACGCTGGCGATGTGGGGGGCGGGGTCACTAAGTGCCCACCTGGTGGGGTCTTGATGCTGGCATCATGGACTTCTCAGGGCCCCCGTTCCAGGGGGTCCAGTCCCTTTGGTGGGTCTGGGTCTTCCTTCGCGCTCCGCTGCTACGGCCTTGCCACGGGGTTGGGTTTGCCCTTGACCCCGTGATTCTGGGGGCAGTAACGAGGTTGTTCCCTCCGTTCGTTCCCGGGTGGCATGCGGGTTGTGCGTGTGTGTAGTCGTGGGGTCAAACCACGGTCTGCTCACCCTGTGCGTTGAGTTGCTTGAGTGCCTCTTCGCACGGTCGGGTCCGTCGCCCTCCCGTGAAGCCCCCAATAGGGGGGGTGCCCTCCATTAGGGGGGGTCGGGGGGGCTCGGTCCTCCCTGATCTGATGGTTGTGGGGGGCCTCAGCGGGGTACATTTGTCGAGCTTCTAGCTCCCGCTCAGCTCCTATTATGCAATGAGACGCTGAGCGGGAGCTAGTGTGATACAGAACGTTAGGTTATGACTATAACCAAGTTCTGTTAACACTAGTGGACGCTCAGCGTCTAGACGCCGCTGCGGCCCTTGATTTTTCATTGTGGTCAAATTTGTTGGGAAGGAGATGAGTGTGTGGCACCACCCCTGCTTATGTAGGTAAGCGGATGGGGGTGTGGCCAGATGAATGCTGGCATTTAAAGGTACATTTTGAAATTGATTCAGTGTATATACGCTGAAGCGAGATATATGCAATGAGACGCTGAGCGTCCACTAGTGTTAACAGAACTTGGTTATAGTCATAACCTAACGTTTCAATAGTATATCAAACTCAAAATGCCCTTTGTTATTAATGTTTCACATTTTGTTTATCATTTTGGAAATAAATTCTATTTGAATAAATCATATTTTTGAAAGATAACCTCATCTTTTAATTGCCAAATAATAACATACACTCTTACCAGGGGTCAAAACAATGCCATTTACTGCTTTTTATATAGAAATAAAATGTATATTATGCATAATTGAGTTTGGAATTTTGGCCCGGCCCTCCAACATATTTTCAGTTGCTCATTCGGCCCCCTGGGAAAAAGAATTGCCCACCCCTGCTATAGGATATGTTTTGTTTGTTTTTTTGTAGGCTACTTTTCTTTTATACAGAATTATGTAAATGTGAACCGTTCCGTTGTGTGAACTCAAATTATGATATGGCTATAACGTTCTACAATACCTTCATGTTACAAAAAATACAAAGCTACTTGTATTTGTCAATGAATGATGCCTGAAAAAATAAACATAAAAAAAAAGCTTTAAGTGGCTTTCTCTGCTCTCCCCACAGATACGGCAACCTCTACCCTCCTCTCAGCCCTCTCTCAACCTCTTTCTACAAGCTGTGTCCCCTTGCCGAGAAGCCTGCTCACCGTTCCTCACCCAGTCCATGGCTGTAGGATGCAGTGAGAGAAGAAAGATGAAGTATAGAAAATCACACCTCACTGGTGACATCACCACCCATCACAACCTCTTGTTAGCTTTCTCCAAAACCATTACTACTGCCAAAGCTTCTTTCCTTCACCATAGGATCGAGGCCTCGGCCAGGGACCGTCGCAAACTGCAGGCCACCATGTCCTCCCTCCTCCCCCCATCCCCCCTCCTCTCTCTCTGCTGAAGATTTTGAGATATTCTTTGAGAAAAAACTGGAGAACATCCGCAGCTTCTCCCAACCCCCGCCCATTCCAAATGCTGAATCGAGAACATCATCCTTTACTCTGTCATCTTTCTCTCCCATTACAGACGCAGAGGCCTTGACACTGGTAATCGTCCAACTACATGCCAGCTGGACCCAATACCCTCCCCACTCCACCAGACCATAGCAACAGATATCCTCCCATTCCTAACTGCAACCATCAACTCCTCCCTCAACTCGGGGGTGGTCCCCACCGACCTAAAACAAGCCAGAGCCACACCACTCATAAAATTACCAACCATGAACCCCACCGTCATAGACAACTATCGTCCTGTCTTTCTTCTCTCCTTCCTTTCTAAATCACTTGAACGGGGTGTATCCAACCAACTTACTGATTATCTCATACAGAATGACCTAGACCCTAATCAGTCAGGCTTCAGGACTGGCCACTCCATGGAGATGGCCCTCATAACGGTCATAGAGGCTCTTCACTTAGCAAAAGCGAAGGGCCTCTCCTCTGTCCTGATTCTCCTGGACCTGTTGGCAGCCTTCGACACGGTCAACCATCAGATCCTCCTTGCATCCCTCGCAGGAATGGGAGTGGCTGGCTTTGCGCTGGCATGGCTGACATCCTACCTCGACGACCGCTCCTACCAAGTAGCATGGAGAGCGACCCTGTCGGCCCCCCACCCCCTTTGGACGGGCGTCTCCCAAGGCTCGGCCCTTGGACCCCTCCTCTTGTCCATCTACACCAAATCTCTGGGTAACATTATCACTTCATATCCATGTCTCTGAGTGGATCTCGGCCTGTCTGTCCGACATCTTCGCCTGGATGACGACCAACCACCTCAAACTGAACCTAAGCAAAACAGAATTGCTTCACCTCCTGGCCAAATCCTCCCCGCTGACCGACCTTTCCATCACAGTGGAGAGTGTAGCCGTGGCCTCGTCCCTGACTGCCAAGAACCTTGGTGTTGTCCTTGACGACCGGCTGAACTTCTCCGCTCACATCGCCACAACAACCAGAACCTGCAAATTCCTCCTGAGCAACGTCAGAAGGATCCGCCCCTTCCTGACAAAATAAGCCACTCCACTCCTTGTCCAAGCAACAGTCATGTCTCGACACGACTACTGCAATGCACTGCTTGCTGGTCTACCGACCACTGCCAGCAAATGTCTTTACAACTATGCACTCAACACTGCACCACCCAAGTTGCAGCACTGTTTGATGAACATTGTTACTCAGATAAAAGAGTTGTACCGTTCCTGTTGACTTGTCATACAGAACTTGTAAGGCGCTTTGCATAAAAGCGTCAGCTAAATGACAAAATGTAAATGTAAAATGCCTTGAGATTCCAGGATTTTTAGGCTATGGTAACTTGGAAATTGATCTGTAATTTTTTAGATAATCTCTATCACCTGCTTTATGTAATGGAAATATGTGTGCAGATTGTCAAATGCTCGGGAATATGCTTGTTGAGATAGAATGACTGAATATGTGCATTAATTGCTCTGTGATAAATGGAGGTAGCTGGTTTCCAATTTATCCTCACCAGTTGAGCGTCTGGAATCAATGGCTTGCAAAGCAACAATTACATCACCACTCACCAGTAGAAAAGGGCTGAAAGGTAAACTGGGGGACATGACTCAATGTGGAAACATAATCATCATTAATATGGGGGGGCCTGTATATTCCTTATCAGATAAATGCCAAGCAAAGGCAAAATGTTTGTTAAAAGTTACAGTAGGCAAACCTCTTTTTGATCAGAAATCAAGCAGCCCCCACATTTAATGAGTTTTTGCACGTGCCTGGGAAGATGATAAATCAATGGAGGTTGACACCAGGCAACAAACACTCCACTACTTTGAGAAACCCAAACCTGAGAAACCTTTTAGCCTCAAAAACATTATGTGTCTTTGTCTTTGGAAAGTTTCACACAGTTTGAATTCACTGTCCTTTTGATGGAGAATAGAGCAAGATAACAATCTTAAGTGATGATAAAAGACTGTTTTTACTGTATATTTTTTCGTGGTGAGATGAGATTTGATTTGCTGGTCTTGAAAATAGCTGAATTTGAAGAAACTTTTCCTGGTTCTTAAACCACAGATTAATAAATACAATTACAGTCTGGAGAGATTAAATACACACACACACGTACAAATGCATGCACACACACACACACACACACACACACACACACACACACACACACACACACACACACACACACACACACACACACACACACACACACACACACACACACACACACACACACATACACACACACACACGCTAACAGATGTACAAAGACACACACAAATACACACATTTGTACCATTTTCTTTGGTACTATAATTGATTTGCTGAATAGTCAAACACACACATTCTCAAACACACGCGTGCATACACACACACACACACACACACACACACACACACACACACACACACACACACACACACACACACACACACACACACACACACACACACACACACACACACACACACACACACACACACTAACAAATGCACACGACTGTGTGGCTCAGCGGAGTAGCAATACAATCATCAAATTTGCTGACGACACAGTGGTGGTGGGCCTGATCTCTGCCAATGACGAGAGGGCCTACCTGGAAGAGGTCAAGGTCCTGGCGGGATGGTGCCAGGAAAACAGCCTCTCCCTGAACGACAGCAAAACAAAGGAGATGATTGTGGACTTCAGGAGGTCGGGGGTCAAGGACTACAGCCCCCTCAGCATCGACGGGGCACCGGTTGAGAGAGTCAACAGCTTTAAGTACCTCGGAGCATACATATCCGAGGACTTGACATGGACCACACACATTGACAGTGTTGTGAAGAAGGCACGACAACGCCTCTACTTCCTCAGGCGCCTAAGGAAGTTCCAAGTCAGCCAGAAGATCCTTAAGAACTTCTACTCATGTACAATAGAGAGCATCTTGACCGGCAACATCACCTCCTGGTTTGGGAATAGCACTGCACAAGACCGAAGCAGACTACAAAGAGTGACACGTTCAGCCGAACGCACAATTGGAGGGGGGCTCCCCACCCTCCAGAACATTTACAACAAGCGTTGCAAGGGCAAGGCTAAGAGAATCATTAAAGACTCCAGTCACCCGAACAACTGCCTCTTTGAACTGCTGCGGTCAGGCAAGCGATACCGGAGTCTCAAGGCGAGCACAGAAAGACTCAGAAGAAGCTTCTATCCCCAGGCCATCAGGCTGCTAAACGAACAATGAATGAACACTACACAACAACAACCACCAAACGCACATAGCACACACATCCACACGCACACACTCACTTTAAACAAACACACTGTAGCACCCACTCCACACACTTTATAGCACACACCCACTTTAAACAAACACACTGTAGCACCCACTCCCCACACTTTATATTTATGGATGAAGGATTGCACTACAACTCGTACACCTTACTGTAAATTGTACCTAAAATTGTACCTCATCCCATTTCTGCTTTGCACTAGATAGTACTGTACATTAGTACACTGCATAGTATTGTGTATTGTATATTATATGGTAACTCAGAACATTGTACATATGTCTATACCGAACACTGTGACCTCATTTTTCTTCTTCTAAATTCATGCTATATTATGTTATTATGTTATTTGATACTATCTTGTCTAGCACAGTCTCTGGAGCGTAACAGTAAGAAGCATTTTGTATGAAAGTATTCTGTACTTCTGTATGACAACTATTAAAGAACTTGAACTTGAACTTGAACAAGCACAAATACACACACACACACACACAGACACTTTCACCATTTCTCTCTCAACATGTGTCATGGAAAGCTCAGAGCCTAACATAAGGGGAAATGAGCCAAAAATCTAAAACGGTCGGTCGGTCTGAGCCCCCCCAAAAAAATCAAAACATCGCCGCGCTACCAACCGGTTAACCCTTTTCACTGCGACAATACACCAAAGGTTAACCCTTTCACGACCGTCGGTTGTGTGATAGTAAAGGGTTAACCCTCCGTCGTGTGGCAGTGAAAGGGTTAACAGTTATCCAGTAAAGTACTGCACCTATAATTTTTACAAGCAAGAACAAGATCTAAGAATAAATGTAAAATGCACACTAAAGAATTAAAACAAATAAACAACTTAGCTAACACATAATAATAATAATAATAATAATAATAATAATAATAATAATAATAATAATAATAATAATAATAATAATAATAATAATAATAATAATAATAATAATAATAATAATAATAATGATAATAATGATAATAATGATAATAATGATAATAATGATAATAATAATAATAATAATAATAATAATAATAATAATAATAATAATAATAATAATAATAATAATAATAATAATAATAATAATAATAATAATAATAATAATAATAATAATAATAATAATAACAAACAATAAAATAGAAAATTATGTATTGTAAAATATGTTACACATATATAATCAAAATATAATATGCTAAATAAACAAACAAATAAATAAAAATTACAAATTCACTTTGTCTAAAGAACTATTTACATTCCACTCCCTATCATCACACTTCAAGGTTAGCCTGTAGCTCCTACTGGTTTCCATTTACAGTGCAATCCTTCTGGCCTTCCTCGCTGCAAAGTCATCAATCATATCAAATTGTCCAACTCCTGAGCCAGCTCCTTCCCATCCAAATGAGATTGCCCTCCATGGTTTAAGGTGTGTACAAGTGCCTCTGCTTGCTTCATCAGCTCTTGGTGTGGCAGGTCTTGGCAGTTGTACAAAATTGCATACCTTTCACCTTGGCACGTTTCTCGTCTTCTTCTTTCCTTCTCTTTTTAAACTGGATGGCCGGATGGCTTTTGCCTCTTCATAGTTCTCTAACGTTAGTCTTTCTTTCCTCAACGCTCAATTCTATAAACACTTGACCGATACCCATCAATGCACAGCGCTCTAGCATGTTCTGACTGTGAACACCTAAAGCTTAATAGTACCGAGCAGCAAGAACCACAGTACCCCCTCGATTAAAGAGAAGTGGAAGATGGTGTGCCCGTACTGCGAAAAGGAACACTGGTTGTCACAATGTGACCTGTTCAAGAAGATGACCGCTGAAGAAGTGAGTCACTGGATAAAGTCCAACAGGCGCTGTTACCGATGTGCGCGCAGTCACATGGCAGCCGAGTGCCGCCTAAAGAAGAGGTGTAGTCGGTGTGACGGAGCCCACCTAGATGTCCTACACGACAGTAACAGAAGAAAGCCTGCACCATCCAGCAGCACAAAGGCAAGTGTTTTGTACATTGACCCCGCTAGCAGCGGGGGCGCCCAGGTGCTCTTAAAGGTGGTCCGCGTAACACTGAGTTACCAAGATAAGGTCATGGACACTTACGCCGTCCTTGATGACGGGTCAGAGAAGACCCTTCTCCTCGCGTCCGCTGCGGCCCAGCTGGGGCTGCGGGGGAGCGAGAACCAGATGACGATTCGGACAATAAGAAGAGATCTAAAGACGATAAAGGGCGAGAATGTCTCCTTCACTATCGCAGCAAGCGGGCAGCCAGAGAGACGGTATAGGATTACTAATGCTTTCACCAGCCAAGAAATAGGACTATCGCAGTACACCTACCCCATCGCCAAGCTGATGGATAAATATGTGCACCTGCGTCAGCTACCTATACCGCTCATAGACGGTGCCACCCCGACCCTGCTGATAGGCTCCGACCATGCAGACCTCATAGTCCCGATAGACCGGGTCCATACAGGACCCAGAGGTTGTCCTGCAGCAGTCGAGACCCGCCTAGGATGGACATTACAAGGCCCCCTCGCCAAGTCTCTTAACCGAACAGCAGCCACTAGCTGCCTCCACTCCAGAGTGACAGAAGAAGACACCACTCTCCTGCAGCATGTCGAGAGGCTATGGACACTAGAGACAATGCCCTTTAAGAACGAAAAGAAAGACATTCGTTCTAAGGAAGATATTTACGCTATAGCCCTCCTCGAGCAAGGGACAAAGAGAGTCACAGTCGGCGGAGTGATGAGATACGCAACTCCACTCCTGAGGCGAGAGGGAATGCCCACCTTTCACGCCACAAAAGAAGCGACGGAGCGGTATCTATTGAACACAGAGCGGCGCCTAGCCAAAGACCCCGCTCAAGAGACTGTGTACCGCGCTGAGATTAACAAGCTAATCACAGCGGGACACATAAAGAAAATTGACATTAAAGAGGCCGATCAGACGACCGAATCATGGTACGTGCCGCACCACAAGGTCCACCACAACGGCAAGGATCGTATTGTGTTTAACTGCAGCTACCAGATCGGATCACAAAATCTGAATAAAGAGCTCTTGCCCGGCCCAACACTCGGCCCCTCTCTACTAGGCGTGCTACTACGCTTCCGCCAGGACAAGGTGGCTATCAGCGGCGACATCAAAGGGATGTTCCTGCAGGTGAGACTAGTGGAGGAGGACAAGCCCCTGCTGCGGTTCCTATGGAGAGAGAGGATCGGAGATGAGCACCCAGCCATCTATCAATGGGAAGTCCTCCCTTTCGGAACCACATGCAGCCCATGCTGTGCTACGTTTGCACTACAAAAACACGTCGCAGAGGACCCAGCAGCAGATGAAGAGGTCCGACAAAGTGTGACAAATAGTTTCTACGTGGACAACTGTTTACAAAGCGTCTCGACGCCAGAAGAAGCCGAGGCTCTTCTACTCAAGCTCCGCGCCTCCCTGATCAAAGGCGGCTTTGATCTCAGGCAGTGGGCCAGCAGCGACCCGCAAGTATTGCGCAGCCTCTCCCCCGAGGACAAGGCAGCGAGCAGCGAGACCTGGATGGCGACCATCCCAGGAGAAGCCCAAGAAATGACACTAGGACTAGTCTGGCGCTTCAAAACAGACTCGCTCCATTATAGACACAAACCCCTGACCAAGGAGCAGGGAAGGTCGACGGCAATACCGACCACCAGACGGAGTGTATACAGAACACTCGCCAGACAATATGACCCGTTGGGATGTATTCTACCTTACACCACCAGGGCAAAGAAGATTGTAAGAGCGCTATGGGACAAGGACCAGGGCTGGGACGATCCCATACCCGAACACCTTGCATCCACATGGAGAGAGTGGGAGACGGAACTCCGCTCACTCCCAGGTGTTAAGATACGCCGCAGCTACTTCCCACCCACAGTGAGGCCAGAGACATGCAAGATGGACCTGCACGTATTCAGCGACGCCTCCGAAGTAGCCTACGGTTCGGTGGCCTACTTGCGTGCCCGAGAGGAGGGAGGAGAAATACATACTGCTTTCATCCTGGCTCGCTCAAGAATAGCCCCACGAAAGCAACAATCTATCCCGCGTCTAGAGCTCTGCGCAGCCCTAGCAGGAGCGCAGCTCGCCACGTTAATCCAACGTGAACTCACCATCCCGGTGCAAAGAACAATCTTGTGGTCAGACTCCACGACAGTACTCACATGGATCCGGTCTGATTCGTGCAGATACAAGGTCTTCGTGGGAGTCAGAGTCACCGAGATTCAAGAGTTAACAGAAGTAGCGAGCTGGAGGTATGTGGACACCAAACACAACCCAGCTGACGTCATCACCCGGGGAACGTCCCTGGATGACCTCACCCGTCACAACCTCTACAGTGACGGACCAGAGTTTCTCAAGCTCCCCGAAGAAGAGTGGCCTACACCCACCCCACGGGAGGCGAGTAAAGAGGAGGCCGAAAACAAGAAACCTATGTTCTGTGGATTGAACACACTCGTCTCCACAGACCCCGACATAGACGATTGCCTCACCCTACAGAGTGCGCAGCTAAAGACATTTCTGTGGCACCACCCAGAGGTTCAGCCCACGACTGACATTTCAGCAGTTGACTACGAAGAAGCAGAACTTCTTCTACTACAACGAGCCCAGAGAGACTCGTTCCCCGATGAGCTAGACTGTCTACAGGGAGCAAAGCCCGTCCCATCAGACAGCAGACTGCTCCACCTAGCCCCCGAGAGCGACGCCCATAGTCTCATCAGAGTGGGTGGTCGTCTGCGGAGAGCCCCAGACTTACCGGATGACGTCAAGTACCCGATAGTCTTGAACAGCCGACACAAGGTCACAGAGCTGATCATAAAGAAATACGACGAGGATGTGCACCACGCAGGGGCAGAGAGAGTCTTCGCGGAGATCAGACGTCGTTATTGGATACTGCAAGGGAGAGAAGCAGTGCGGCGCTTCCAGCGAACCTGTCTAGACTGTCGTAAGTGGCGAGCCCAGCCCAGTATACCCCGGATGGCTGACCTACCTCCCTGTCGCCTCCGACTCGGCGACAAGCCTTTTCACTCCACCGGTATGGACTGTTTCGGCCCGCTGTATATAAAGAAAGGAAGAGGAACCGAGAAGCGGTGGGGTATTGTATTCAAATGCATGACCACCAGAGCGATACATATCGAACTCCTTCCAACCATGAGCACAGACTCATTCCTTATGGCCTTCCGAAGATTCACATCACGGAAAGGAAAACCGTCTACATTATTGTCTGATCACGGGACAAACTTCAAAGGCGGAGAAAGAGAGCTGAGAGAGAGCTTCCAAGCTATGGGCCCAGAACTTAAGACCCACCTCGCTCCATCCCAGATTGACTTCCAGTTTAATCCCCCGAACGCACCTCACTTCGGTGGAACTTGGGAACGAGAAGTACGTTCTATAAAGACAGCCCTGTACGCCGTGCTTGGGGCCCAGACCGTGGCGGAAGAAGTCTTAATGACAGTCCTCACGGAGATCGAGGGAGTATTGAACTCAAAGCCCCTCGGTTACGTGTCAAGTGATGTAGCAGATGTCGACCCAGTCACCCCCAACACACTCTTGATGGAGCGGCTGGACCCCGCGCTACCCCAGACAATGTACAGGCCTGAAGAAGCGAACGGCCGAAGAATGTGGAGGTACAGTCAAGTATTGGCTGACAAGTTTTGGAACAGCTTCCTACTCCACTACCTACCGTCTCTACAGACCCGCCAGAAATGGGTGAAAGAGAGAGACAATTTGACAGAAGGAACAGTCGTCATGATTATCGACCAGTCACTACCCCGAGCTATGTGGCCGGCTGGCCGCGTAAGCAAAGTGATCACCGGTGCCGATGGAAAGGCTGAAGTGCTCGTCCAAGAGCGGACCTACACCCGACCCGTGGCGAGGCTAATATAACTGCCAAGGCTCCCCGATACTATCGATGACGACCATGACCCCATGACTTTGTGAACTGACTGACCCTCACAGCGGACATTGAGTAGTGGACAGTGCGGTTAATCTGTCTCTGCTTAGCTAATTAGGTGGGACTAATTAGGGGGCGGCTGTTACGAAGGATCAGATTAAACCGAATATATATATTTATTTATGGATATATATTGAATAGTATTTGTATGTCGTTTGATATCCCTTGTATATTCCTTGTACATATGCACGGAATATCCCTTTAGCCTACTATAGCCCATAATAGTTCATTCTCTTATTGGACAAAGGACCAGGCGCCAGGGGACCAGCCCCTGGCGTCAAGTTCAAAGGTACCGACGAGACATGTCCGTACTAGCCCCGGCTCCGCTCAGGGATACGGCTACCGAAATGAGAGTGGCACTATTTGTTCACTGTGCATATAAATATGGCGCAAGTAAATGTAGAAGTCCCTTACCCTTCTTCCCAACTTAGTAACAGAACGTGAAGCCTCACCCACGATACGACGTGCGGTGAAGTATGGCCTGTTTGGCCCCAGAATAGCATTGAGACCTCGTGCGAATTAATAACTGAATTGTCAGAGTTTGGCACTGTACCGTTGAGTGCGACGTATTTCTATCAAGTAATAATAGTCTATCGTGTATGGTGCATCGTGCGGTTAGAGTTCTAAAGTGACCAGCATCTCCAACGCTTCCTCGTGTTATCTAGAGTCTTATCCAGGTTGGGCCGACCACATGGCGCTTTCATCCGAGGAGATCTAGGCGAGGACCGAGGGACATGTACACTGGATTACCTACCCGACGACTGCTGAGCCCTATGCGGCTGGAATATATATTTGCTTTGGTACTGTGATTTGTGGAGCGGATAATCGCAGACGCCTGTGAGTGTTGGATTTACCCCCGAGAGGAGTCAAGTTGAGTCGGCGCTCAGAGAGACTGAGGTCGCCTAGCTTCTTCTTCATTGTGGAGCTACAGCCTACAAGAGAACCAAGGTGTATTCATCTGCGGATCAAGAGTCTATTGCACTGTCTTCTGTACTTGAAGTCTCCATAGATATCGTTGACCAGACGGTCTACTACCGACGGCTCTCCTACCCCCCCTACCGGCTTACAACCGGGAGGACCCCCTCCAGAATATCCCGCTATATCATTAAGTGTACCATAGATATAATTCCCTAAGAGCCAGGTTGTATACTTGCTTCCTGCGTAACCAGAGATTGGACATTCAGTGTTGATTTGCCTACGAGTACTCATTTGCCTTACAAGTGCATTCAAATGATAAATGTAAGATGAATATTCGATGTACCTTTTGCTCCATTAAATATTTGATTATTACCTTTGACTGGAACCGATTTCATTGTGGAAAGTGTTCATCATATTTAGATATCGTGTACTGTATGGCCAGTAGTTAAAGTACATAAAGCGGTAGTGGTTTAATGATACCATACTTATCAATACAGTCAGGGAATTGTACCCCTCAGTTACAAGTCACATCTAGAGACCTCAAAACCTACTCTAGCGAGGCCTTTAAACTTGAACTGGAGAGTCTGGACTGGTCAGATGAACTCAATGGTACACTGGTTGAAGAAACATGGCTTGGTTTCAAAACCAAATTTTCAACAATACTAAACGACATGGCCCCCCTAAGAACCACCAGGGTAAAAAATCGCGCTGAGCCGTGGATGCACTGGCCGCTATGAAAACCAGAGACACAAAATGCTTTGAGTTTCGTAAAAGCCAGTCAAAGCTTACCAAAAGCACGAGCAGTGAACTCCAAGCCCACATGACTGAACTCAACCTGGAAAGAAACTCCGACATAAACTCCATGAACAAAACTGCAAAAAATTATTTCATCAATGACAAAACTGAGGAAAACAAAAACAAACCACGTGAACTTTGGAAATTACTCAATAATCAACTACGCTGCAGTAAAAAACTTAAAAACAGATTCTCAAACATAAACATAAAAACGGACAACACGCTCATCACAGACAAGCTGGATGTAGCCAATTACTTAAACACTTTCTTCACAAACATAGCCACAACACTGGTAAACAAACTACCCTCCCACTCAGGGCATTATGGGGTAGAACACATAGTAGCTTACTACAAAAACCTAGGGGTCCACAAGGACGACTTCAAGCTGGAAATGGTAACAACAGATGAGGTACTCAAGAAAACTGAGCGCCCTCCAACCTAACAAGGCCACTGGCCATGACAACATCCCCTCCAAATTCCTCAGAGACTCAGCAGCCGCCATCACCCCAGTCATCACACACATAATAAACCTCTCCATAAAACAGGGACACGTCCCCAAGGACTTCAAAATTGCGAGGGTGACCCCTCTGCACAAAAAGGGCAGCAAATTAGACCCAGGCAACTACCGCCCTGTTTCTATTCTCACCTCCATCTCGAAAGTCATGGAAAAAATTGTCTACGAACAGGTCGAAAAGTACCTAGCGGAAAAAAATCTAATCTACGAATTCCAATCTGGCTTCAGAACATCCCACTCCACTGACACATAATAATAATAATAATAATAATAATAATAATAATAATAATAATAATAATAATAATAATAATAATAATAATAATAATAATAATAATAATAATAATAATAATAATAATAATAATAATAATAATAATAATAATAATAATAATAATAATAATAATAATAATAATTGGTTTTGATAGTCTATCAGTGAGCTGGATGAAATCCTACCTGGAGGGGAGAGGACATATGGTGGAGGTAAACGGTACCATATCCCCCCCCCTCACAGTGAGCTGTGGTGTTCCACAAGGAAGCATACTAGGACCGCTACTGTTCCTAATTTATGCAAATGACATGTCATCAGCTTGTGACTGCAACTTGTTCCTGTTTGCGGACGACTCAGCCCTGCTGGTCTCTGACAAGAACAAGTTACAGGTTGAAAAAACCCTCAGCTCGGAACTAGGCAAAATCTGCATATGGCTCGCTGATAACAAACTATCATTACACATGGGCAAAACAGAGTCCATTCTCTTCGGCTCAAATAACAAACTCAGCAAGACCGACGGCTTCTCAGTTACAGTGGGTGACAATATTGTCACAAGGAAAGATGAAATTACCTACCTCCAAGAGGCTAATCTCTCCTGTGACAAAATGGCATCTAATGTAATAAAAAAAGTCAACCAACAAACTCGATTCTTGTACCGGATCTCCTCTCTGGTAAACAAGAATACTCTGAAGACTCTGGCAGGAGCACTCATTCAAGGGTACTACGACTATGCTTGCACCTCATGGTAACAAAGCACCTCAAAGGCGCTAAAAACAAAATTACAAACATCTCAAAACTAACTACTGCTTGACCTTACTCCTAGAACCCACCTCACCCCTGCCCACTTTGACAACCTAGAATGGCTTAGAGTAGACGACAGAGTACAGCAACTTGCAATGGCCTGGTCTACAAGATACACTACACGACCAAGGTACCCATGTACATGTCAAAATACTTCCCAAAGGTCAGTGAATACCACGATCACAACACCAGGGGGAGCTCCACAAATCATGTTAAACCCTGATTCGGCTCAAACAAGGGACTAAACACGTTTCGCAATTATGCCACATCAATGTGGAACGCCATACCTAAAGCTGTAAAGGAATGTGAATCACTACCCACTTTCAAAACCACTCTCAAAGAACACCTACGGGAGACTGCAATTCGAAACTGGCCCCTGAAAATGTCCTAACCCAACCCCCTCCAATGTACCTAATATAGTTTTGTCAATATTCCAATGTACAGTTTTGCTTGTTTGTACAGTGTTTCCCCCCCCCCCAACCCCCTGCAATGTACAGTAAATTACCTAGTATGGTTGTCAATATTCCAATGTAAAGTCTTGCTTGTACAGTTGTACAGTGTTTCCCCCCCCAACCCCTCCTACCCAACCCCCCGCACCGAACCCCACCCAACCTCATCCAATGTACAGTTTTTACGTCAAATGTATATACTCCCTTTTCTGGACTCTTTTTGTATCACAAACAGTACTGTATTTGCAAATCTGGTATGTCATAAATGTATAGATGTAGCAGTACTGTCTATCTGTATGTCATGTATGTCATATATGTCCTGATGAATTGAAAATGGGGGACCCTGATGTAAACAAGACGAAAGTCTTTCTCTGGTCTGCATCCCCTTAACAATTGTGTGTATTGAGCTGTACTGTATTGTACCCATTCTGCAATCTGTTAATAAAGTTTTCAATCAATCAATCAATCAATCAGACCATGTTTCCGTTCAATGGTCTCCCTCCCACTCCCAGTGATTTGTCCCTCTCCCTCCCTCTCTCTCCCTCTTTATTCCCCTCTCTCCCTCCCTCTCTGTACCTCTCTATGCTAACTCTCTCTGTCTTCCCATCCCTCTCTCTCTCTCTCTCTCTCTCTCTCTCTCTCTCTCTCTCTCTCTCTCTCTCTCTCTCTCTCTCTCTCTCTCTCTCTCTCTCTCTATCTCTCTATCTCTCTCTCTCTCTCTCACTCACTCACTCGCTCTCTCATAACCTCTGTTCATTACAGAATAAAACAACAAACACTGGATGCTGAACAAGCTATTGTTCCATCAGAGGGAAGTTCAGTTCATTCTGAACTTCTGAAGGAGAGATAGACAGAGAGGGTGAAAGAGAGAGAGATAAGACAAAGAGTGAGAGATAAGAGAGCGAGAGAGGAGAGTGAATGTGGGAGGATGAAAAACGATGAAAAATAAACCAGGGATGAGAGGGGGAGGAGGCGGGGGGCGCATGGGAGTACAGGGTTGTGGGAGAACCCAAGAGAGAGGAGATGGAGAGATAGTGTGTGTGTATTTGAGAGAGAGCGCAAATGAGTGGGATGGGAGAGAGAGAACACATGTTTTCGTTCTAAAACACATCATTCTTGCTACATTTGCGCCCAGTGTCCACACTACTCCTAGTGTCCTAGTGTCCACGCTACTCCTAGTGTCCACGCTACTCCTAGTGTCCTAGTGTCCACCCTACTCCTAGTGTCCTAGTGTCCACGCTACTCCTAGTGTCCAAGTGTCCACGCTACTCCTAGTGTCTACGCTACTCCTAGTGTCCTAGTGTCTACGCTACTCCTAGTGTCTACGCTACTCCTAGTGTCCAAGTGTCCACGCTACTCCTAGTGTCTACGCTACTCCTAGTGTCCTAGTGTCCACGCTACTCCTAGTGTCCTAGTGTCCACGCTACTCCTAGTGTCCACGCTACTCCTAGTGTCCTAGTGTCCACGCTACTCCTAGTGTCCTAGTGTCTACGCTACTCCAAGTGTCCACGCTACTCCTAGTGTCTACGCTACTCCTAATGTCCAAGGGCTAGATCCACAAAGAATGGATTGTACGGTGCTAATTGCACCCTTACTATTGTCCTTCGAGATATTCTCGATATTCTTTCACGGTCATGTCTGTCTGCACAATTAATGCTGCCATGATCACCTGTTTAGAGGCTCATTTACATAGAAAGGACCCTTGTCCGCCCATATTACCTAATTTAAATATACGCCAATTGCGCGGACGCAATGCCAATGTTACGGAGCCTCTAATAAATATGATTGCTCAAGAGTAAAAGACATGTAGCTGTTTTGACACTGTTTAACTTATTAAATAGGCTAATTGTTTTTTCAGCCTGTTATTCGTTTTAACTTCTTTAATTCACATTTCTTTAGTTTGCAATAATGCAACTGCAAGCCAATGTTCCGAGACATATTGCCTTTTATTTGTAATTGTTATGTGAGGTTTCGGTGTAGGTATAGAAGAGGAGACCCCAAGTGCAGGACACGAGCAGAGAGAGAAGTGGCTGAGGCGACGGGATGAAGTGAACAGGCTTTTACTGAGCAGTTTGCAAGCAACAATGATTAGAAAACGAAACGGTTACTAAACAAAAGCGAACTGCAAAACCCGAAAACAATACTCAGCAATGCTGGAAAAATAAGGACGAAGAGAGGAACGGACTCACGGGGAATACTGGTGACATAGGTAGGTGAGTATGTGACCGAACACAACTGTGAATGAAAATCAATACAATACAATACAATGGCGCGACAATGACTGTGAGAAATGGGCAGGTCTAAATAGTGCCTGTGAACTAATATAAGGCCAGGCATGGCCAAGACAGGTGAACACAGAATTAGAAAAGAAAACTCACATCATAAATAAAAGCATGTGTAAAGGGAATATCTTAAAGGAAAAACATATGTAAAAGAACAACCCTTAAAGGAAACATATGTAAAGATGTTAACACTATTAAAAACATGTGTAAAGGGATGAGCCTTAAAGGAAACACATGTAAAGTTATCAACACTTACAGAAAACATATGTAAAAGAGATCAACCTTTAAAGGAAACATATGAAAAGATAAAACATTTGAAACACAAGCTAAAATGCACCAGACAACATGAACAGAGGCAACAACAAAGCATTAAAGGAATTAAACACAGCCAGCAAACCTAGACCTAAAGGCCTGAGAAGGTCCAGTATCTGGAGCTGCTGCGTTTGGCCACCAGAGGGCGGCAGAAAACCACTGTTCATATTGTTGGGCCGGGAGGCCGCGAAAAGAACCCAGGAGGGGCAAAGCAGCAGGGGACCCGAGGAACAGGACCAGAGGGGAGCCCGGGGAAGGGCGGGCGGGGCACAAGGCCAGGGCGGCCGGAGACGGGGACAAAGGCCCAACGACGGGGGCCGGAAACGTGGACAGAGGACCGGTCAGGGGGACTGGACATGGGGACGGAGGGCCGGTGAGGGGGACTGGACACGCGGACGGAGGACCGGTCAGGGGGCCTGGAGCAAAGGGCCGTGGGCGACAGACCCGGATCAGGACCCTGGATGAGGGAACCTCCAGGCGCAGGACTCTGGGCCGGACCAGAAGGGCCGGAGCGGAGGCGCGAAGACGACAACCCCGGAGTAGGACCCCGGACGGGGACCACTCCATGTGCAGGCCTCGGGACCGGGTGCAGAACCCCGGAAGGGGGTCTCTGCGGATGAAGACCACGGCGAAGACCCCGGCGAAGACCACGGCGAAGACCCGGGACCAGACGAGGAGTCGGGACCAGACGAGGAGCCGGAACCAGTCGGGGAGCGGGGACCAGACGAGGAGCCGGAACCAGACGAGGAGCCGGGACCAGACGAGGAGCCGGGACCAGACGAGGAGCCGGAACCAGTCGAGGAGCCGGGAGCAGTCGAGGAGTCGGGACCAGACGAGGAGCCGGGACCAGACGAAGAGTCGGGGCCAGTCGAGGAGGCCGGGCTGGGCGTAGAAGCCGGACCGGGCGTAGTGGCTGGGTCAGGCGTGGGAGCCGGACCGGGCGTGGAGGCCGGACCGGGCGTAGCACCTGGGGCTAAACTAACAGGGGCTAGGCTGGCAGTAGAGGCTGGGTTAGCTGAAGAAGCCCTGCTAACTGTAAGGGCTTTACTAGCCTTTCTAGACTTGCTAGCAGTAGCAGGGGGAGCTAAGCCTGTACTAAGGGCCGGGACAACACTGAGTCTCCTAACTGAGGAAGCCATAGGTTTAGCTGTAGGGCCTGTAGAACTAGCAGTGGCTGTCCTAGCAGGGGATGCTAAGAAAGTAGCTGACAAAGCTATACTGGCTACAGGGGCTACAGGGCCTGGGCTAGCAGGGAGAGCTGATGTGCTAGCTGTAGGTGCTAAGTTAGCAGGAAGAGCTACGGTGCTAGCCGCAGAAGCTAAACTAGCAGACAGGGCTGGACTAGTTGTGAAAGCCTGGCTAGCTGAAGAGACTAAACTAGCAGACAGGGCTGGACTAGCTGAGAAAGCCTGGCTAGCTGAAGAAGCTAAACTAGCAGACAGGGCTGGACTAGTTGTGAAAGCCTGGCTAGCCGAAGAAGCTAAACTAGCAGACAGGGCTGGACTAGTTGAGAAAGCCTGGCTAGCTGAAGGAGCTTTGCTAGCCTCCCTAGACTTACTAGCTGTAGCCGAAGGAGCTAAGCTAGAGATACAGACCGAGCCCACAGTGAGTCTCCTAACAGAAGAAACCATTGACTTGGTTGTGGAGGCAGAGGTTCTGCTAGCTGCGTTAGCTATGGTAGCTAGGCTAACGGCTATGCTAGTAGCCTGGGCTGTGTCAGCAGCAAGGGAGCTAGCAGTACTAGCTCTGGAAGCTAGGCTAACGGCTATGCTAGTAGCCTGGACTGTCTTAACAGAGCGGGGGTTAGCAGTACTAACTATGGAAGCTAGGCTAACGGCTATGCTAGTAGCCTGGACTGTCTTAACAGAGCGGGGGTTAGCAGTACTAGCTCTGGAAGCTAGGCTAACGGCTGGGCTAACAGCCTGGGCCGAATTAACAGCGAGAGGACTAGCTGTACCTGCGGAGGAAGGCGTGCTGGTAACCGGAGCTTCGGGGGCAAGGGACAAGAGCTCCTGAATCAGCCACACTGCCGTGCGCCTCCGGCTGACACGCCTGCTTTGGCAGTGTACTACATCACTGTGCTCAGGTGACAAAAACGAAAGTGTGACTCGAGGCTGCTACGTTGCGGCGAAACTCATCTGACAATGAAACGAAAATGAAACGAAAGGTGTAACCGGCGCCTAAGGGTTTCATCTGTATGTTATGATGAATTGAAAATGGGGGACCCTGATGTAAACAAGACGAAAGTCTTTCTCTGGTCTGCATCCCCTTAACAACTGTATGTACTGAGCTGGGCCCCGTTCCCCGTACCTGGATAACTGAGTTAGCCGGATAATTTCCAGTCTAGTCTGACTTAAGCCGGACCTTTCCATTCCCCGACGCTCGATTGTCCAAATCACCATGACAACAGATCAAAAAGTTTGAGCCTGGTCGAGAGCAAGGTTAACTTCAGTTAGCCGGATGAACCATGGCCACGCCCCCGCAAATAAATGACAGCTCGCTTCCTGAAATGATTCTCACAGTCCCAAACAGATCCCATTTATACCATTCTGAATTATGTTTCTGTGCTTCGTTTTCCTAGAGGGGGCTTTTGAAATGTATAATAATAGAACTAAATGCTGATAATAAATCATATTGAGCCTATAGATTTACTTTGTCCTAAATAAAATAATGCACGTCATATACGGCGCTCGGAGTCGCGATACACGCTGCATATGGTTATTTTAATAACGGCGCATTGCAAATGTGAATCCCGCGGGGATATTTTTAATGAATGAAACCTATCGGCCGTTTGGCTCTGATTAGTTTCATATATTCTCCGCTGTAGATTTGCTTAACGGAGCGCCCGGATTGTGTTTCATTCAAGCATAAAATTGAAGTGTCTATGCGTGGATTGTGGTTTTTGTGTGATATTGTAACTGGGATTAAAATGTCTGATGAGATGCGCTGTTTGACGGATTTGCGAAATTGAATGAGCCGTTGACGTCACATTAATGCATTTGAGAATAAAGAGATAAAACTTCATTCAAAAGAAAAGATATTCTAAACACGGGTCTCTCGTCCATTAATGGATAAACAATGAATTTATCCCGTCTGGCACAGTGGCGCAGCGGTAGTGCTCAATCCTGGCAACCGGGCGACCGGTGTTTGAAACCCCGCGTTTCCAATATAATTTTTTGGAATATAATATTAATGATTATACGCAAAAGTAGCCTAGTTTTAAGTTAAAATATTATAAATCTACATGCATTGAGGATGTCATTCTTTATATAGCTCTCAACGTGCACCAAATTGAATTATTCCTACATTGCAAAAAGAAGGAAAAGACTAGGAGAAGTGGGATTCGAACCCGGGACGTCTGCGTGAAAGTCAAAACCACAAACCATGACACCACAGTGAAGATAAGTAAAAGATCCACCATACATCAATCAATGGGTAAGAGAGCCGTATCCTTATTCTGTATAACAGTTTAACTAATTATTTTCGCTAGCAAGATCTCATTTGATTATTCAATCCATAAACCTACTGCCAGCAGGCAAGTTTAAAGAAATATAATCTGATTGATTGGGGTAATGAGGGACTTAAAATTAGCCTATAGATAACGCATTTAACTTGTCGGCGAGGCTATTGAGCCGTACTGCAATCTGTTAATAAAGTTTTAAATCAATTAATCAATCAATGCCGTTAGAAAATCAGGATCTCTGCTATCGATACGTGCTGGCTTTTCAACTGAAGCGGCCGCGCGCACTTATCCTGGGTCTCAAGTCTGGTTCGAGTTAACGAGACTGAATCCACCTTCGAGGAACAGGAAAATCCCGGCTTCAAACATCGGGTTAATTGAATCTGGATAATGGGACTCTTGATCGACTTAGTTGAACCAGGTACGGGGAATAGGGCCCTGTACTGTACTGTACCCATTCTGCAATCTGTTAATAAAGTTTTCAATCAATCAATCAATGTGCAGTGCACCAATAGAAAATATTGTTGCAATTCTGACATGACAATGTCCATAACGATGGGACTCTACTGTGGTACCTACTTCTCACAGTTTGCAGTAGGCTAGTTGACGTGTGCTCTGCGTTCAGGACAGGCTACAATGTGCTACCTGATTGACGTCTCTCAAGAACCGCACATGCATGCCCAGTGTACGTGAAGGGTCATGTGATATGTGTTTGCAGGTGAACTAGTATGGGTGGAGCTCTTTTCTGAAACGGCTCTAAAATTCTTAATAATAATAATAATAATAATAATAATAATAATAATAATAATAATAATAATAATAATAATAATAATAATAATAATAATAATAATAATAATAACACATTTTATTTATATAGCGCTTATCAATGACCCGAAGTCGCTGACAGTAGTTGGGAACAAAGTAAAAACAAAGAAACAAAAAAAAAGAAACAAAAACAAACAAAAACAAACAAAAGGAACATGAGACCGTGGGGGGCACAGGGGGAGACAGCATGAGATAGCACAAAAAGACAGAGCGACAGGAAACAGACATCAATCGGGTTTTAAAACTCTAAAATGAACGTACATGTAGCCTAAGAGCGAGAGGCATGAAGAAACAGAGTGGGAGAGAGGGAGAAACAGAGAAGAGAAAATAAATTAAAAACAGAGAGAAACAGACAGAGGTGAGGACTTTGTACAAGCCCTGTATGCAGGGCCGCCTGGGAGAAATGCGAGGCCCTGTGCGAGATTTAAATCAAGAAAGGCCGCCATAGGCAGACTGTGTGTGTTAGAAAGAGAGAGAGAGAGAGAGAGAGAGCATGTGTGTTTGTCGTGTGTGTGTGTGTTAGAGAGAGAGCATGTATGAGAGAGATAAGCAAAGATGAGCCACTAAAGGATATTCAACTTTTAATGGAAGAACAAAACAGAAGGAAAAGATAACTTCACAAAGGCAACATGAATATACATAGATCCAAAAGGACAAAGATCAACACTTAAATCCAAAGAGAAGAGGGTCTATACCAGAGAAAACAAAGCAGCAAGGAGCCAATGGCCGACATCAGCTAAATAGGCTAGCCAGGTACTGACACCAGGCCACACACAGCTTTGGCCAACGGCCCAACGCTACCCAAGCTACACAAACGACCAAGACAATTCACACACAGCACATGTCGTATCTCCAAATGTTGTGAAGTAGCATATGTTTTGCCTGGAAAAAAACATCGTTATTAACAAAACATTCGGGAGGGAAAGGAAGGAAGAGTGGGGTAATGTCATGACATTTTCATTCATCTTACCTGCACCAAGGAACGCAGGGCGAAAGGCCGCAACACAGGTCTCCACGTTGACGAAAGGCCTCTCGCTGGCGGGACAAAAAGAAGCTATGGCCGGAGCCTTGTCATGGTGCAGGCCCGACTACATCTTCTGTCAAAGATGATGTCGTAGTCAGAGTGCCAGAACCCCCTGCTATTCTCACGGCTAATGTCAATGGTCGTAGCACAAGCTAACAGCTAACTCTAGGCTAACTGATAGCATCAAACTAACGTTCCAAGCCGAGCGCAGCCGGCAGCTAACGTCGTAGCTAAACAGCTAACTGGCTAACAGTTAGCTCAACCCGGCTATCGCTAACCATTAGCTAACGCAGAAGCAAGCTATGCGGCTACCACTTAAAAACTGTACAACGTGAGAAAAGCAATACAGGTGCTGACACCAGGCCACACACCGTTAGCTACTAGTACTACAACAGCTAGTCGGCCAGTTTGGCTCCAGAGAGAGAGAGAGAGAGAGAGAGATCCACGGCGGGAATAGAATAGAGTGCATTAAAAACTCACCAAACGTCCAAGACTAGGTTAGCTAACGCTAATTAGCCTTTAGCTAAGCTAGCTACTAGCCGACATCATCATGGCTATATCCCGACTGAACCACACTTAATATTATAACGTAGCTAAAGCTAACTAGCTGTCCCTGTCTTTAGCCGGGATGGCTAGCCTGACTGAACTGTCTAACATGCAACAACTTTCATCTTCAGTCCATCTGCCGAACGATGTCCTCTTCATCTTGGCTGGCATAACCTCCAATGCTGCACGCGCGAAATAGTCAGACGCTAGTGATGGGTCGATCATGAGCGACTCGTTCATAAGAGCCGATTCATTGCCGTGAGCGTGAGTCGAATCGCTCACGTCTGGCAATGAGTCGGTTCACGCCCCCCCCCCCCCCCCCCGGCACGCACACAGACACACACAATGAACTCAACAGACGCTACCTGGCTGTAACCCCTCCCCTCATTGAAACCAATTCTGCTGCCTGCAGAGCCTCAGAGCCAGGAACGTGTCTAATGTGAAATATATAAGCATATAAGCAAAACTAGATTTTAGGTCTGTGATGAAAAAGGGCCTCGCGGGAAGGGAAAAAAAATTGCGAGGCCCCCTTCCCGCGAGGCCCTGTGCGACCGCACTGCTCGCACACCCCCTGAGGCGGCCCTGCCTGTATGGTTCCTCACCTGCATCTCATCTTTTTTCATTGTGTACTTTTGCTTTCGTTGTGCAAATAAATAAAACAAAAACAAAACAAAAGACAGCAAACCTGTCACCCCCCACTCATGATACATGCCCTCAGCATACAGAGGACAAAATAGACCAAATGAACAGTAGATTATTATACCATCGTATTGCATGGCCTGTTTTTTTCTTTTTTTTAAATTGAAATGGGATGAGGTACAATTTAGGTACAATTTACAGTAAGGTGTACTGAGGTATGGGTTGTAGTGCAAATCCTTTACCAATAAATATAAAGTGTGTTTAGGTGTTCTAAAGTGTGGAGAGTGGGTGCTGCAGTGTGTTGTTTGTTTAAAGTGAGTGTGTGCGTGTGGATGTGTGTGTTGTGAGTGCATTTGATGGTTGTTGCATAGTGTTATTGTTCGTTGAGCAACCTGATGGCCTGGGGATAGAAGCTTCTTCTGAGTCTTTCTGTGCTTGCCATGAGACTCCGGTATCGCTTGCCTGACCGCAGCAGTTCAAAGAGGCAGTTGTTTGGGTGGCTGGAGTCCTTGATAATTATCTTAGCCTTACCCCTGCACCGCTTGTTGTAAATGTTCTGGAGAGTGGGAAGCCCCCCTCCAATCATGCGTTCGGCTGAATGTGCCACTCTCTGTAGTCTGCTACGGTCTTGTGCGGTGCTATTCCCAAACCAGGAGGTGATATTGCCAGTCAGGATGCTCTCTATTGTACATGAGTAGAAGTTCTTAAGGATCTTCTGACTGACTTGGAACTTCCTTAGGCGCCAGAGGAAGTAGAGGTGTTGTCGTGCCTTCTTCACAACACTGTCAATGTTACAAAGGGTCAGATTGAACCGAATATATATATTTATTGCTTGACATATATTGTATAATATTTGTATATCGTCTGATATCCCTTGTATATTCTTTGTACATATACACGGAATATCCCTTTACCTAGGTACAGGCCAGACCATAATATTCGTTCTCCTATTGGACAGCGACCCCCTAGGCGCCACGGCCATACCCCCAATGTCTAGTTCAAAGCCACCGTTAAGACATGTCTCAACATGCCCAGGTTTGCGCAGTAATACGAGACAGAACTGAGGTTGGCACTAGATTATTCACCTTACGTATAAATACGGCGCAGGTGGATACAGCAGTAGTCTTGTCTTATCCTAAAACGTTCGTTCAACGTATCATTCGTTCCTTACTAGTAAAGCCTTCATCACGAGTCAACGACCAAGTGAAGTGAGCAACCTTGCGTCTAAATAGAGCACTTAGAACCGCGTGCGAATAGTATAGTAAAAGTGTCAGAGCTTAGTGAAATAACGTCAAGTTCGACCTAGTTAATGTGAAGTACCGTGCACAGGAGAATCTACACCGGTGAATGCAGAGCCTTTTCCGGCTGGATTATTGCTTTGGTACTGTGGCTGCTGGAGCAGAGAACCGTCTACCCCACTGCTGTGTGGGATTTACCCGTGAGGAGCATCACTCGAGCCCGTCTCTAGGAAGAGGCTGGCTGGCTTTCACCTATGCTGTTGCGCATACTTGGATTATAGCTGCTGCTTTTGTCTGCCGATCGAGGGGAGTATATGTACCGCATCCCGTAGCTGGAGCTTATTGATTCCTTGTTGATCCAGACTTTTGCATTCGAACATTCCTCTCCCCTGCTGGCTTACAACCGGAGGGAACCCCCTTAGTATCTCCAGCTGACCTACGAGTGTACCTTATATAATTCTTATGCTACAGGTGGTATTAATTATCCCCATCGTAATATGCTCATGGACTTACGCTCTTGACCTATTCATGCACATTCTTCGCCTTACAAGCGCAACTCTAATTCTCAATAATGTAAGATAATATTGATGCTCTTCTAATAAATATTACAAACAGTACTTTCTTTGTTAAGCCGTGTTATTGTGGGGGTGTTCATCTCATATACATGTGTACTGTATGGCCAGTAGTAATGTACATAACGCAGTAGTGGTTTAATGATACCATACTTATCAATACAGTCAGGGAATTGTACCCCTCAGTTACAGTCAATGTGTGTGGTCCATGTCAAGTCCTTGGATATTTGGGCTCCGAGGTACTTAAAACTGTTCACTCTCTCAACCGGTGCCCCATCGATGCTGAGGGGGCTGTAGTCCCTGACCCCCGACCTCCTAAAGTCCACAATCATCTCCTTTGTTTAGCTGACGTTCAGGGAGAGGCTGTTCTCCTGGCACCATCCCGCCAGGACCTTGACCTCTTCCAGGTAGGCCCTCTCGTCGTTTGCAGAGATCAGGCCCACCACTACTGTGTTGTCAGCAAATTTGATGATTGTGTTGTTGTTCCGCTGAGCCACACAGTCATGTGTGTACAGGGAGTAGAGGAGGGGACTCAGAACACAGCCCTGGGGGGCCCCTATGTTGAGGGTGATGGATGGGGAGGTGCAGTTGCCTGCTCTCACCACCTGGGGTCTGCCCATCAGGAAGTCCAAGACCCACTGGCAGAGGTCATAGTTCAAGCCCAGGTCCCTGAGCTTGGCTATGAGTTTGGAGGGGACTATGGTATTGAATGCTGAGCTGTAGTCGATGAATAGCATTCTCACATAGTTCCCCTGCCTCTTGTCCAGGTGTGATGCTGCTGTGTGCAGCACATGGGCTATGGCGTCCTCCGTGGACCTGTTGGAGCGGTATGCAAATTGCAGGGGTCCAGGTTGATGGGGAGGGAGGAGCAGATGTAGCCCTTTACTAGCTTCTCAAAGCACTTCATGGCTATGGAGGTGAGAGCTACAGGGCGGTAGTCGTTGAGGCTAGCAGGCTTGGATTTTTTAGGTACAGGGATGATAGTGGACTTCTTCAGGCAGGTGGGGATGACAGCCTGTTCTAAGGACAGGTTAAATATGTCAGTGAATACCGGGCCAGTTGGTCGGCACAGACTTTTAGGACGCGGCCGGGGATGCCGTCCGGTCCTGCTGCCTTCCTGATATTCACTTTTTTAAAGGTCCTCCTCACCTCATGCTCTGTTACCCTGAACACTGAGTCTCCATCAGCAGACCCCCCCCCCCCATTGCCGTGGCTTGTAGGCTGGTGTTGTTATTCCCAGCCTCAAACCTCGCATAGAAAGTATTGAGATAATTTGCTAAGGAGATGTCACTGTTCAGTTTGAGGGAGGTGCCTTTGTAATCTGTCATCGTTTTGAGGCCCTGCCACATAGCTCTGGAGTCAGCCTGTTCAAACTGAAGTTCAATTTTATTCCTGTAGCGCCGTTTTGCTTCTATTACTGTCCTCCTTACGTTGTATCTCGCCACCTTGTGGTCATTCATGTTGGCTGCCACGAGCCCGGGTTGTATGCTGTGGTGCGCGCTTTCAGAGCTTCACGGACGGATTTGTCTACCCAGGGTTTTTGATTTGGGTAAACTCTAATTGTGGTAGTGGGGATTGTTTCTTCCACCAAAGTACGAACAAAGTCCAGCACTGTTTCCGTGTATTCATTAATGTTATCTGTGTTATCACGGAACAATTTTGGAGAAAGAAAGATGGTTGCATGATCCGACTTGCCGAAACCACTGGCAGAATGAGCCTTGTATCCACACTTGAATTGCGAGTAACAGTGGTCTAAAATGTTACCGCCTCTGGTGTTACAAGTAACATGCTGTTGCACTTTTATTTTGACAACCCCAGAAAGGAAGTCATTATATATGCTTTACCATCCTGATTTGTGTTAGCTCCGGTTAGCTCAGAGCGTCCGGTATAACAATACCAGCCATTGGATTACTGTTTTCTAAATTGGGGAGGCTTTTAATCGTCAAGGTAAGAGGATTTCAAGTCATGGTATCCATGAACTTCAATCGGTTCGGATCCTTTGAATGAATGAGAATGTCAACAATCACGACGACACGTTGAAATCACTGGCTGCGCTCAGAGAGGAGTGGTTAGGCAAAAAATTGTTCAGAGTATATTTGCTTATAAAACGTAATTGTCTAATTCAATTATTTTTTATTTCTCCACGTGGTGAATACACAGGTCACAACATGTTTACATGAACGTTTTGGAGTTGTATTTGGAGTGTATTCTGCAATCTGTTAATAAACTTTTCAATCAATCAATCAAACTATACACTGTTAGGGAACGTCAGGCTCCGGCCCCGCCTCACTTCCAGTGATGAAGCTAAGCTATGCTAACGGAGCGACTGTTCCCTAAGCCTAATGCATGCTCAGAGACAAAAAAGGTATGTATCTTCTTGTCTAACTCCAGGGAAGATGTTAAATAAGCTAATTTCCCAAAATGTTGGAGTTTTCCTTTAACACAATGGCGCCCCACCACGGAGATCTCCGTGTTTTGATTCCACCCGTTGTGGACAGAAGCACGGATATATCCATGGCAAGTTGTTTTTGCTTTTATTCCATTTTAATAACCTATTCAAGGTCGCCGAGATGCACTGCATATGTACCCTACTCTTTGAATTTGAGAAAGTGCAATACCGGCCAGATCCTCTTAGGGGCGCTATCGCGATAATGCAGTGTGCCCTGTGGCTGAACGGAGCATTATTTTTTTTTACTTTCAATGGAGTTTTCAGTTAGCTGGATTCTGGATCTGCAGCATGTAGCTCGGATTACGTTTTGGATTGCGGATTTCACTATGCAAAAAGGGGATTATTAGCCAATGGACATATCGATATACCAGATGGCAATCGATACCGGGGAAATGCTCGGGGGGATCCAACCGGCTCATGGTAAGATCTTTTTCACGTAAATTACAGCCCGATCGAGCCTTGTTATGATACGATACGATTCGATCAGCCTATGTGGCTACTTAGACGAACACGGTTATTGGTAATCAATAATAAGAAACGACGTCCCCCGCCCCCCCTCCCCCTTTCATGCATACATGCTTGAGGATCGTGCCGATCATATGCAGTTTGAGTTTTAACTGTAGCATCTGTATAACGGAAATGCCATTGGATATAACGTTAGTATCTATTAGCCCTTTATCTCGCCTTCCAGGAAATCTACTAGACCAAATGCTGTATACCGCTTATATTCACAGCGCTATAAAATGAGAACGTATTGATGAAAAAATTATTTCTTTAATCCATTTTGAAGGGACGGTTTATGGTCCCAATTGACAATGAGAATGGACAGATAGCAATACGATTTCTTTCCTTTCCTTTTTTTCCCTACCGCTGCCTGATTTTACCTCCATGGAGTGTCTGGCCTTCAAATGCAAACCTCCTTACCCCATGACAGTGCTTCTCATATACCGGCCCCCAAAATCAAATCCCTCATTCCTCCCTGAAATACACGATCTACTCACATCACTCTCCGCTATGTCAGCCAATATTGTCATCATTGGTGATTTAAATATCCATGTTGACAACCCCTCCTGTCACCTTGCAACAGAGTTTCTGAGTCTGCTTGAGTGCCTTGGCCTGCAGCAGCATGTTGAGGTTCCCACGCACAACAGGGGCCACACCCTAGATCTGGTCATTACATCAGCCCCCTTAAATAGCCTAGAGGTATATGACCTCGGTGTGTCCGACCATAAGGTGGTCTCAATGACCCTGTCATCGATGCTGCCCTCTACTAGACAAAAATGTCAAATGTCCTTCTGAAATTGGACATCCATTGACCCAGCCACCATGACCACAGACCTCCAACGCATCACCTGCCCAGCCTCTGCAACAATGGATGAACTAGTAGAGCACTACAACTCATCCCTGAGCAGTGTCTTTGACCTTCATGCCCCTGTCAAGACACGTGAGGTCAATTTTAAACGCTCCGCCCCCTGGTTCACACAGGAACTGAGGAAAATGAAAATAGCTGGTCGTGCCCTGGAACGTCGACTCAGACACTCTGGACTCACTGTCCACAAACTGGCTTTCCGTGACCATCAAAAGGTGTACTGCAAGTCCCTGAAAGATGCACGGTCAAACTTCTACTCCAACCTCATCAATAAAAACACTGGCAACTCTAAACAGCTTTTTTCCACCATAAATCACCTACTGAAGCCACAACCATCCTCATCCACTGAAGCTACAGAAGAGCAATACAATAACTTTATGGACTTTTTCAGATCTAAAGTAAACAACATCCGCTCTCTGATGCCCAGCTCTTCCTCTCTGTTTCCCCCTGCCTCTAACCCACCACCTGAGAGCTTGCCATCTCTCCCATGTTTCACTGAGGTTCAGCAGAGCCACATTGAAAAAACACTCAGAGGAATGAAACCATCCACCTGCACCCTGGATCCCATTCCAACTGCCCTGCTCAAATCAAACATCCCCAGCATTAGCCCAATCATCACCCAGGCTGTTAACCTCTCCCTTCAAACTGGCCATATCCCATCCACCCTCAAAGTTGCCATCATCAGCCCCCTCCTAAAGAAACCCACCCTGGACCCGGAGGTTCTTGCCAACTACAGGCCTAATTCGAACCTTTTCTTTCTATCCAAGGTTTTGGAAAAGGTAGTTGCCTCCCAGCTCCAGGACCACCTTAAAAATAACACCCTGTTCGAGAAGTTCCAGTCAGGCTTTCGCTCATCCCACAGCACGGAAACAGCTCTGCTCAGGGTGACGAATGACCTCCTAATGACCGCTGACGCAGGATCACCATCACTCCTCATCCTCCTCGATCTGACGGCGGCGTTTGACACTGTGGACCACACCATCCTCCTGGAGCGCCTCCACAACACTGTTGGACTGTCGGACCATGCACTACAGTGGTTCCAGTCCTACCTCTTAGGCAGGACAGAATATGTCTCACTGGGAGGACACAAGTCCAGGCTGCTCGAGGTCACCTGTGGTGTTCCGCAGGGGTCGGTTCTTGGTCCCATTCTATTCATCACCTACATGCTCCCCCTCGGTCGTGTCATCGGCAGACATGGAATGTCTTTCCACTGTTATGCCGATGACACACAACTCTACATAAAAACGGCCCCAAACCCCTCTGCAGCTCTGTCATGCCTTATCACCTGTCTTGGGGAGATAAAGGCATGGATGAACAGCAACTTCCTCCAACTAAACAGCAAGAAAACCGAGGCACTCCTAATTGGCACCCCTCACCAGGTTCAGTCTTCACCCATATCACATCTCACCTTTGAAGGCCAGGTAATCCCCCTCTCCCCCTCAGTCACAAACCTGGGGGTTCGATTTGACCCCCACCTGACCTTCAACACCCACATAAAACACCTCTGCAAGACCTCATTCTATCACCTAAAAAACATATCAAAACTCCGTCCCATTCTAACCCTGTCAGATGCAGAGAAGCTTGTCCATGCCTTTATCTCCTCAAGACTGGACTACTGTAACGGACTCTTCATCGGGATTCCTGGCAAGAGCATCCAAAAGCTGCAATACATCCAGAACAGCGCTGCCAGGATCCTGATGAGAGTCCGTAAACACGATCACATAACCCCCATCCTTCACTCACTACACTGGCTCCCCGTCTCATCCCGGATCAACTACAAAATCCTTACGATCACCCATAACTGCATAAACGGACACGCACCCCTCTACCTTCAGGAACTCATCACTCCACAATCCTTCACCCGCACCCTCAGATCAGCAGGTAGCCTGCTCCTTCAGGTCCCCAATACCCGGCTCTGCACCATGGGTGACCGAGCCTTCTGCACGGCTGCACCACGCCTGTGGAACAGCCTCCCCATCCAGCTGAGGGCACCACAGAGCCTGGACTCTTTCAAAGCAGGCCTGAAAACCTATCTGTTCAAAAAGGCCTTTGACTGTTAGCTTTTTATTTAAATTTTATTGCGCTTTGTTTTTAAATTGTCTGTTTATACTATGTTTTTTATTAACTATGTTCTATTTTTATTCTGTATTTTATTTTATTTGTTTTACTAATAACTATTTTATTCTATTTTTTTAACTGTTTTAACCATGTAGTGTAGCACTTTGGGATCCCAGCGAACAAAAAGTGCATTACAAATCCGATCTATTATTATTATTATTATTATTATTGCATGATCCGACTTGCCGAAACCACTGGCAGAATGAGCCTTGTATCCACACTTGAATTGCGAGTAACAGTGGTCTAAAATGTTACCGCCTCTGGTGTTACAAGTAACATGCTGTTGCACTTTTATTTTGACAACCCCAGAAAGGAAGTCATTATATATGCTTTACCATCCTGATTTGTGTTAGCTCCGGTTAGCTCAGAGCGTCCGGTATAACAATACCAGCCATTGGATTACTGTTTTCTAAATTGGGGAGGCTTTTAATCGTCAAGGTAAGAGGATTTTAAGTCATGGTATCCATAAACTTCAATCGGTTCGGATCCTTTGAATGAATGAGAATGTCAACAATCACGACGACACGTTGAAATCACTGGCTGCGCTCAGAGAGGAGTGGTTAGGCAAAAAATTGTTCAGAGTATATTTGCTTATAAAACGTAATTGTCTAATTCAATTATTTTTTGTTTCTCCACGTGGTGAATACACAGGTCACAACATGTTTACATGAACGTTTTGGAGTTGTATTTGGAGTGTATTCTGCAATCTGTTAATAAACTTTTCAATCAATCAATCAAACTATACACTGTTAGGGAACGTCAGGCTCCGGCCACGCCTCACTTCCAGTGATGAAGCTAAGCTATGCTAACAGAGCGACTGTTCCCTAAGCCTAATGCATGCTCAGAGACAAAAAAGGTATGTATCTTTTTGTCTAACTCCAGGGAAGATGTTAAATAAGCTAATTTCCCAAAATGTTGGAGTTTTCCTTTAACACAATGGCGCCCGACCACGGAGATCTCCGTGTTTTGATTCCACCCGTTGTGGACAGAAGCACGGGTATATCCCTGGCAAGTTGTTTTTGCTTTTATTCCATTTTAATAACCTATTCAAGGTCGCCGAGATGCACTGCATATGTACCCTACTCTTTGAATTTGAGAAAGTGCAATACCGGCCAGATCCTCTTAGGGGCGCTATCGCGATAATGCAGTGTGCCCTGTGGCTGAACGGAGCATTATTTTTTTTTACTTTCAATGGAGTTTTTAGTTAGCTGGATTCTGGATCTGCAGCATGTAGCTTGGATTACGTTTTGGATTGCGGATTTCACTATGCAAAAAGGGGATTATTAGCCAATGGACATATCGATATACCAGATGGCAATCGATACCGGGGAAATGCTCGGGGGATCCAACCGGCGCATGGTAAGATCTTTTTCACGTAAATTACAGCCCGATCGAGCCTTGTTATGATACGATACGATTCGATCAGCCTATGTGGCTACTTAGACTAACACGGTTATTGGTAATCAATAATAAGAAACGGCGTCCCCCGCCCCCCCTCCCCCTTTCATGCATACATGCTTGAGGATCGTGCCGATCATATGCAGTTTGAGTTTTAACTGTAGCATCTGTATAACGGAAATGCCATTGGATATAACGTTAGTATCTATTAGCCCTTTATCTCGCCTTCCAGGAAATCTACTAGACCAAATGCTGTATAACGCTTATATTCACAGCGCTATAAAATGAGAACATATTGATGAAAAAATTATTTCTTTAATCCATTTTGAAGTGACGGTTTATGGTCCCAATTGACAATGAGAATGGACAGATAGCAATACGATTTAGCTCTACAAACAGCCCCACGTCTGTTTACATTTGCCGGTCCTCTAGAGATTTATTAGACGCATCCCAATGGCCCAGAATGTGTTAAGACTGTCGCCCTAGTGTCTGAGCTGTATACTAGTTAACTATATTAACTAGTCAATGCTGTACAGATAATATGTATTTAAACAGAGCTATGAACATGCCCAGTAAGCTGTACAAATGATGTAATAGGATGAAACATATAATAATTACCTTTACACCATAATATAAACTCAAGAGTGCATGAGCCATCCTCAGGATACTGCATGTTGAAAGTGTATAATCTCACAAAGACTGAAGCTATCTCATTGACAAAGTTCTTGTGTGGTCCCATCACCACTTGTCCTTCAATGGACAACATCCATTAATTTTGTGAATAAATTAACAGATACCCATCATGCACTATTGTAGAGAAGTGGAATGCTGAATGGACAAAAGAAGAATGTTTACCTTCAGTGATGAGCAACATCGAATGCTTTCACAAACTGTGGCACACTCACTGACCATTGTTACTGATCTAATTGATTTATTTGCATCATAGTTTATTAGTGGGGTTATTGGTGGGGTAAATAACTACTCCGCTAACTATATCGGGGTCAGCCCTATATGTTCCCACAGCCCAATGATCCCACAGCCCTATGTTCCCACAGCCCAATGGTCCCACAGCCCTATGTTCCCGGGCGAAACCTCTACTACCAGAGAACAATTGGATAATAGGTTGGGTGTAATTGGCTACCAAATTAAGAGAAAGGGGGATAAAATCAGATGCAAATTTATGAAAAAAGGAAATGTGGGAACATAGGGCTGTGGAAACATAGGGTCTAATTTTTTGTGAAAAGAAAATCTTAGAAATGTGGGAACAGGGCTGTGGGACCCACTGATAGTTGAGTTCCTGGAAGAACCGAAGGAGTTGAGTTCCTGGAAGAACCGAAGGAGAGGACAAAGGAGCAATTAAGCAAAGACTGAAACAAAAACAAAACCCTACTTCAAGGGCACCAAACAATGTCCTCAAACAAATTAACACCACAATCTACACAAAATACAATATCTGAAATATTCAAATAACCTTTTTGAAACCTTTATTTATACTCAGGTGAGCTCTGAGGTGAGGCCACTTCATTTACAGAACCTACACAGCTAATAGAATGTTTTATTCCACCAACAGTTCTTGTGGTTGAAAATATTTTTTTCCTGTTCATGACTAACACTGTAGATTACTTTAGCCTGAACTGAACTGAAATCTAGGCAACCAACATGACAATAGCCCTCATGCCAGATGATCTGACATGGTCAACACACATAGACACAGTAGTAAAGAAAGCGAAGCAGCGCCTCTACCACCTGAGACAGTTAAGGAAGTTCAGAGTATCGGGGAAGATACTCCAGTCCTTCTACTCAGGAGCTGTAGAGAGCATCTTGACCGGAAACATCACTGCCTGGTATGGAAACAGCACGGCACAGGACAAGAAGGCCCTACAGAGAGTGGTGCGCTCAGCCGAGCGTACCACGGGTATTGCGCTACCCCCCCTGCAGGCTCTATACAACAAGAGGTGCAAATCCAGAGCCTGCAGGATAATGAAAGACCCCCACCACCCCAATAACAGCCTGTTCCAGCTGCTGAGGTCAGGCAGACGCCTGCGAACCCCAGCTACTAGGACGGAGAGGCTTAGGCTCAGCTTCTTCCCCCAGGCCATCAGAGCCTTGAACAATGAACATTGAGTGCCACAGAACACTGAACTATCCACACACAAGCACACATGAGCACACACACGACACGCACGCTGTGCACGCTCACACACTAGCAGCCACTTTAACACTTTAACAAGAGCGGGCACACACTCATGCCGCACACACGCACACTTATGGCCAAGAGGAAAGGCCACTTTAAATTAGTATAACAACAGGAACAGTGTATTGCACTACTAAAGCTACCTAGCATGTCCTATATGCTCTGTAAATAACTATGTACAGATACCGAGATGTCACACCATGTTACCTGTTACCTGTTTATTGCACAATGTTTTTTTTTTATTGGATTCTATTATATGTTGTACCACTGTATTGCACATCGTCGCGGGCAAGACCACCCGCATTTCATTGTATACTTGTATGCCGTGACAAATAAAACTCTTGACTTGACTTGACTTGCCTCACATTTAAGTGATAAATAACTGATATTACTGATATAACATACTACAATTCCAAAAGAAGGAAAAGATAGAGAACTATGTAGCAGTTTCAGACCAGTGTCCATACTTAATGTAGATTACAAGGTGTATACATCGATAATATCCAAAAGATTTGAGACATTTATGCCAGATATTATAGACGAAGACCAGACCGGATTCATTAAAGGAAGACAAACACAGGATAACATAAGGAAGACAGTGCAGATAGTAGAGGAGATACAAAAGGAAGAGGAAGTGCAGTATTATGTAGCCTAGATGCAGAAAAAGCATTCGACAGTGTTAGCTGGGTATTTCTATATAAAGTATTGGAGAAATTTGGATTAGACAAAAACGCTATGAAAACAATTAGGGCATTATATCAAGAACCGACGGCAAGGATTAAAGTAAATGGCAGTCTGACGGACCGGATTATGGGAGGTCATAAATGTATAGATGTAGCAGTACTGTCTATCTGTATGTCATGTATGTCATATATGTCCTGATGAATTGAAAATGGGGGACCCTGATGTAAACAAGACGAAAGTCTTTCTCTGGTCTGCATCCCCTTAACAATTGTGTGTATTGAGCTGTACTGTATTGTACCCATTCTGCAATCTGTTAATAAAGTGTTCAATCAATCAATCAATCAATCAATCAATCAATCAATCAATCAATTAAACTAGAGAGAGCTACCAGACAGGGTTGTTGTCTTTCGCCGACGCTCTTCGATGTATTCATTGAACCACTGGCTCAACTAATTAGACAGACCAAAGACATCAAAGGGGTGGAGATAAGGGGAACAGAACATAAATTGGGACTGTTCGCAGACGACTGATTGATTGATTGAAAACTTTATTAACAGATTGCAGAATGGGTACAGTACAGTACAGCTCAATACATACAATTGTTAAGGGGATGCAGACCAGAGAAAGACTTTCGTCTTGTTTACATCAGGGTCCCCCATTTTCAATTCATCGTAACATATATGACATACATGTTAGTATATATGAGACAACCAGATACAAGTTTCCCGATACTGACCGATACTGATTTACTGACAGAATATGGATATTACTCAGGGTATAGACTTAACGTGACAAAGACACAGACTTTAGCACTGAACTACACTCCAACGATAGAGATTAAAGAAAAATGCAAAATTAAATGGGACATGATTGGACAGGATCAAGTACCTAGGGGTGAACATTACAAGAGGGGTGGAGGGATTATATGATGCAAACTATACACAGATTAATCAGAAAATCAAAAGAGACCTAGCAAGATAATAATAATAATAATAATAATAATAATAATAATAATAATAATAATAATAATAATAATAATAATAATAATAATAATAATAATAATAATAATAATAATAATAATAATAATAATAACAATAATAATACATTTTATTTGGAAGCGCTTTTCAAAACACCCAAGGTCACCTAAAATGGACAGTAATTCCCCTAGATTTCAGCTCACGGATCGGATATATCCATGGCAAGTTGTTTTTGCTTTTATTCCATTTTAATAACCTATTCAAGGTCGCCGAGATGCACTGCAGATGTACCCTACTCTTTGAATTTGAGAAGGTGCAATACCGGCCAGATCCTCTTAGGGGCGCTATCGCGATAATGCAGTGTGCCCTGTGGCTGAACGGAGCATTCTTTTTTTTTTACTTTCAATGGAGTTTTCAGTTAGCTGGATTCTGGATCTGCAGCATGTAGCTTGGATTACGTTTTGGATTGCGGATTTCACTATGCAATAAGGGGATTTATCATCAGCCAATGGACATATCGATATACCAGATGGCGATCGATACCGGGGAAATGCTCGGGGGGATCCAACCGGCTCATGGTAAGATCTTTTTCACGTAAATTACAGCCCGATCGAGCCTTGTTATGATACGATACGATTCGATCAGCCTATGTGGCTACTTAGACGAACACGGTTATTGGTAATCAATAATAAGAAACGACGTCCCCCGCCCCCCCCCCCCTTTCATGCATACATGCTTGAGGATCGTGCCGATCATATGCAGTTTGAGTTTTAACTGTAGCATCTGTATAACGGAAATGCCATTGGATATAACGTTAGTATCTATTAGCCCTTTATCTCGCCTTCCAGGAAATCTACTAGACCAAATGCTGTATAACGCTTATATTCACAGCGCTATAAAATGAGAACATATTGATGAAAAAATTATTTCTTTAATCCATTTTGAAGGGACGGTTTATGGTCCCAATTGACAATGAGAATGGACAGATAGCAATACGATTTAGCTCTACAAACAGCCCCACGTCTGTTTACATTTGCCGGTCCTCTAGAGATTTATTAGACGCATCCCAATGGCCCAGAATGTGTTAAGACTGTCGCCCTAGTGTCTGAGCTGTATACTAGTTAACTATATTAACTAGTCAAGGCTGTACAGATAATATGTATTTAAACAGAGCTATGAACATGCCCAGTAAGCTGTACAAATGATGTAATAGGATGAAACATAAAATAATTACCTTTACACCATAATATAAACTCAAGAGTGCATGAGCCATCCTCAGGATACTGCATGTTGAAAGTGTATAATCTCACAAAGACTGAAGCTATCTCATTATAATAATGCAGGACCTGTTCAGAGGTCTTTAATTGGCATGCAATTATCCTCAATGTTAGCGGTTAGCACACACGGTTAGCACACACACACACACCGGAACACACACACATGCATTGTTTTTTGTAGGATCGCCGATGCGATTCGTCTCTGCACTTGACCCATCCCGTCGTCCTTCCACCCCAAGGGCAGCCGGGAGCAGACAGGCGTCGGCGAGGGCCGCGCCCGGGGACCAATCCAAGTGCTCCTGCCCGTCTTCGTCAAGGACGCCACAGCGTTAGCGATCAGTTGTTGTGCATGTTTTTCCATTGGGTTTATCTTATCGGGGGGGAAACCCTTGCGAGCACGGGGAGAACATGCAAACTCCACACAGAAAGGCCCGGGAGATACCTCACCTGGGTACCTGGCATCATGGAAACCTGGTCCCCAAGCGGGAATCCAACCCTGGACCTTCTTGCTGTGAGGCGACAGTGTTAACCACTACACCACCGTGCCGCGTATTGACAAAGTTCTTGTGTGGTCCCATCACCACTTGTCCTTCAATGGACAACATCCATTAATTTTGTGAATAAATTAACAGATACCCATCATGCACTATTGTAGAGAAGTGGAATGCTGAATGGACAAAAGAAGAATGTTTACCTTCAGTGATGAGCAACATCGAATGCTTTCACAAACTGTGGCACACTCACTGACCATTGTTACTGATCTAATTGATAGTCTGTATAAAACATGTTTGTGAGTGGTTTATTAGTGGGGTTATTGGTGGGGTAAATAACTACTCCGCTAACTATATCGGGGTCAGCCCTATGTTCCCACAGCCCAATGGTCCCACAGCCCTATGTTCCCACAGCCCAATGGTCCCACAGCCCTATGTTCCCGGGTGAACCCTCTACTACCAGAGAACAATTGGATAATAGGTTGGGTGTAATTGGCTACCAAATTAAGAGAAAGGGGGATAAAATCAGATGCAAATTTATGAAAAAAGGAAATGTGGGAACATAGGGCTGTGGAAACATAGGGTCTAATTTTTTGTGAAAAGAAAATCTTAGAAATGTGGGAACAGGGCTGTGGGACCCACTGATAGTTGAGTTCCTGGAAGAACCGAAGGAGTTGAGTTCCTGGAGGAACCGAAGGAGAGGACAAAGGAGCAATTAAGCAAAGACTGAAACAAAAACAAAACCCTACTTCAAGGGCACCAAACAATGTCCTCAAACAAATTAACACCACAATCTACACAAAATACAATATCTGAAATATTCAAATAACCTTTTTGAAACCTTTATTTATACTCAGGTGAGCTCTGAGGTGAGGCCACTTCATTTACAGAACCTACACAGCTAATAGAATGTTTTATTCCACCAACAGTTCTTGTGGTTGAAAATATTTTTTTCCTGTTCATGACTAACACTGTAGATTACTTTAGCCTGAACTGAACTGAAATCTAGGCAACCAACATGACAATAGCCCTCATGCCAGAGGATCTGACATGGTCAACACACATAGACACAGTAGTAAAGAAAGCGAAGCAGCACCTCTACCACCTGAGACAGTTAAGGAAGTTCAGAGTATCGGGGAAGATACTCCAGTCCTTCTACTCAGGAGCTGTAGAGAGCATCTTGACCGGAAACATCACTGCCTGGTATGGAAACAGCACAGCACAGGACAAGAAGGCCCTACAGAGAGTGGTGCGCTCAGCCGAGCGTACCACAGGTATTGCGCTACCCCCCCTGCAGGCTCTATACAACAAGAGGTGCAAATCCAGAGCCTGCAGGATAATGAAAGACCCCCACCACCCCAATAACAGCCTGTTCCAGCTGCTGAGGTCAGGCAGACGCCTGCGAACCCCAGCTACTAGGACGGAGAGGCTTAGGCTCAGCTTCTTCCCCCAGGCCATCAGAGCCTTGAACAATGAACATTGAGTGCCACAGAACACTGAACTATCCACACACAAGCACACATGAGCACACACACGACACGCATGCTGTGCACGCTCACACACGACACGCACGCTGTGCACGCTCACACACTAGCAGCCACTTTAACACTTTAACAAGAGCGGGCACACACTCATGCCGCACACACGCACACTTATGGCCAAGAGGAAAGGCCACTTTAAATTAGTATAACAACAGGAACAGTGTATTGCACTACTAAAGCTACCTAGCATGTCCTATATGCTCTGTAAATAACTATGTACAGATACCGAGATGTCACACCATGTTACCTGTTACCTGTTTATTGCACAATGTTGTTTTTTTATTGGATTCTATTATATGTTGTACCACTGTATTGCACATCGTCGCGGGCAAGACCACCCGCATTTCATTGTATACTTGTATGCCGTGACAAATAAAACTCTTGACTTGACTTGACTTGCCTCACATTTAAGTGATAAATAACTGATATTCACTCATTGTAACAACCAACAATATTTCTCTTATCTTATTAACTTTACCACAGTAATTCCTTTTCCCCCATTACTCACCTGGCTTGGCCCGTGTAAAACACGTGAAGAACGGGAGCGGCTGGGTGGCGCAACGGACATTGCGCTCATCACCAATGCAAGAGACACCGGGTTCGACTCCGGCTGTCGGCGTTGCCTCCGGCTTGGGCCAGTCATCATACTAACTCAATTGGCAGAGTTAGCGGGTGGAAGTCGATGGGTGGTAATCTGGACGTTGTGGACAGCGACTCCTACAGGTCAGTTGGGGACGCTTGCACAGCAGAGACAGGAAATGGCGGGGGTAGTGTGAGCCTCCCACACATTACACCTCGCCAATGAGAGTCCTCGCTGGCAGGTGAAAAGATGTGACAGGCTGCCTCCTCGTGTATCGGAGGGGACACGTGATGCAAGGCTTCTATCCTCCCTACAACTGGCCAGTGGGGGGCATATGCGAGCAACGTTCAAGACAGGGGAGCGGATAATTGGCACAGCGGGTAATTGGGATGGGAGAAAAATAGAAAAAAGAGGAGAAAAAGTGGATGAAAAAAAAGAACAGGAGCGGGAATGTGTGAGGTACCTAAGAGAAAAATTATGTTAGCTGCTGGCTAGGTTCAGGTTCTATTTTAGCTAACGTTACCAAGCACACTGGCGCTACCAACTATACCAGAGGTTCTCAAACTTTTTTAATACCACAACCCTATTTTCTTTAGGAATCTTTTTGGCGAACCCACACTTAATGTATCGCGTAATTTCAATGTGGAAATAAGGAATATCAAAATAAAAGCACACGTTGTTGAACTTGATAATGCATATTTATTAGAAAATGAAATTACAGCACTATGTTATCAATATAGCAAGCGAGGTGGAACAGATGCTGATGTGAGAGCCAGGATTGGCATGGCCAGAGGAGCCTTTCTCCCACTAAAAAACATCTGGGAAGGCACAATGCCACCCTCATGGAAAGAAGCCATAATTACTACAATTCCAAAAGAAGGAAAAGATAGAGAACTATGTAGCAGTTTCAGACCAGTGTCCATACTTAATGTAGATTACAAGGTGTATACATCGATAATATCCAAAAGATTTGAGACATTTATGCCAGATATTATAGACGAAGACCAGACCGGATTCATTAAAGGAAGACAAACACAGGATAACATAAGGAAGACAGTGCAGATAGTAGAGGAGATACAAAAGGAAGGAGGAAGTGCAGTATTATTTAGCCTACACTCTTAAAAAAAATGTATTTTTACGGGACTTTCAATGTATTATTTTACAGATTACTTTTGTTTTTCTACTTTAAGTGTAAATCCCATAAAAATACAGGAAATTCCATAAAAATACAGTAAATAACCTTTAATACAAATATTAACCATTAAATAAAGGTTGTAATCTGTAGATTGATTTAATAAGAAATTATCTTTTTTTTACAGGATTATTCCATTGCTTAATTGTCTTGAATGTTAAATTACATGTAAAACACCTAGAATATACATCATTTTACTGTATGTGAAAATAAGGCAACTTTCTGTTTTTTTGCTGTTAAACTTTAAATGTAATGTTAAATAATGTTAAAAAAGAGAATAATATAATTAAAAAACAGTAAAAACCTTCAGTTATTCTACAGGTAATTCTTTTTAAATACATGTATTTGCTTAATTGTGTTGAATGTTAAATTACATTGAATTGTATGTAAAAACACATAAGATACTCATCATTTTTCTGAATGTGAAAATAAGGCAACTTTCAGTATTTAAAAAAAATACGATCAAACTCCTTCAATAAAGTGACAGAACTTAAAGTTCAGCAGTGAAACACTGTTATTTCACAGGTTTTTCCTACATTTATGATGAAACACCTTCAATTAAGTGACATAACTAAAAGTTCAGCAGTGAAATACTGTCATTTGACAGTATTTTCCTAGATTATTACGATCAAACTCCTTCAATTAAGTGACAGAACTTAAAGTTCAGCAGTGAAACACTGTTATTTCACAGGTTTTTCCTACATTTACGATGAAACACCTTCAATTAAGTGACATAACTTAAGTTCAGCAGTGAAACACTGTTATTTTACAGGTTTCCCCATAATTATTACAATCAAACTCCTTCAATTAAGTGACAGAACTTCGTTCAGCAGTGAAACGCTGTTATTTGGCAGGTTTTTCCTACATTTATGATGAAACACCTTCAATTAAGTGACATAACTAAAAGTTCAGCAGTGAAATACTGTCATTTGACAGTATTTTCTTAAATTATTACGATCAAACTCCTTCAATTAAGTGACAGAACTTAAAGTTCAGCAGTGAAACACTGTTATTTCACAGGTTTTTCCTACATTTACGATGAAACACCTTCAATTAAGTGACATAACTTAAGTTCAGCAGTGAAACACTGTTATTTTACAGGTTTCCCCATAATTATTACAATCAAACTCCTTCAATTAAGTGACAGAACTTCGTTCAGCAGTGAAACGCTGTTATTTGGCAGGTTTTTCCTACATTTATGATGAAACACCTTCAATTAAGTGACATAACTAAAAGTTCAGCAGTGAAATACTGTCATTTGACAGTATTTTCCTAAATTATTACGATCAAACTCCTTCAATTAAGTGACAGAACTTAAAGTTCAGCAGTGAAACACTGTTATTTCACAGGTTTTTCCTACATTTACGATGAAACACCTTCAATTAAGTGACATAACTTAAGTTCAGCAGTGAAACACTGTTATTTTACAGGTTTCCCCATAATTATTACAATCAAACTCCTTCAATTAAGTGACAGAACTTCGTTCAGCAGTGAAACGCTGTTATTTGGCAGGTTTTTCCTACATTTATGATGAAACACCTTCAATTAAGTGACATAACTAAAAGTTCAGCAGTGAAATACTGTCATTTGACAGTATTTTCCTAAATTATTACGATCAAACTCCTTCAATTAAGTGACAGAACTTAAAGTTCAGCAGTGAAACACTGTTATTTCACAGGTTTTTCCTACATTTACGATGAAACACCTTCAATTAAGTGACATAACTTAAGTTCAGCAGTGAAACACTGTTATTTTACAGGTTTCCCCATAATTATTACAATCAAACTCCTTCAATTAAGTGACAGAACTTCGTTCAGCAGTGAAACGCTGTTATTTGGCAGGTTTTTCCTACATTTATGATGAAACACCTTCAATTAAGTGACAGAACTTAAAGTTCAGCAGTGAAATACTGTCATTTGACAGTATTTTCCTAAATTATTACGATCAAACTCCTTCAATTAAGTGACAGAACTTAAAGTTCAGCAGTGAAACACTGTTATTTCACAGGTTTTTCCTACATTTACGATGAAACACCTTCAATTAAGTGACATAACTTAAGTTCAGCAGTGAAACACTGTTATTTTACAGGTTTCCCCATAATTATTACAATCAAACTCATTCAATTAAGTGACAGAACTTCGTTCAGCAGTGAAACGCTGTTATTTGGCAGGTTTTTCCTACATTTATGACGAAACACCTTCAATTAAGTGACAGAACTTAAAGTTCAGCAGTGAAATACTGTCATTTGACAGTATTTTCCTAAATTATTACGATCAAACTCCTTCAATTAAGTGACAGAACTTAAAGTTCAGCAGTGAAACACTGTTATTTCACAGGTTTTTCCTACATTTACGATGAAACACCTTCAATTAAGTGACATAACTTAAGTTCAGCAGTGAAACACTGTTATTTTACAGGTTTCCCCATAATTATTACAATCAAACTCATTCAATTAAGTGACAGAACTTCGTTCAGCAGTGAAACACTGTTATTCTACAGGTTTTTCCAAAATGATTACAATCAAACTCCTTCAATTAAGTGACAGAACATAAAGTTCAGCAGTGAAACACTGTTATTTCACAGGTTTTTCCTACATTTACGATGAAACACCTTCAATTAAGTGACATAACGATAGGTTATGTAGATAACCTAGTTATATTAGTATAGGCTAAGCGTCCCGCTCTGAGCCTTACGAGATACTTCCATCTCCTGTGATACCTAATGTATCTCCCACGAACAAAAAACACATGCACCCCACCTGTATGGGGCCCCGCCCCTTATGGTGGTACCACCCATATAACCATGACCCTGGTCATGAAACACCCTTCCTCGCCAAAAACCCGTCCCAGGAAAAGACCCCTCAAGAGGGAACTCAGGGCGCGCAGAGCGGGACGCTTAGCCTATACTAATATAACTAGGTTATCTACATAACCTATCGTTATATTTCGTATAGCATCGCGTCCCGCTCTGAGCCTTACGAGATAATGGGGAAGAGCGGGCGCGAGACCCGACAGATGTACCCCCTGAGGACCCGTAAGCCCACATCAAGGGGTGCGGGGAGCCCTGTCACCCCATCCTTCCTAACGAAGGGGGGGCGCAGTCAACTCCACCTGAATGTGAACAAGAGGGAGCCAGAACCCCTTGAACACACCGTACAGGCGGAACCACGTGTGACTCAACACACTGCGGCCCATACCCATACACTCCTGCTACCCGACCAAAGGACGGGAAGCAGGAAAGGCCACAGACCCCAGAACCGCCTGGGAGACAGAACCCCCGGTCATGTCCATGAGGTAAAACCTTACAAAGGGGCCCGGTGAGGACCATGAAGCTGCAGCACAGATGTCCTCCACCGAGGCCCCACCCAGGAGAGCGGCCCCAGGGGGATCCTGCCCAGCCAACGTGTAGCAGAGGGCAATACCCTCGCACAACCAATGGGACAGGCGCTGCTTCGACAGTGCCTTACCAGCACGAGCCCCACCGTAACAGACAAAAAGCTGGTCGGTAACCCTGAAGTCCTGAGTACGGCTGAGGTAAAACCCCAAAGCACGGACTGGACATGACAGGTGAAGGCCCGCATCTAACTCACTAGTGTGAGGAGGAGGACGAAAAGCCTGAACCACAATATCCCGGGAGCGGAAGGAACTCCGGATATTCTTAGGCACGAAAGCAGGATTAGGTCGCAGAGTGGCACCGCAATCGGTCCGAAAAGACAGGCACTCTGGACGTACCGAGAGAGCACAGAGCTCACCCACGCGTTTAGCGGAAGTGACAGCCAGTAGGAACGCGGTCTTGAAAGACAGCCGTCCCAACGGCGCCTGCTCGAGCGGCTCAAACGGGGCCAAGGACAACCGACCGAGGACCAATTGAAGATCCCAAGTCGGAGCCAAGGAGCGTTGCACCGGCTTAACGCGTCGAGCGCCAAGCAGGAAACGCTTCACAAGAGGGTGGCTGAACAAGACATCCCCCTCAAATCCCTCATGATAGGAGGATATAGCTGCTGCATATACCCTCACTGTCGAAGCCGACAGACTATCAAGGAGAGACTGGAGATAACCCAGAACAGCATCCAGGGGGCAGGAGACTGGGTCCCAGCCCCCCCCCTTACACCATTCTTGGAACGCACGCCACCTGCCCGCGTAAACCGCGACAGTGGAGGGAGCATGCGCACACCGGATGGTATCAACCACTGCGGGATCCATCCTCTCCAGACTCACCCTCCCACCAGCCACACCACCAGGCGTTGACCCAACACCGGAGGCTGGACAAGCACTCCGTTGTGCTGCGAGAGGGCCGTCGCTGACCACGGAATGACCCAAGGAGGAGCGACCAGAAGCTGGATTAAGACCGGGAACCACACTGACGTGCCCCGGTCCGGCGCGACCAGGATCACCGTCTTGCGCTCCCTCCGTATCCGCTCCAACAGCTGACTCAACAGCTGTACAGGAGGGAAGGCGTACAGAAGACCGGGCGGCCACGGAAAGGTCGAGAAGGCATCCACCCCCAAGGGGGGATGATCCGCTCGACTGAGCGAGAACCACAAGGGGCACTTGTGAGAACGTCGGCACGCAAACAGATCTACCGAGGCCTCCCCGAACCGATCCCAGATCTGTCTGACTATGTCGGGGCGGAGTTCCCACTCGTCGCGACGAGGACCGCCCCGAGACATTATATCCGCCGCCACATTTTCCGTACCAGGAACGTGGAGCGCCCGCAGACTGCGCAGCCTGCGGGATGCCCATAGCAACAGTTCGCGCGCCACCCGGAGCAGGCGGGCGGAACGAGTCCCACCCTGCCTGTTGATATACGCCGCCGCCGTCACATTGTCCGTCCTGATCAAAACATGTTCGCCTACCACCAGGTGGCCGAGCCGTTTGAGGACCAGGAGGACCGCCTTCAACTCCAACACATTGATATGCAGGACAGCTGGGTCGGCATGACCCGTCCAGCTGCCCCCCACTGCGTGGGTCCGAAACGCCCCTCCCCAACCTGTGAGAGAGGCGTCGGTGAAAACCGTGACGTGGGAGCCACTGCTGCCCATGGGGACCCCAGCGGAGAGGATACCCAGCCTCCCCCAGTGGGCGAGATCCCCCCATATCGACAAAGGAACCGTCAACCGTCTCCCTTTGCCCCACACCGGATCTATTCTCAAAGAGAGAAACCACCTCTGTATCCGCCTCATAAAGAGGAGGCCAAGAGGAACCACCGTGTGGGCCGCCGACATAAGGCCCAGCAGACGCATCACCTGCAGCGCCGTAACCGTCCCACCCAGACGGAAACCCCCGAGCGCGTGACGGAGATCCCCCCGACGCTGCTCCGAGAGGGTCGCAAGCATGGGCTTCGACCTCAATGTCAAGCCCAAGTACTCCACCTGTTGACTGGGAAGAGGGGTACTCTTTTTCCAATTCACAGCAAAACCCAGGCTGGTGAGGAATTCCACCACCAGTCGAGTATGAGACCTGGCAACCTCCTCTGAACGGCTGAGGAGCAGAATGTCGTCGAGATAGAACAGAACTCGTATCCCCCGACGACGTAAAGGCCCCAGAGCAGCCGCCACGCACTTGGTGAATGTGCGGGGAGCCAGAGAATAACCGAACGGCATTCTGTGGTACTCGTACGCTACGCCCTGAAACAGGAACCGTAGGAACTTCCTGTGAGGAGGGAAAATGGGTATGTGAAAATACGCATCCTTCAGGTCTATGGAGGTGAACCAGTCCCCCCTCCTGACAGCAAGCAGAAGGAGTCGGACGGTCAACATCCTGAACGGTCTCACTACAATCAACCGATTGAACATGGACAGATTCAGTATAGGTCTGACCCCCCCAGTTTTCTTGGGCACCAGAAAATAACGGGAGTAGACGCCTGACATTGCGTCCTCTCTCGGGACCACAACGACGGCCTGCTTCGCCAACAGAGATTGAATCTCGTCGGCCAGGGCTGTCACCGCGCCCGACCCTAACAATAGGGTCGGCACCAAACCTGAGAACGGAGGATGGGGCCGCGCAAACTGCAAAACCAGCCCCGCCTCTAACGTTCTCCTCATCCACCGATTCAAGGGACATTCCCGTCGCCATATGTGAATATAATCCCACAGCGCCCCCGCCGTCAACTGACGCTGGGCCGCAAGGAACAGCAGATAATTGGCCCGGTCCCCCCCGTCGTGCAAAGCACCCAAGGGGGGACCCCGACAGAAAGGGCCGGTTTGATACGGGAGGAGCGGTCATCAAACTTGTGGACACACACTCACCCCCTGAACACCCCTCCAGCACACGCTGAGGAGCCGTTCCGCAGCCAGACACGCAAGGCCTGAGGACCCCATGGGCTCCTACACGCCGAAGCCCTGCAGTGATATTGCTACCACTCAAATCACGCCAGCCTCTCCTTTGCAGACCACTGCCGGTTTGACGGGAGTGGGAGGCAACAGCGCGATACCCCGCCTGGCGAGGGCGAAGCCGGGGTAACCCCTGCTGAGCATTCAACAGAAGAGGCACCGAGTCCCCCTGCTGACCACTGGAGCTAGTGGCAGCTGCAACACCAGGTTCCACCCACCCACAACCTGCGGTGTAGGAACCACACGACGACGGAACATTCTCACGGACAGACCCAGGCTCAGCCATCAACTGGGTGTCAGCCCCTGTCTCCATGAGAAGTGAAGAATGGGGCCGCATACGCTTCAAAGAAGGTTCGCGGCCCGCAGCCAAAGGAGAACGCTCAAAGCCCCGCTTCTGGGGATACCAGAGAGAGGACTGAACGGGGAGCGGGCTGCTCGCGGCAAAATGACGACGGGGTGGTTTACCAACCCCGAAATTACCCAAAATGGCCGATCCCTCGGCCGCCAAGACTGTCGGCCTTGCGAAACCCTGTCGATTCTCCAACCAGGGCACCACTGGCGGGGGAAACATGGCCGCCTGTCGAGGATCTCGCCACAGTCGTTGGCGAGACCGTGCTCCCACCCCTGGCTGCACAGCGTGAGGCGGTGTAGGACCCGAATCAAAAACCGCCTGCGCCTCCACAGAACGCCCAAAAAGACTATCTGTGGAAAAAGGAGTCGTGAGGAGAGAAAACCTATCCTCTTCCCCAAGAGGAGACTGCTCCAACCAAAGATGCCTAACAACCAAAGTCGATAGCATCCGAATCCTCCCCGCAGTTATAGCTTGCGACTGAGTCAAGATCTCTATAACACCACAAACATGAATCACGTTCATAGTGTCGGTTGGACCCAAAGACCTACAACCCGACGCCATCTTGGATAGGAAAGTAGCCAGCTGAGCCACAACACTGGCCGCCGCTAAATGCCATCCTGCAGCAGTATACCACTCATTCGTCCATACTGCCACCCTCCGAGCCGACATGCTATCAAGCAACGGCCGGGCGGAACGTCGTTCATCCCCGCCTGGGCACAAAAAAGAAGCTACCTGGCTGCTTAGCCAAGGTACCCCCGGGCTGCACCCCGTCGTCAGCCCCTTCACCCGCAAAAAAGGTAAATAGAGCTCAGCGAACCCCCCCCCCACCCACCACCGACTGACCTTCATCAATGAAGGTGGCAAGAGGAGGGAAAAGCGGAATCCCGCGGCGGGGATTATTAGACATTCCAGCGTCAACATCAGCGTTAGCAGAAGAAGCAGCAGTAGCATTAGCATTAGCAGTAGCAGTAGCATTAGCGTCAACAGCATGTTCCAGGATCGCCAAGACATCGCCCACTACAGTGGAACGATCGCCAAGCCGCCCCGGCCCTGGTGCCGAAACATACTCCACAGCACGACCAACACCGACATTGACGCCTACTGACACAGACCTCACCTTTGTACAAGCCGACCCGTTAGCCAAACCTTGTACGCTGCCCCTCGGTCCGTCGCCGTCAGCCGAGGAACCACCAGCATAGGTCTGCGTCGTCGAAACAAGCTCCGGAGAATCCAGGGAAACACAATCCTCCGGTAAGCCCTCAACATTATTAATCTTCCTTAATCTTTTCATTCCGCTAGCTCGTATGGTGCAAGCATCCAGTACGCTGGGACGAAAATAGAGGAAGGGTGTTTCATGACCAGAGTCATGGTTATATGGGTGGTACCACCATAAGGGGCGGGGCCCCATACAGGTGGGGTGCATGTGTTTTTTGTTCGTGGGAGATACATTAGGTATCACAGGAGATGGAAGTATCTCGTAAGGCTCAGAGCGGGACGCGATGCTATACGAAATATAACTTAAGTTCAGCAGTGAAACACTGTTATTTTACAGGTTTCCCCATAATTATTACAATCAAACTCATTCAATTAAGTGACAGAACTTCGTTCAGCAGTGAAACACTGTTATTCTACAGGTTTTTCCAAGATGATTACAATCAAACTCCTTCAATTAAGTGACAGAACACAAAGTTAAGCAGTGAATTTTTTTTTACAGATATTTGCTATATATTCTCTGTATTTTTACAGCCCAACTGCTGTATACAAATTCAAAATTACATTCAAATTACCTATTATTTGAAATCCCTTTAAAAGTATCTGGACAAGACATTTTTCTTTTTTAAATGTCAATGCACATTAGGGAAAATGAATGATGTTCAAATAAAAGCCCAAGTTCTAATCTATCGGTTTTCATTTCATGTTTCAATCTGCTCCAGAGGCTGATATAAAAGGTTTTATTAACTGACAATTCTGAAAATCTTTCCAAAAAACCCTAATTGCATAGGTTTTAATAGGAGTTTTTAGCAGGCGTTTTATGTCTAAATGGGTTAAGTATTCATTTTGCATGGTCTCAGCTGCACTCCAGTTCAACAACCCACAAGCAAGCACTCTTCTCAGTATATTTGGAGTACATACAGTTGATATATACAGTTGATATACCTTGTAAAAGTCAGTACAGTTAATGTGTCAAAAGTAGAAATAAGCATTTAAAAGCTCTATTCTCCAATGTGGATGATAATCTGCCAATGGTGAAAAGGAAACGACTATATCTAGCATAATATTGTATAGTGCTGAGAGATGAGTCGGCGGTGGTGTCTCGAAGGAGAGCGGTATTTATTAGCACAACATTTTATATGGAAATCACAACATTTATATGGAATGTCACTGTAAACCAGTGTTCATTTTGGTAGCTATTTTCATTTTAGTTTTAGTCTTAGTAATGTGTCAAGTGCTCCTTTTTCGTTTATCATATTTAGTCATTTTCATTTATTTTTTTCGTTTAGTCAGTTTTAGTCAACTAAAATGTCTGAGCATTTTAGTAAACGGATGACATTTTTGTCTATTTTTAGTCAATGGAAAAAAACTTGGCAGAAGTCAGAAATAGTCAACATGGAACATGGAACTGAGGGGTACAATTCCCTGACTGTATTACTAGATATGATACTTACTACCACTACCTTTGTACTTAATATTCGGCCACCCAGTACACGGCATAAATATATTATCATGAACACTCTCACGTAGATGAAACGGATCCAACACAAATGTACGAATTAGAAACAAGTCTTTATTGCCTACACAGCGATGGTGTGTAGACTAAACACTTAATCACTTAATTACATTTATGAATTGAAATAGTATGCACTTTTATGGCAAGGAGTATTCGTCGGTATATCAATAGATAATGTCCAATCTCTGAAGGCGCAGGTGGTAAATATACGACCTGGAATAGTTAAGGAATAACAGCAATGATACTTTAATGATTATAGGCTGGATACACTAGAGGGGGTTAATCCGGTCGCTTGTAAGCCGACAGGAGTAGGAGGGGGGGGGGGGTAGAATCCAGCTGCCTCGTCCGGCCAAGGGTATCCCAGGAGAACCCACTGTAGTGACGTTCAATGCGCCGGCGATCCTTGGACCACAGATGAAAGCAGGTGGACTCTTTGTGGGCCGGCTCTCTCCGGTCCACGGGGGAGAGATGTGGAGAGACCTCGTCTTGCAGAGCGTCTCCTCACCTTGTGTCCTCTCCAGGGGGGGGGGTTCCAACACACGGTAGTGTCTGGGGTCTTTATCCATAGAATAATCAAAGTATCCAAAGCATAATCCGTGCCTGGGAAGGCGGGCTGTCGTCGGTAGAATAATCCGGTATACAGGTCCACTCGCTCGTCGGCTCTGGGGCTCCTCGGGTGCAGCTTCACATAGGGTCAACCACCCTGGGTAAGCAGCCAGTTCTCTGCCCGAAACGATGGGGTACTGACTACGGTAGTATTCTCACCGCATGAAGCACTATATATTAACAGACTATTATTAGCTTAATAGACTACGTCCAACTCGACAATATAGTGCCAAATATGACTATTCAAATATTAATATACACGATGTCTCAATACCGATGGTAGGCGAACTTGGCCTTACTCCCACACGTGGCATTGCGGGGAGGCTTTACGTCTGTGACTCTATTGGAGGGTAAGAAACTGGACTGAAAAGAAAGTCCTACTTTAGTAGCGCAGTATATATACGCACTATGAACAAATAGTCCCATTAGTGGTGCGGTAGCCAAATTCCTACGCGGAACTAGGACTTGTTCGTACATGTCGAGCGGTACGTTTGAACTGGGTCTGAGGGGTATGGCAGCCTGGCACCAAGGTCTCGACCAATAGTAGAATGGAGACTATTATGGGATGTTCAGTAGGCTAGAATGGATATTCAATGCATATTGTACAAGGAATATACAAGGGATATCAGGGAATATTAGAGAATATACAAATACAATTAAATATATATATATAAATAAATATATATATTCGGTTTAATCTGGCCCTTCACAACAGCCACCCCCTGAATAGGTCCCAGACCTAATCAGTTAAACGGAGACAGATTAATCGCGTTGTCTATTTACACATAAGGGTTTGCTGTAGGGGTCAGTCAACTTCACAAAGTCATAGGGTTGTAGGGTCATGGTCATCATCGATTGTGTCTGGGAGTCGAGGCAGTTCTATGAGCCTTGCCACGGGACGGGTGTAAGTGCGACCCTGGACGAGCACTTCAGCTGCTCGGACCTTGCCGTCGGCACCGGTGATCACTTTGCTTACGCGGCCGGCCGGCCACATAGCTCTGGGCAGTGATTGATCAACAATCATGACGACTGTTCCTTCTGTCAAACTGTCTATCTCCTTTACCCACTTCTGGCGGGTCTGTAGAGACGGTAGGTAGTGCAGTAGGAAACTGTTCCAAAACTTGTCGGCTAATACTTGGCTGTACCTCCACATTCGTCGGCCGTTCGCTTCTTCAGGCCGGTACATTGTCTGGGGTAATGTGGGATCTAGCCGCCCCATCAGGAGTGTGTTGGGGGTAACTGGGTCGATATCCGCCACATCACTGGAGACATATCCGAGGGGCTTCGAGTTAAGTACTCCCTCAATCTCCGTGAGGACTGTCATTAGGACTTCTTCCGCCACAGTCTGGGCCCCAAGTACTGCGTACAGGGCTGTCTTTATGGAGCGCACTTCTCGTTCCCAAGTGCCACCGAAGTGGGGTGCGTTCGGGGGGTTGAATTGGAAATCAACCTGTGCTGGAGCGAGGTGGGTCTTAAGTTCTGGGCCCATAGCTTGGAAGCTCTCTCTCAGCTCTCTTTCGCCGCCTTTAAAGTTTGTCCCATGATCGGACAATAGGGTAGACGGTCTTCCTTTCCGTGATGTGAATCTACGGAAGGCCATAAGGAATGAGTCTGTGCTCATGGTCGGGAGAAGCTCGATGTGTATCGCTCTGGTGGTCATGCATTTGAATACAATACCCCACCGCTTCTCGGTTCCTCTTCCTTTCTTTATGTGCAGCGGGCCAAAGCAGTCCATACCCGTTGAGTGGAATGGCTTGTCACCGATTCGGAGGCGACATGGAGGAAGGTCAGCCATCCTTGGTATGCTGGGCTGCGCGCGCCACTTGCGGCAGTCTAGACATGTTCGTTGGAAGCGTCGTACCGCCTCTCTTCCTTGTAGGATCCAGTAACGACGTCTGATTTCCGCGAAGACTCTTTCTGCTCCTGCGTGATGTACATCCTCATCGTATTTCTTTATAATCAGCTCTGTGACCTTGTGTCGGCTGTTCAATACGATCGGGTATTTAATGTCATCCGGTAGATTGGGGGTTCTGCGTAGGCGGCCACCCACTCTGATGAGGGTGTGAGCGTCGCTCTCGGGGGCCAGGTGAATTAATCTGCTGTCGGATGGGACAGGCTTTCCTCCCTGTAGACAGGCCAATTCATCGGGGAACGAGTCTCTCTGGGCTCGCAGCAGTAGAAGCAATTCTGCTTCCTCGTAGTTAGCCGCTGACATATCAGCGGGGGACTTGCACTCCGGGTGGTACCGCAGGAATGTTCTTTGTTGTGCACTCTCTATGGACGTGCAATCGTTTATGTTAGGGTCGGTGGAGGCTACGGTGCTCAATCCACAGAACACAGACTTCTTAATTTCCACCTCCTCTGGACTGGCTTCCCTCGGGATAGGCATGGGCCACTGTCCTTCCGGGAGTCTTAGGAATGCGGGGCCGTCACTGTAGACATTGCGACGGGTGAGGTCATCCAGGGGCATCCCCCGGGTGATGACGTCAGCTGGGTTCTGTTTTGTATCAACGTAGCGCCACTCTGTTTCTCCGGTTAACTCTTCGGTTAAGTCTTGAATCTCGGTGACTCTGACTCCCACGAAGACTTTGTACTTGCATGAGTCCGATTTGATCCAGGCGAGTACCGTCGTGGAATCTGACCACAGGATTGTTCTAGACACCGGTATGGTGAGCTCACGTTGGATGAGCGTGGCTAGGTGCGCTCCGGCTAGGGCTGCGCAGAGCTCTAGACGTGGGATAGATTGTTGCTTGCGTGGGGCTACTCTCGAGCGGGCGAGGACAAATGCTGTGTAGATCTCTCCCCCTTGGTCTTGGGCCCGCAAGTAGGCTACTGATCCGTATGCGACCTCTGAGGCGTCACTGAAGACGTGCAAGTCCATTTTACATGTCTCTGGCCTCACCGTGGGTGGGAAGTAGCTTCGGCGCATATTAACGCCTGGGAGTGAGTGGAGCTCCATCTCCCACTCTCTCCAGGTGGATGCAAGGTGTGCGGGAATGGGGTCGTCCCAGCCCTGGTCCTTGTCCCACAATGCTCGTACAATCATTTTTGCCCTGGTGGTGTACGGTAGAATACATCCTAGCGGGTCATATTGTCGGGCGAGTGTTGTGTACACACTCCGTCTGGTGGTCGGCGCCGCCGCCGGCCTTCCCTGCTCCGTAGTCAGGGGCTTGTGTCTGTAGTGAAGCGAATCTGTTTTGAATCGCCACACCAATCCCAGGGTCATCTCCTGGGCTTCTCCCGGGATTGTAGCCATCCAGGTCTCGCTGCTGGCTGCCTTGTCCTCGGAGGAGAGGCTGCGCAGTACTTGCGGATCGCTGCTGGCCCACTGCCTGAGATCAAAGCCGCCTTTGATCAATGAGGCGCGGAGTTTAATCAGGAGAGCCTCGGCTTCTTCCTGGGTTGAAAGGCTTTGTAGACAGTTGTCTACGTAGAAGCTGTTCTTTACGCTGTGTCGGACCTCTTCGTCCGCTGCTGGGTCTTCTGCTACATGTTTCTGTAGTGCAAATGTCGCACAGCAGGGGCTGCACGTCGTTCCGAAGGGGAGGACTTCCCATTGGTAGATGGCTGGGTGCTCATCTCCTGGCTTCTCTCTCCATAGGAACCGTAACAGGGGCTTGTCCGCCTCTACTAATCTCACCTGCAGGAACATTCCTTTAATGTCCCCGCTGATGGCCACCTTTTCCTGGCGGAAGCGGAGTAGAACGCCGAGTAGGGAGGGGCCGAGTGTGGGACCGGGCAGTAACTCTTTATTCAGATTTTGGGATCCGATCTGGTAGCTGCAGTTAAATACTATGCGGTCTTTACCGTTGTGATGGACCTTGTGGTGGGGCACGTACCACGATTCAGTGGTCTGGTCAGCCTCTTTAATGTCCATCTTTGTGACGTGTCCCGCTGTGATGAGCTTCTCAATCTCAGCGCGGTATACACTCTCTTGGGCGGGGTTCTTGGCTAAGCGCCGCTCCGTGTTCAGCAGGTACCGTTCTATGGCGTCTGTCTTGGCGTGGAAAGTAGGCATTCCTTCTCGCCGCAGGAGTGGCGTGGCGTATCTCAACACGCCGTTGACCGGGACTCTCTTGGTCCCTGTCTCGAGGAGGTGAATGGCGTAAATGTCATCTTTAGAGCGAATGTCTTTCTTTCCATTCTTAAAGGGCATTTGTTCCAAGCTCCATAGCCGCTCTACGTGTTGCAGGAGTGCGGTTTCTCCCTCTGTAACTCGGGAGTGGAGACATCTAGTGGCTGTACTTCGGTTGAGAGATTTGGCGAGCGGGCCTTGGAGAGTCCATCCCAAACGGGTCTCGACTGCTGCAGGACAGCCTCGGGGTCCGGTATGAACCCGGTCTATCGGGACAATGAGGTCTGCATGGTCGGAGCCTATCAACAGGGTCGGCATAGCATTGTCTATGAGCGGGATCGGTAACTTGCGCAGATGTGCATATTTCTCCATCAGCTTGGCGACGGGGTATGTGTACCGCGACAGTCCTATTTCTTGGCTGGTGAAAGCGTCTGCAATCTGGTACCGTCGCTCAGGCTGGCCGCTTGCTGCGATAGAGAATGAGACATTCTCGCCCTTTATCGTCTTCAAATCTCGTCTTATTGTCCGAATTGTCATTTGGGTTTCGCTTCCCCGCAGCCCTAGCTGGGCCGCAGCGGAGGCGAGCAGCAGGGTCTTCTCTGACCCGTCATCGAGGACGGCGTAAGTGTCCAGGACTTTATTCTGGTAGCTTAGTGTCACACGCACTACTTTTAGGAGTACTCGGGCTCCACTGCTGCTGGCGGGATCGATGTACATGACGCTCGCTTTGCGGCTGGATGGTGCAGGTGAAGGGCGCCGTCTGTTACTGTCGTGAAGTATGTCCAGATGGGCTCCATCGCACTTGGTGCACCTTTTCTTTAAGCGGCATTCGGCTGCCATGTGTGAGCGCGCACAGCGAAAACAGCGCTTGTTGGACTTTATCCATTGACCTGCTTCCTCCGCGTTCAGCTTGGGGAAGGAGTCACATTGCGCTAGCCAGTGTTCTTTCTCACAGTAGGGGCACACTATCTTCCACTTCTCCGTTCTGGAGGGGGTACTGTGGCTCCTGCTGCTCGGTACTGACTCCGATTGGTGCATCACAGTCACCGATCTTCTTCCATCATTTAGTCGTCTGGTTCCTTCTCTGGAGCCAGGGGTGCTCCGTCCGAATGTATCTAGCCGTAGGCTGCTGACTTCTCTCGCCAGGAAGTCTGCTAGATCGAGGAGGTTCGGTTCGGGGCCATTCGGGTCTCTGTGGTCCCTCTGCCGCCTAAAGCGCTCCTGACGAGCGGGCGGCAGCTTCTCCAGGATCCTTTCCACATTTGAGTTGGCATAAAGTTCATGCTTCCCCTTCTCTCTTTGCGCTCCCAACATCCCTACCAGGGACTGCACTCTGATGGACAGGTCGTCCAGTGCTCGATTGTCTATTGCTGGGGGTAAGCGGTCGATGTGTCGGATCTCCTGGATCACGTAATCCCATATGCGCCCATACCTCTGGTCCAATGCTTGTATGGGGTGGTGGAAGTCGCGTAGGCGAGCGCTATATTATGTGCGCGGGGCACCTTTAAGTGCTGCAGTAGGATGGCGTATTTGTGGCGTTCATCCAATACATCCACCAACATGGTCTCCAGACACATGCGGAGTTCTGTATACTGGGCCCGGTTCTCTTGGGTGAAGTCGGGTACCATAGGCGTGCCAATGTATGACGCTGACTGTGGATACATCGGCGAGCGTTGGGGGAGAGGCCTCCTAGGCGAGTCTCCTCCCGCTCCTTGGTATGGGCTGGTACCGGCAGTGTACCATGGCCCGCTTGTCCAGCTGCTGCTCCTCGGTGCGGGTCGTGCGTCGTGCTCACCCGTGTATAGAGTCGGGGGTCTGTAGCGCAGCTCCGCGGGAGTATAGCCTGGGCTGTACCGGACCTCCTGGTCCGGTAGAGTACTGTGCTGTCTTCGGGCGTGGTTCTCCTCCTCTTCCTCTTCGTCTTCAGTTAGGTCATCCAGTGCTTGTAGTCTCTGGTTTAGCCTCTCCACAGGATATGCTGCTCCTTCCCGGTTGCTAGGTCTCGCTTGGACCGGTGGGGGGAGGTGGTCTGTGGGGGGTATAGACCTTGTCTGTTGGTCAAGTTCAGGGTTGTTTACTCGGCTAGGGGATGCCGCCCTGGAGGTGTGTCTAGACGAGTTCCTGGAGCCTCTGGCGGAGGGAGAGGGTGTTGTCCGTCTGATCAGCTGTTCTATTAGTTGCGCTTGCTGTCTGTCGCGCTCTGCGTCCCGTAGAGCACCAGCAGCTGCTCGCTGGCTGTCTGCTCGGTCTCGGGCCACATTCTCTTCCATCTGAATGCGTCTTATTTCCAGGCGTACGTGCTCTTCTTCGCTCCGTTGCTGTATCTGCAATCGATCGCGTTCACCCTGGAGTCGATCGCGTTCACCCTGGAGTCTATCGCGTTCAGTAGAGACTTTCAGGCTGACGAGGAATGCCTGCTGTAGGGTCCTCTCTGCCTCGCTGGGAGAAGGCGGTTGTATAGGGGAGCCTTCCCTCTGGGTACTCCTTGCGGAGCCTTGGAGCTCTATCTCCACGGTGCTCTCCCCGTCTTCTTCCGTGCCGAGTTCTCTCTCGGTAGCGTTGTATTCCTCCCGGGACTCATCGGGGACTACTTCTTCAGTACTGGCGGGGTGTGAAGTCATGTCTGGTTCCCACTGGTCCCCACCGTGAACTTGGTCAGTTACATTAGAGCCCGTAGGGGCCTCTATGGTCGGGGTAGTCTGGGCGTTGGGGTTAGACATACTTTTACTTTCTAGTTTTACCGCGTTTACTGTTAGTAGAAGACTAGGTTGTTGACTGACAGCGTAAGCCTCTAAGTACTGAGGGAGCCGTCGTTCGCGCTGCGGGCGTTGGTTAGGAGGATCGTTTCGTGGAGTGTTCATCATAGGCCATTTCAATATTAATAACACTATATTAATATTACACTAATTACCCTCCGGCTCGAAGGACCAATTGTAACTGAGGGGTACAATTCCCTGACTGTATTACTAGATATGATACTTACTACCACTACCTTTGTACTTAATATTCGGCCACCCAGTACACGGCATAAATATATTATCATGAACACTCTCACGTAGATGAAACGGATCCAACACAAATGTACGAATTAGAAACAAGTCTTTATTGCCTACACAGCGATGGTGTGTAGACTAAACACTTAATCACTTAATTACATTTATGAATTGAAATAGTATGCACTTTTATGGCAAGGAGTATTCGTCGGTATATCAATAGATAATGTCCAATCTCTGAAGGCGCAGGTGGTAAATATACGACCTGGAATAGTTAAGGAATAACAGCAATGATACTTTAATGATTATAGGCTGGATACACTAGAGGGGGTTAATCCGGTCGCTTGTAAGCCGACAGGAGTAGGAGGGGGGGGGGGTAGAATCCAGCTGCCTCGTCCGGCCAAGGGTATCCCAGGAGAACCCACTGTAGTGACGTTCAATGCGCCGGCGATCCTTGGACCACAGATGAAAGCAGGTGGACTCTTTGTGGGCCGGCTCTCTCCGGTCCACGGGGGAGAGATGTGGAGAGACCTCGTCTTGCAGAGCGTCTCCTCACCTTGTGTCCACTCCAGGGGGGGGGGTTCCAACACACGGTAGTGTCGGGGGTCTTTATCCATAGAATAATCAAAGTATCCAAAGCATAATCCGTGCCTGGGAAGGCGGGCTGTCGTCGGTAGAATAATCCGGTATACAGGTCCACTCGCTCGTCGGCTCTGGGGCTCCTCGGGTGCAGCTTCACATAGGGTCAACCACCCTGGGTAAGCAGCCAGTTCTCTGCCCGAAACGATGGGGTACTGACTACGGTAGTATTCTCACCGCACGAAGCACTATATATTAACAGACTATTATTAGCTTAATAGACTACGTCCAACTCGACGATATAGTGCCAAATATGACTATTCAAATATTAATATACACGATGTCTCAATACCGATGGTAGGCGAACTTGGCCTTACTCCCACACGTGTCATCGCGGGGAGGCTTTACGTCTGTGACTCTATTGGAGGGTAAGAAACTGGACTGAAAAGAAAGTCCTACTTTAGTAGCGCAGTATATATACGCACTATGAACAAATAGTCCCATTAGTGGTGCGGTAGCCAAATTCCTACGCGGAACTAGGACTTGTTCGTACATGTCGAGCGGTACGTTTGAACTGGGTCTGAGGGGTATGGCAGCCTGGCACCAAGGTCTCGACCAATAGTAGAATGGAGACTATTATGGGATGTTCAGTAGGCTAGAATGGATATTCAATGCATATTGTACAAGGAATATACAAGGGATATCAGGGAATATTAGAGAATATACAAATACAATTAAATATATATATATAAATAAATATATATATTCGGTTTAATCTGGCCCTTCACAACAGAACATATTCTGATTTAAATTGCGTATTTATTTTTTAACCTAGGGGAATCTGAGTCGGCGGCACAAGTAATAAACAGGAAGGGTGCAGCACTCACTGTCGATCTGTGAATGGAGAAATAACTTAATAAGACAGTCACATTATGTCTGGCCTTGCTCACCTGGCAGCGATTTATTTGAAAATATTAAATAACAGTAACAGCAGCCAGTGTAACAGTGTCAACAACACTAACAGGATACTGTGTTTTGTAAACAAACAAACACAGTAGTAGTTGAACTTGAGTAGATAATAGTACAGTACAATAGTGTATAGTACACACAGTAGCAATCTGATTGCAATCTGCTTGCATAAACATAAAATGATAAATCACATTTTGAGGTTGTTGTGTAAAGTGCCACATGGTGATGGAAGGTCTGGTTAGGGGTTAGATTTAGAGGTGGTCTAGGTTTGGTTAGGGGTTAGAGTTAGAGATGGTCTAGAGGTCTGGTTATGGCCTCTATTAACCAGACCTAGACCACCTCTGACTCTAACCCCTAACCAGACCAAGACCGCCTCTCTGACTCTAACCCCTAACCAGACCTAGACCACCTAGGCTCTTACTCTAACCCCTAAGTTAAGTTTGGTGATGGTCATTGGTCAGTGCTGGGCTGCTGCTGGCAGCGGTTTATTCTATAACAACATGATACTGTAAACTAAACACAGTAGTACACACTGATTGTAATCTGCTTGCATAAAAACATACATTCTGAGGTCAGTGTACTGTTAAAGTGCCACATGGAAGAGGTCTGGTTAGTGGTTAGAGTTAGAGGTGGTCTAGGTCTGGTTAGGGGTTAGAGTTAGAGGTGGTCTAGGTCTGGTTATGGCCTCTATTAACCAGACCTAGACCACCTCTGACTCTAACCCCTAACCAGACCTAGACCACCTAGGCTCTGACTCTAACACCTAAGTTAAGTTTGGTGATGGTCATTGGTCAGTGCTGGGCTGTTGCTGGCAGCAGTTTATTCTATAACAACATGATACTGTAAACTAAATACAGTAGTACTAGTAGTACACACTGATTGCAATCTGCTTGCATAAAAATATACATTCTGAGGTCAGTGTACTGTTAAAGTGCCACATGGAAGTGGTCTGGTTAGTGGTTAGAGTTAGAGGTGGTCTAGGTCTGGTTAGGGGTTAGAGTTAGAGGTGGTCTAGGTCTGGTTATGGCCTCTATTAACCAGACCTAGACCACCTCTGACTCTAACCCCTAACCAGACCTAGACCACCTAGGCTCTGACTCTAACACCTAAGTTAAGTTTGGTGATGGTCATTGGTCAGTGCTGGGCTGCTGCTGGCAGCGGTTTATTCTATAACAACATGATACTGTAAACTAAATACAGTAGTACTAGTAGTACACACTGATTGCAATCTGCTTGCATAAAAATATACATTCTGAGGTCAGTGTACTGTTAAAGTGCCACATGGAAGAGGTCTGGTTAGTGGTTAGAGTTAGAGGTGGTCTAGGTCTGGTTAGGGGTTAGAGTTAGAGGTGGTCTAGGTCTGGTTATGGCCTCTATTAACCAGACCTAGACCACCTCTGACTCTAACCCCTAACCAGACCTAGACCACCTCTAACTCTAACCCCTAAGTTACGGTTGGTGATGGTCAGTGCTGTATTCTATAACAGTGTAAACGTCCGTGCGGAACCAAAGTGCTCAACCATAATATACTATAATGTGTATATGTACTGTATATCACTTTATATACATGCCAACACTAATTTATTAATCATATTGTAAATAAGCTGTGTATACCTACTATGGGGTGCTCTTTGCCATGTGTGTATGGATATATATATATATATATATATATATATATATATATATATATATATATATATATATATATATATATATATATATACACACACACACATACATATCCATGGCAAAGAGCACCCCAGTTGGTGTACAGCTTATTATTTATAATATGATACAGTATTTATGGGATAAATATATATGCGTGTGTGTATATGTGTATGTATACAGTATATACAGAACAATGCTATAAACATCATGTATGAATATGTATCATGTATGAATATGTGCAGGTATATATGTGTATAAAAAATGGGAGTCTTCAGGCGTAGGCCCGGCAAGCTATATAGTGCTTCTCCCTAGCCCTTTTCGGACAATGCTGCAACAGCAGCTGGTAAAACTTGCGATTTATGACCATTGTCATGTGTCCAATATAAAAATTAACTGAACTGAAAACAAGAATATTATTCATCCTCTTTCTTCCAGTGCTGCTGTATCTTGTTTCGCTTCATTTTAGTCCTGATGGCTCTGGATTCTCTGTAATACACACAAACAGAAATACTATTTCAATCAACCTCATGGAGAAATAAAGAAGAAATTGCATCAGATTGATGTCCAAATCTTCAGAATTTGGACATGAGACCATTCTGATCTTGTGAGCTCACGTTTCACTGCCCACATCATTCTGGCAAATCTCCATAGAGAGAAGTTTGTAATCTACGAGAAGAGGTGGTTTAGGTGTGACAACAGTGAGAAGCAACTGTTCATTTCAAAACACCAATGGCGGAGGTTAGCGTAGATGCTGCTATTAACATTAGTTATATCTGAAATGAAATGAGTTTCTTAATTGGAAGAGCAAAGAACAGCACTGAAGGTTTTTTTTCCTGTGGAAACTGTATTCGCTTTACTCCCGACCTTGTGGTGGAAAGAATTAGATTTACCTGAATAGAGGTTGATCCGATCACCTGCCAAATAGTTTTGAAAAAAGGGACATGAAATAAATCACAAGTAATCAAATGAATTAACAGCAAACTCACCAGTCATTACAGCCAGTCATGCTCTGATATCTTCGATATGAGTGACAGGACCTTGGGATTGACTGCGAGACACTTCTTATTGCCTTGTTTGTGGACTTTTGAGCCCTTGTCCGGATTTATCTTGAACATGCATCTGTAGAGGAGTGGTACATAAAAGGATTGACATCGTTATCAAATGGTGTACATTTACACAATTCCGTTCATTCTCACATTGGTGGGCCTTGGCTGCATACCGTGATACTGCTATAGCCTATGTGTGTGCTGCTCTCAATGAATGTTTGAAAGAATGGACTCTGTCACTCATGCCCTGCCTTCTGCACTGCATTGATTCACTCTCAAACTGCTACAAGGACTTTATGATTAAAAGTTCATTATGCTGCGGTTAGGTGGCCGAGCGGAGATTGCGTTCGTCACCAACCCCGGAGCTGTGAGCTGGATTCGCCTGTTCGAATCCAGCTCACAGCTCCGGGGTTGTCACCAGCTTGGCTGGCCGTCTGCACTAATACAATTGGCTGTATTAGAGGGTGGGAGAAGCTGGCGGGGTGGGTCCGGGTCGTTGTAAACAGCGACTCCTACAGTTCGGTCGGGGCGCCTGCTAAGCGCGGATAGGACTTGAGGGGGATAGTGTGATCCTCCCACACGCTACGCCCTCTCGATGAGAATCCGCGCTGCCAGGTGAAAAGAAGCGGTGATTGGCTGGACGTGTGTCGGAGGAAGCACGTGGTAGCCTCCACTCTCCCAGATGATCTGACTGTGGGGGGTAAGTGCGCAGCGACCAGGAAGGGACTGGGAATTGGCATACGACTAACATTGGGATGGGAGAAAATCGGAGGAAAATGGAGGAAAAAAAAAAAAAAAAAAAAAAAAAAAAGTTCATTATGCTGGTAAATGAATAAAAAGATGAAAAAAATATACAATTACCTTTGAAGAAACTCCATTGTTGCACCCAGCTCTACAGGATAGTCGATGTTGAGGGCATAATAGATCATGAACATGGCATTGACTGCTTCAGTGAACGTTGAGACTCCATCATTGACCACCACCTGGTCCACTGCTACCATGAAGACAGATGCAGTCAGTGGGCTTTGTCCTGTGAAGGTATGACAGACACACGCGCACACACAGAAAAATAGACAAAACTGAGCTGACAAGTTTTAACATTAGCCAAAATGCGGGCGGCTAGGTGGCGCAGTGGGCAAGGCGTTCGCCACCAATGCAGGAGATGCTGGGTTCGAGCCCAGCTCTCGGCGTTGCTACCAGCTTGGCTGGTTGTTCATACTAATACAATTGGCAGTATTAGGGGGTGGGAAGCTGGTGGGTGGGGATTGGACGTTGTGGACAGCGACTCCTACAGGTCGGTTGGTGCGCCTGCGCAGTAGAATCAGGAAGCAACGAGGGCGGCGTGTCTCTCCCACGCAGACCCTCGCCGCTGAGAGATCACGCTGTGCAGGTGAAAAGATGCGACGGCTGCCTCCTTGAGTACCGGAGGGGACACGTGATGCAAGGCTTCGTCCACATTGCAGCCGGCTTGTGGGAGGCATGGCCTAACAGCGTTCGAGACAGGGGAGGGTAGGGGGAAGGGTAGGGTAATTGGACAATACGAAATTGGGGACGGGATAAAAATAGAAAAATGGGGAGAAAAAGTAGATAAAAAAAAACATTTATTTTCCGATAATTCACCGCTGTCATGGGCAACGCGCAATAATGACCGCTGTCAGGGGCAACAGAGCACTATTGACCAATCACAATCAAGCATTTTGATCGCAGTCACGAAAGCTAAGCATTACCATTATGCACAACTGCACTACATCAGTGCAATCAAGTCCACACACCTGCCGGGTGCCGGCGATGACAGAGGAGCCACAGAACAACTGAGTCTGCATTTGATCTCATCTTGTCGATGGTGTAAAATGAATTAGGTATATTGTTAGTAAGTTAGCCATGTAATAAGCGGGATAATGTATAGCTATACTCTGTCAATGTCGCAAAATAATTGACCTTCACTGGGTTTAGAACACCTCGGCTGTGCCTCTGTGTTCCAGAACGCAGTGTCTGTCAATTATTTTGCGACAATGACAAGAGTATAGCTATACATTATCCTTTACTTAACTTACCACACAGCAATATGCATGGGGTTGTGGGAAGATCCTGAGAGTTCACATCTGCTGCAAGACAGGTATCGTCAACATTTATGAGCATCTTGTTTTGGTCTTCTTTGAAGTGAGCTAAAAGCAGTAACACAGTCCCAACGGAGTCATCACAACCCGCAGCCTGGATTTGAGGTTGGAGTTTTCCTGCAACACTATCTCTTTCCGGGCGCAGACACTTGAAAAATCCCAGGACTCTTTTGTATTTTACATTCATGGCCTCTTGGAATTCTTAATTTATCTGGACCCCAGTCAGTTCATTGAAATGAGCCTTCAAGCCAGTTGTGTTGAAAAGATAGGGCCATTCTTTTTTCAAAGTCCGTGTGTCTTTCTCATCTAGGACATCTCTTCTCTGGGAGGCAAACGTGTTAGTCATCAATGCTTCTATTTTCTTCTCATCTTTCTCATTTTCCTCAAACATTTTATGTAGGTCCTCTTTCATCTTCCTCTGTGATTCGTCATTTGCAGCACGCAGTTGAGGTTCTGGGTTCACACATCCATAAGACATTTTCCTTTGTGTCTTTCCCTTGTCAACACTGCTGGGAGTCATCGTTGGTGGACCTATCCTTTTGTGGTTGTCCACTCTGCATTGTAGTTGTTTTGCTAGAGAATCGTAGCCACTACCTATGACTTGATCCTCAATCACATCCTTGAATGACTTAGGATAATCTTGTACCATCTTGCGGGCAATTTCATTCAAATGTTTCTTTTTAGGATGTTTGCAGACAACCAGGATTTCTGCAGAAATCAACCTGATTATTTCTCTTCTATCCCTCGCCGTTGGCCGCTCTTTATTCTCCAATATCTTTTGTATATTCGACGGCATGATGTTCCACTGTATCTTGAAACTGAAGTGCCAGTTATTGTCCAGTGCTGCTGTTCCCTTCTCACGGCTGATGGAGCACTCATTGGTGGAGGACAATGAGGACATCGGCAGACCTGGAATACAGTAAGCCATAATTAGCACAGATATGAGAGATTGGTTGTTTTGCCTCTGAGACAATATCATTTATATTTTAAATGAAACAATGAACTATGAGGTAAAAGTTCAGAATGTCTGCTTTCAATTCATGTGTTGTTTTTTAACATACATTGAACCATTTTAGAATAGTGCCATTCTGTATGACAGGTGTTTATTTTTTTTAAACACATTTACATAGTCAGTAAGAACAGTTTTGGGCCGACCATTTACCAATTTAATTCAACATCCCCAACAGTATACATGGTAAATGTACGCACGTTTATTTGTGATGGGGCATAGTCTTGGCGTGAACGGAGGTGACAAGGAGCTTGTAGGCGAGCAGGAGTCAAACAGCGCATCCGCATTTCTGTCTGGAGTGTTGTTGGGAAAGTCTGTAGAGGGGTCCAAAATGGTAGTGAATGATAACGTTATTTTCAAAACAGGCACAGAGGAGTATTATCATATTGTTTGGACCACCACCTCTGCAAGTACACTACTCAGTGCGACCATGGTTGGATGTTAACAGTGAAGACGGCAACAAATTGAGCCCACAATATGAAACTCAAATTTGAAGCTTAAATCAGTGTATTTAAGGGGGGTAGGCTCCCAGATTTCTATGTCCTTTTTATTATAATCTCTGCATTTGTCATAATGTCTCGATGGTAATCAATAGATTATGATGATAGGTGCATTCTGGTTCGGCTTCTGACGCACAACTAGGCCGTCCAATTAAACCTGCTGGTTTGAGTTTTGATTGGGTGGAGGTAAATCTTCCCCTGACCCCTTATCCATTATGGATTTTGATTTGACATCATAATTTATTGATTACCATCGAGACATGACAAATGCAGAGGTTATAACCAAAAAAAAGTACACAGTACATTTCACAGAGTAAATTCTACTCAAACTGAGTACATTTGACTCAAACTGAGTAAGATTTTACCCAAACCAGTTTGAGTAAAATGTACTCAGTTTGAGTACAATTTACTCTGTGAAATGTACTGTGTATATCTGGGAGCCTACCCCCCCCCCTTAATAGGAGAACCCATTAGAACCCTAATACTTGAACTCATTCCATGTGTACCTCATTAAGGCAGCAGCTAATTATGTAATGAGCACAGTGCAATCTCCTTTCTGGTCGTAACAGACCTCTCAAGTATTGTCATTTGAAAGGAAAGTGTGCACAATGGTTTTACTTACTGCTGCTAGAAGAAAAAATGCCTGAACTGGCAGGAAAGGCTGTAGACGGGCTACTGGAATCTTCTTCCGATTCTCTGCGGTTGTAACCTAAAGATAGATACTTTATTAATCCCATTTTGTTAAACAAAAGTCAGTTTGACATACACTCTACTATATAAAAATGAAGACATGCTCAAATAGAGTGACAGTCAATGTTTCACTTACGCTTGGCATGAGCAATGAACTTTCTGGATTCCACCGGCTTCAGTACACCTTCAAGTTCATGCGGTTGCAAAAACTGTAGATCGTCCACACTAGTCACTCCGAGGCCATCAAGTAAATCCAGTAGTAAAGGTTGTAGTCCAGAGCCTGGAAGCACTGCATTTATGTAACTGCCCAGGTCACCCATGACTACAAAGAAAGATAAACACAGCTTGAGCCCAGATTTAGCTAAAAGCTAGCAGGTGAAAAGATGCGACAGGCTGTCTCCACATGTATCAGAGGGGACATGTGATGCAAGGCTTCGATCCTCCCTACAACCGACCAGTGGGGGGCATATGCGAGCAACAATCAGGACAGGGGAGGGAGAATTGGCACAAGAGGTAAATTGGGATGGGGAGAAAAATCACAGAAAAGGCAGAAAAAGTAGATACAAAAAAAAAAAAATAAAAACAGTAATGAAAGCTGTTTAGGATGGTAGTTCAATGCTAAATAAATACGGCTGTTTTTATTGGCTCACCTGGGGTGGCATTGGCTGAGGGGCACAGCTGTTTGATGCCAGCTCCTCCTTGCAGTGTGTGGAAGTGTGTGAAGACACTGAACGCCCAACTGCTGACACCTATCCTGCCACTTTGCCTGAGTCTGTCCTCAGTGTGTGTGTGTGTGTGTGTGTGTGTGTGTGTGTGTGTGTGTGTGTGTGTGTGTGTGTGTGTGTGTGTGTGTGTGTGTGTGTGTATGAGAATGATTTGGATGCCTATACTACATGTTATATATGCCTCGTGCAGCAATTTAGAATTTAGAATGTATGTACCCAATCAATTATGAATCGAATCATTACTCCCAAGAATCAAGATCAAATATAACTGAGATTCCCATCCCCTCCCCAACTAATCAGCCACCCCATATATCGTCAGTAGCGAATTCAGTAAGCTACTGATCCAGAACACTGTGTTTAAGGGACAGGACTGTCATTCCACATAGACTATATGCAGCTAGTGGATAAAAGTCCAAACACTGTTCAGCATTGATGCAAACCATTTGTCTAGCTGCTTCTCCAAGGTTATAGAGGCCATACTCTGCCAGATAGGATGACGAGTGTGGTATCACCAGGAAGTACACACACTTGTTTTCCTTCATCAGAATGAGCTCAATTTGTCCAAATTCCACTGACTCTTCATTCTTAATGCATAGAAAATAGCCTTTCCTATACAGGGTACCCTTCCACTGCACTTCTGTGGACACCAACTCAGGATGTGGGAGCGAGCTTGCTTTAACCGCATCACGCACTTGGTCACTGTACAAGTCAGTGTGGTAAGGAAACATGTTTTTTACTTGCAAAGTTGCAGGAAAGAAAGAGCTGGAGTTCAGATATGACTGAAGCAGCTGATGATTGTTTGCAAGTGTCTTACACACATTTTTGAAGTTCTGTGTCCTCCTTATGCATCTTTTGAAGTATGAGTGTTTGCTCTCAAACCTCATCGTCCACAACCGTATGAGTGGACCAAGTTTCATGATCAAAGAGGGATAGTGGACGAGGTAGTGATGTTTTGGTTTGAGTTTCTCTGTGGGAAATAGTTGTTTCCTTGTTTCAAGATAATCTTGAATCTGAACATTGAGGACACAGATTTGAGGTACAGATATCTTGGGCGCACAGACCAACTCACAAAGCTCTTTCAGCAAGATCAGTAACTGCCACACTGGATCCTTAGTATCCGACATCTTATCCCCAATAATCACTGGTAGAAGTCTCAAAAGACACCAATTCTCAGCCGCCTGACCACCAATCTTCATACCACTTATACTTACTTCACAAGGAGCAGAACCAGCATCAGAACCCACATATTTGAACTGTGCGATTCGTCGGTTCAGCTGTGTGTATGTGAACCATTTCTTCACCTTTACAAAATACCTCAAGTAAAGGGTAAGGTCATAGGCTACTACGCCTTCAAACAAGTCATGGCCTATGCATGGTGGTAGCCCTGGCTGGCATACATGGAAATACTTAAGAGAGTTGAAAACAGAGTCAAACTTGAGTCCCTTTACATGTGTTGCCTCAGAGTCCTGTAGTTGTCGCAGTGCTTCCTTGTAGGTCTCAACTGTTCTTACCGGACACCGGTCTGTCGGGTTGTCCATTTTATTTGTAGGCACTAAGCAATACCTGCAGCAGTGACTAGCAGTACTGAAATTCTCAGTAAAGCCACCGATCGAGTGAGAGCCTAAATTGTCCCCCAGAATACATACGACTGTTGCCCGCACCACCTGGCCAGATGAAGTGACCAGTCCATGCCTCTCAAGTTCTCTAATATCTGACAGCATCCGTGCAAACAACTTTTCATGTGCAAAGTACTTAAAGTACCTCTCAGGACACAGAAGCAAAAGCTGCAAGTTGTCAACACTAGAACGATAGATTGCCTCGAAGTTGGCAAGTGTAAAGTAAACTCCTACAATTTTGTGCTTCTTCTTTGATGATCCAAGAGGGTTCACTACCTCAAATGCATCCTGGTACAAGATAAGCTTTAAGCTTATACCTGGCTCCATGAATAAGTCATTGGACTTGAAAACGGATCCATCGCAAATATCAGTGAACACATTAGTAGAAGCAGCATTATTTTGTGGCTTCACACACTGTTGCCACACAACTGGGTCTTTTAACATGGATCGTAAAGTATCCTGAAGTGGGATATATTGTGCATAGCACTCCCTTCTATTCTCGTCTGTGCCAAGATAAATAGCCTGTGGGTGCACATATGAAAAGTTCTTTTGGAAGAACATCTTTCTTCTGTGCCCAGTGGAAAGGTGAGAGCTGCACAGCGAATGCAAATCTGCTTCTCCCAAAATACTCAAAACACTGTCAATATCAGTCTCAGACAAGTTTGTTTTAGCTCCCATTAACTTTTTGAATTCCTTCTTAGTGTACCGATGACACGTATCATTCAAACTGTCAATTTCTTCAACAATAATCTGTATTGTTGATGATGGAATGAGGCATTTAGCCTGCAGACGCATGTAAAAAAGGCATAGATTTTTTTGATACAGGGCTCTCATTTCAGTGTCATCTGGCATGTCGTCAGATGAACTTGCTACATGACTTTCATCTAAATCCCTTTGCACCTCAGCGGAATCCTGAGTAGACTGCGATTGTGTAGGGCCAGGGGTTACAAACAACTCTGTTTGATTCATATGCAACCGTGCGATATGGCTAGTGAATGATGATTTTACTTTATAGGTTTTGTCACAATTTGCAAATGGACATTTTACTGTCTCTTTTTTCAATATATGCAATTTCAGATGTGCAATGACATCCCTGAGATTAGTATATTGCTCCTGACAACTTGCGGCCTCGCATTTGAATGAACATCCTATATAATTTCTTTGTGAAGCAGAGATGATCCTGTGGTCACGGTACATATGTTTTTTCAAAGCAGTATACTTCAGAAACTGATGTTTGCAGTCAGCCACACCACAAGGGAATTGCTTGTTTGCTTCATGTCTATGAAGTAACTGATGGTCAACATAACGTTTAAGCGATTTGAATGACAGGCCACAGGACTTACATTTACATGTATGACCAGGCATTTTTCAGAAGTTAAGTATTCCCTCAAATCTCATGTTACATCTAACAATTCCAGGAAGTTCTGTGTGTGTGCATGTGTATATAACCTGTCCTAAATCTGCAGATAGGCTAAATGTTGCAACTGATGAAGCGGAACTGCAATCCAAACTGTTGAGACAAAATAAGTGGAAGTGAAGCACAAATAAACTTCAAAAAAGGTTATTTCTAGTGCCGTCAGGCAATTAAAAAAATTAATTTAATTAATCGCATTTTAACCGCATAACCATTTTAGGCCTGATATTTTATATTCTATAATCATATTTCAAATTGCATGCGTCCGGATGGCAGAATTCAGTACTGTATCTACAAAACCTTCTGTTGTATTTTTGTTCAATAAACAATGTGGACTAGGCCAACAGTGACTTTCATGAAGAATGGGGGAAAAAAGTATTGAAATTGACCCAGTTTTAGCGTTTTTATCAAACATTTTGTCTGCCCAACACAATCACCGCACGTGCATATTTTAATCAATGGTTCATATGTAATCGAAATGATCGTCACAACAGGTGCAGGGCACCAGGGGGCGCTGAGAGTCACACACAGCTAGTGGCAGGCACTGATATATGCTTGCTACTACTAGCCGAATGAAAATGTGTCTGTTTCACCTAACACTATTGCTCCGTGATTATAGCCACCCATCTCTAAAGCCACAACCACGTTACCATATTTGTAATAATGTAAATCATTGTGTCGTTGTACACATATTGTGTTTATAACGTTAGTAGCTAACATAGCTTAGCTTGGTAGCTATTGTGCTAACAAAATATCCCGACATCCGGCTCGCTGGCCGGCATGAACGGCCGACCCAAAATGGTTCTCTCCTCTCTGTACACCCCGTCCCCACGGGTACCCTGCCGGGGGGCCATGGACGCGACAACGGCGACAATGGTGGCAGCCTGTAGGGCATAGGTGTCAAACTCACGGCCCGCGGGCCAAATCCGGCCCGCCACGTCATTTGATGTGGCCCCCCAAGAGCTCAGGTAAATTTTTTTTTTTTTTTTTTTTTTACATTAATATTGGGTTAAAAAATAGCAGTGTTAAAATAATTGTGGGTTAATGCGTTAATAAAGCTTTAACTTTGACAGCCTTAGTTATTACACATTCTTACACATACATGTATGTTGAACATCTGAGGTAACAAAGGAAAAAAGCCAAAAGCACTTACTCCTCAGACATTCTTTGACAATTTTACAGCCCAAAATACAAAAAAGATCCAGGCGGAATAGGTAACAAAGGGTTGAAGAAATATTGTCTGAACTGTCAGATGCAAACTGGCTGTGTGACATAACCGAGCATCTCGCTCAATGGAATAAGAAGCTGTAGGGACGCAAACAAGTCCCACCCAAAACTTGACCAATATAGTTGTGAACTGAGACAACCCTTATTTTGTTATTTTTGAGTACAGTTACAGTTGTGTGTTCATGCAGACACATAATAGCAATTTCATTACGAATTGAAAATGGGGGACCCTGATGTAAACAAGTCGAAAGTCTTTCTCTGGTCTGCATCCCCTTAACAATTGTGTGTATTGAGCTGTACCCATTCTGCAATCTGTTAATTAAAGTTAATTAAACTATCTTCCATTAGTTGGATGTATGGCCTCTGCAAGGTTGTGTGCAGCCATTTGTTTTTGTAACATCTGCTACATCTGTCCCACGTGTTCTTTGCAGCTCACAGTTGTTAGTTCTGCCCCTCTTGACTGTGACAAAAAGGTTTTGAACAAACTTAATGTCATAGCTTGTATTTGATGATATTCTTCTTTGTTATTTACTTGAATGGTTTGATCATTGATTGGTGGAGTAATATGGGGTTCTGATAAACTAAAATTATTTGTTAAAATAACATAAGCTAACATATATTTTTACATTTATGCAAATGAATATGCAATATGTATAACTTGAATAAGTAATAAATACAGAAACATCATGTTTAACAATATGTAAATGTGTAGCTACATTTATTTTACATTACATTAACATTTATACGGTCTTTGGCCCTTTGAGGGCAACCATAATGCTGATGTGGCCCTCTGTGAAAATGAGTTTGACACCCCTGCTGTAGGGCATAGATATCTATAATAGAATATAGATGTCTATGCTGTAGGGTGCTCGAGCCCGTAAAGGCTAGTGGTTCACGATAGCTATGAGCTAACAACGGCCGCCGCTGTTGTCGCGTCCACAAGCTCCTCCGCAGGACACCCGCGAGGACGGGGGCACACAAAGAGGAGAGAACCATAGGCTAACGTCAGTGTAGTGGTCCTGACTGTAGGCAGCAGGGACGGCGGAGCTATATACTATATAGGCTAACTGTGATGCACCTAGTGGGCCACCATTGAACTAGTACTATGACCCGGACGGGCAAGGCATTTCCTGAAGTGACGTCACGGCCGTGCTAGCTTTTAGATTCGGCTCATTAATATACGTGCTGTATCCAACCAACTTACTGCTTATCTCTTACAGAATGACCTCCTAGACCCTAATCAGTCAGGCTTCAGGACTGGTCACTCCACAGAGACAGCCCTCATTGCGGTCACAGAGGCACTTCACTTAGCAAAAGCGAAAGGCCTCTCCTCTGTCCTGATTCTCCTAGATCTATCTGCAGCCTTCGACACAGTCAACCACCAGATCCTCCTTGCGGCCCTCGCAGGAATGGGAGTGGCTGGCTCTGCGCTGACATGGCTGTCATCATACCTCAATGACCGCTCCTACCAAGTGTCATGGAGAGGGACCCTGTCGGCCACCCGCCCCCTGCGGACGGGTGTCCCCCAGGGCTCGGTTTTAGGACCCCTTCTCTTCTCCCTCTACACTAAATCACTGGGTAACATTATCACGTCTCATGGCTTCTCCTACCATTGTTATGCCGACGATACTCAACTCTTCCTCTCCTTCCCTCCCTCAGATATCCACTTCTCTGAGCGGATCTCGGCCTGTCTGTCCGACATCTCCGCCTGGATGACGTCCAACCACCTCAAACTGAACCTAAGCAAAACAGAATTGCTCCACCTGCCGGCCAAATCCTCCCCCCTAACCGACCTTTCAATCACAGTCGAGAATGCAGCTGTGACTGCGTCCCCGACCGCCAAGAACCTTGGTGTTGTCCTCGACGACCAGTTGAACTTCTCTGCTCACATCGCAGCGACGACCAGAACCTGCCGATTCCTCCTGAGCAACGTCAGAAGGATCCGCCCCTTCCTGACAAAAGAAGCCACCCAACTCCTCGTCCAATCAACAGTCATCTCCCGCCTCGACTACTGCAATGCACTGCTCGCTGGCCTCCCGGCCACTGCCACTAAGCCTCTTCAACTCATTCAGAACGCAGCGGCCCGCCTGATCTCAAACCTACCGAAGTCGGCCCATGTCACCCCACTTCTTAGGGACCTGCACTGGCTCCCCATTGCTGCACGAATCCGCTTCAAGGCCCTCGACCTAGCATACCGTGCGGCAAAGGGAACCGCTCCCGCCTACCTCCGGTCAATGGTGTCTAACTACACACCCTCAAGACCCCTACGCTCTGCATCTTCTGGCCGCCTCAGACCTACTCCTATCCAAGCTCCGGGAGGGTCATCAAAGAGAAGTCGCCTATTCTCAGTCCTTGCCCCACAATGGTGGAATGAACTACCCACCCCAGTTAGGACAGCCGAATCACGTCCAATCTTTCGCCGTCGACTAAAGACGCACTTCTTCAACCATTATCTGAATTAAAAAAAAAAAAAAAAAAAAAAAAAAAAAAAAAAATCTAACCCTAACTAACCATACTGTCATGCACTTGTCCTAATAAACTAACCTACACTGTAGCACTCAACACTTTGATGAACATTGTTACTCAGCTGATAGAGTTGTGCCCTTCCTGATGGCTTGTCGTACAGAACTTGTAAGTCGCTTTGGATAAAAGCGTCAGCTAAATGACTAAATGTAAATGTAAATGTAAATGTAATATGCACCTGGCTGTAGTGACGTCGGCGTTTGATAAGCTTTTTTGATTCGCACGTGCATGTTATTCGTGCGTGGACCTTTTTAACTCTTTCAGAGTGGCATTTCCGGTGTCAAATGGAAAAAAATAAATAATGAAATTATATACCAATGATGTAAACTACCCATAATTGATCAGTAGGGTTTAACCTGGAGGTTGGGCTTTAATCATCTTTAGGATAGAGGGGGGTATCATGCACCCCCCGGAAATATACTTCTAACCAGTGTTTCTAGATTTGAAAAAAATTATAGGCTTATGTTAACAAGTTGTCAGAGTGTCCCATGTATCATTTATATGCAAATTAAGGACATGATTATCAAAAAACCGCAAACAAATCTGTTTAATATATCTCAGCCAATATTGCAGATAACTGAACCAATTTGGACAAGTCAATCAGGGCAAGCTTATTTGACGCATATCTCGCCTAGAAAGGCTTTCGAAATAGTGAAATGCCATTTGATGGTAGAAATTTGTTTGTTTTCACTCATAAGATGGCGGCGGTCATAAGATGGCGGCGGTCTCGTAACAATAACCTGCAAACCATCCACGTGGTACATACATGTACATAGGCTATACTATAGGTGGCAGTGAGATCCTGCTGTAACAACCTCTGTGGAAATATTATCACATTTAAAAAAAGATAAAATCTCCTAACACTTGGTTATAAGTTTAACCTTAACCTAAACAAACGTATTGCTGAAAATATACACTCTATGACTGCTGTCATATACTGCAGAGAACTCTTTCATGGCAAATAAGTAATCTGGTCTTTCCAAAGACATGCGGGACACGTGTGCACGAATACACCTTAAATGATTTTCGAATATAATGCAGCGTTTTGTTCATATTGATTCTACCAAGTGTATACTTTTTATTTCTGAATTTCCCATTCTTAATTCTTACAAGTGTGCATGAACACATTCATTGCTTTAGCTGCTTTGCACGAACAAACATGTACGCTAGCATATTGTTACGGTAAAATACGTGGAAATGTACATTTTAAGACAAGACGACAGTCGCAGATTTCTATTATATAATGACTATTTGAAAACAATGACTTAATATAAATGTCTTACTGGGTCGGGTCTTGCTGCTGTTCCTGTTTTTCAGGGCGGAAAAAGTTTATTTTTTTGTGTGATGAGGATTTATATAGAACCTCCCATGCGCAGAACAGCTTGCATAGGTATCTGTGTCTTTTGCCGGTAGCTAAATGACAATGTAATTATAATGTGATTGATTGATTGATTGATTGATTGATTGATTGATTGATTGATTGATTGATTGATTGATTGATTGATTGATTGATTGATTGATTGATTGATTGATTTAAAAGTTTATTAACAGATTGCAGAATGGGTACAGTGCAGTACAGCTCAATACATACAATTGTTAAGGGGATGCAGACCAGAGAAAGACTTCCCCCATTTTCAATTCATCATATGTACACGACTTACAGATAGACAGTACTGCTACATCTATACATTTATGACATACCAGATTTGCAAATACAGTACTGTTTGTGATACAAAAAGTGTCCAGAAAAAGAGTGTATATACATTTGACGTCGAAACTGTATACATTGGAGGAGGTTGGGTAGGTGGGGTGGGGTTGGGTGGGGTGGGGGGGGGGGGCTGTACATTGGAGGTGGGGGGGGGGTTGGGCAGGGGGGGGACAACTGGGTTAGGAAATGTTTCAACTCATTCAGAACGCAGCGGCCCGCCTGATCTCAAACCTACCGAAGTCGGCCCATGTCACCCCACTTCTTAGGGACCTGCACTGGCTCCCCATTGCTGCACGAATCCGCTTCAAGGCCCTCGACCTAGCATACCGTGCGGCAAAGGGAAGCGCTCCCGCCTACCTCCGGTCAATGGTTTCTAACTACACACCCTCAAGACCCCTACGCTCTGCATCTTCTGGCCGCCTCAGACCTACTCCTATCCAAGCTCCGGGAGGGTCATCAAAGAGAAGTCGCCTATTCTCAGTCCTTGCCCCAAAATGGTGGAATGAACTATACCCACCCCAGTTAGGACAGCCGAAACACGTCCAATCTTTCGCCGTCGACTAAAGACGCACTTCTTCAACCATTATCTGAATAAAAAAAATAAAATCAAACCCTAACTAACCGTACTGTCATGCACTTGTCCTAATAAACTAACCAGCACTCAACACTTTGATGAACATTGTTGCTCAGCTTGTGCCCTTCCTGATGGCTTGTCGTACAGAACATGTAAGTCGCTTTGGATAAAAGCGTCAGCTAAATGACTAAATGTAAATGTAAATGTAAATTTGTAGGGGCCATGTTTCGAATTGCAGTATCCCGTATAGGTGTTCTTTGAGGGTGTTTTTGAAAGTGGGTAGTGATTCACATTCCTTTACAGCTTTGGGTAGGGCGTTTGTTGTGAAGGATCAGATTAAACCGAATATATATATTTATTTATGGATATATATTTAATAGTATTTGTATATCGTTTGATATCCCTTGTATATTCCTTGTACATATACACTGAATATCCCTTTATTCTACTATAGCCCATAATAGTTCATTCTCTTATTGGACAAAAGGACCAGGCGCCAGGGACAAGCCCCTGGCGTTCAAGTTCAAAGGTACCGACGAGACATGCCTTTACTAGCCTTAGCTCCGCGCAGGAATACGGCTACCGAAAGCAGAGCGGCACTACTTGTCCACCGTGCATATAAATATGGCGCAAGAAATGTAGAATTCCTCTTAGTCCTTTACCCTTCTACCCAACTAAGTAACAAGACGTGAAGCCTCACCCCACGATACCGCGTGCGGTGTAGTACGGCCTGTTTGGCCTTAGAATAGAAGTGAGACCTTGTGCGAATTAATAGCTGAATTGCCAGAGTTTGGCACGTATTTCTATTAAGTAATAATAGTCTATTATGTATGGTGCATCGTTCGGTTAGAGTTCTAAAGTGAGCAGCACCCCCATCGTTTCCTCGCGTTATCTAGAGTCTTAACCAGGCTGGGCAGACCACGCGTGGTGCTTTCATCCGAGGAGTTCTGGGCGAGGACGAGTGGACCTGCACATTGGATTACCTACCCCGACGACTGCTGAGCCCTATACGGCATGGAATATCTATTTGCTTTGGTGCTTTGATTTGTGGAGCGGATAATCGCCAACACCGGTGAGTGTTGGATTTACCCCGAGAGGAGCCAAGGTGAGACGGCGCTCAGACCAGACTGAGGTCGCCTCGCTTCTTCTTCGTTGTGGACCGACAGCGACAGCTACAGCTATCGTCTACAAGAGAGCCCAAGTGTATTCATCTGTGGATCAAGGTTCCACGGGCACTGTTTTCTGTACCTGAATTCTCCCTGGAAATCGTTGACCAGACGGGATACAGCCGACGGCTCTCCTAACCCCCCTACTGGCTTACAACCGGCGGGACCCCTTCAGTATATTATCCAGCTATAATCATTAAGTGACCATCGCTATAATCCCCTAAGAGCCAGGTTGTATACTTGCTTCCTGTGTAACCAGAGATTGGACATTCAGTGTTGATTTGCATACGAGTACTCATTTGCCTTACAAGAGCATTCAATTCAAATCATAAATGTAATAAGTAATTATTATATGTACCTTTTGCTATATATTAAATATTTGACTATTACCTTTGTGTGGACCTGATTTCATATGTGGGAAAGTGTTCATCATACTTAGATATCGTGTACTGTATGGCCAGTAATTAAAGTACATAAAGCGGTAGTGGTTTAATGATACCATACTTATCAATACAGTCAGGGAATTGTACCCCTCAGTTACAGCGTTCCACATTGATGTGGCATAATTGCGAAACGTGTTTAGTTCATTGTTTGAGCCGAATCTGGGTTTAACATGATTTGTTGAGCTTCCTCTATAGTGGTTGTGCTATTCACTGACCTTTGGGAAGTATTTTGACATGTACATGGGTACCTTAGTCGTATAGTGTATCTTGTAGACCAGGCCCATTGCAAGTTGCTGTACTCTGTCGTCTACTCTAAGCCATCCTAGGTTGTCAAAGTGGGCAGGGGTGAGGTGGGTTCTGGGGGTAAGGTCAAGTAGTAGTCTGACCAGTTTGTTTTGTGATGTTTGTAATTTAGATTTAAGCGCCTATGAGGTGCTTTGGTACCATGAGGTGCACGCATAGTCGTAGTATATTGAATGAGGGCTCCTGCCAGAGTCTTCAGGGTATTCTTGTTTCTTGAGAGGAGATCCGGTACAAGAATCTAGTTCGTTAGTTGACTTTTTTTATTACATTGGATGCCATTTTGTCACAGGAAAGATTTGCCTCTAGGATGGAACCCAGGTAGGTAATTTCGTCTTTCCTTGTGACAATATTGTCACCCATGCACTGCAACTGAGAAGCCGTCGGTCTTGCTGAGTTTGTTATTTGAACCGAAGAGAATGGACTCTGTTTTGCCCATGTGTAATGATAGTTTGTTATCAGCGAGCCATATGCAGATTTTGCCTATATAGTTCCGAGCTGAGGGTTTTTTCAACCTGCAACTTGTTCTTGTCAGAGACCAGCATGGCTGAGTCGTCCGCAAACAGGAACAAGTTGCAGTCACAGGCTGACGACATGTAATTTGCATAAATTAGGAAGGGTAGCGGTCCTAGTATGCTTCCTTGTGGAACACCACAGCTCACTGTGAGGGGGGGGGATAGAGTATACAGTTTACCTCTACCATCTGTTCTCTCCCCTCCAGGTAGGATTGCATCCAGCTCACTGATAAGCTATCAAAATCAATTGCTTTTAGCTTGTCAATCAGAATGGAGTGATTGACAGTATCGAAGGCCTTTTGTAGGTCCAGCATGACCATGCCGCAGTATTTGCCCGCGTCCACCTCTTGTTTGATGTGGTCGTTCAAATAGAGGAGGCATGTGTCAGGGAGCAGCTAGCTATATAGCTTAGCACAAGGGCTGGAAGCAGTAGGGAGCAGCTAGCTATATAGCTTAGCACAAGGGCTGGAAGCAGTATAGGGACCAGCTAGCCTATAGCTTAGCACAATGGCTGGAAGCAGTAGGGAGCAGCTAGCTATAGCTTAGCACAATGGCTGGAAGCAGTATAAGGACCAGCTAGCTATAGCTTAGCACAAGGGCTGGAAGCAGTATAGGGACCAGCTAGCCTATAGCTTAGCACAAGGGCTGGAAGCAGTAGGGAGCAGCTAGCTATAGCTTAGCACAAGGGCTGGAAGCAGTATAGGGACCAGCTAGCCTATAGCTTAGCATAAGGGCTGGAAGCAGTAGGGAGCAGCTAGCTATAGCTTAGCACAAGGGCTGGAAGCAGTATAGGGACCAGCTAGCTATAGCTTAGCACAAGGGCTGGAAGCAGTATAGGGACCAGCTAGCCTATAGCTTAGCACAAGGGCTGGAAGCAGTAGGGATCAGCTAGCTATAGCTTAGCACAAGGGCTGGAAGCAGTATAGGGACCAGCTAGCCTATAGCTTAGCATAAGGGCTGGAAGCAGTAGGGAGCAGCTAGCTATAGCTTAGCACAAGGGCTGGAAGCAGTATAGGGACCAGCTAGCCTATAGCTTAGCACAAGGGCTGGAAGCAGTAGGGAGCAGCTAGCTATATAGCTTAGCACAAGGGCTGGAAGCAGTAGGGAGCAGCTAGCTATAGCTTAGCACAAGGGCTGGAAGCAGTATAGGGACCAGCTAGCCTATAGCTTAGCATAAGGGCTGGAAGCAGTAGGGAGCAGCTAGCTATATAGCTTAGCACAAGGGCTGGAAGCAGTAGGGAGCAGCTAGCTATATAGCTTAGCACAAGGGCTGGAAGCAGTAGGGAGCAGCTAGCTATAGCTTAGCACAAGGGCTGGAAGCAGTATAGGGACCAGCTAGCCTATAGCTTAGCACAAGGGCTGGAAGCAGTAGGGAGCAGCTAGCTATAGCTTAGCACAAGGGCTGGAAGCAGTATAGGGACCAGCTAGCTATAGCTTAGCACAAGGGCTGGAAGCAGTATAGGGACCAGCTAGCCTATAGCTTAGCACAAGGGCTGGAAGCAGTAGGGAGCAGCTAGCTATAGCTTAGCACAAGGGCTGGAAGCAGTATAGGGACCAGCTAGCCTATAGCTTAGCACAAGGGCTGGAAGCAGTAGGGAGCAGCTAGCTATATAGCTTAGCACAAGGGCTGGAAGCAGTAGGGAGCAGCTAGCTATAGCGTAGCACAAGGGCTGGAAGCAGTATAGGGACCAGCTAGCCTATAGCTTAGCACAAGGGCTGGAAGCAGTAGGGAGCAGCTAGCTATATAGCTTAGCACAAGGGCTGGAAGCAGTAGGGAGCAGCTAGCTATAGCTTAGCACAAGGGCTGGAAGCAAGCAACTAGCCTATAGTTTAGCACAAGGACTGGAAGTAGGGAGCAGCTAGCGCTCTGTAAAAAAATTAACTCTGACGCACAGAGATGAAATTGATGAAATTGATTGGGTGATGGTGTTGGAGGTCTGACCCCCCACCCTGACCGCCTGGGGTCTTTCACTCAGAAAGTCCAGTACCCAGGCGCTCAGGGCGGAGCTCAGACCCAGCTCGATCAGCTTGTCCACCAGTCTGGTGGGGACTATGGTGTTGAACGCTGAGCTGTATGAACAACAGTCTCACATAGCCCCCCTTCTGACGGTCAAGGTGAGAGAGGGTGCTGTGCAGTACCTGGGAGACCGCGTCGTCAGTGGACCTGTTTGTCCTGTATGCAAATTGCATAGGGTCCATATCACTGGGGAGGGAGGCACAAATGTGGTCCTTGACCAGCCTCTCGAAACATTTCATGACCACAGAGGTGAGTGCCACCGGTCTGTAGTAATAACTGTGAATTGAACTTGCATTGCTGCACTATAGTCCATCCGTTGCAAGTCAACGCCCCCCCCCCCCCCCCCTCCATCCATTAACTCAACTGGACTGTCACTGTAATATTTATGTACAGTTGTACAGTGTCCCCCACCCACCCCTCCTACCCAACCCCCCCACCCACCCAACCACCTCCAATGTACAGTCAGATTGGTTATTTTTGGTTGAGGTTGAAAAAGCTATGTTGATTCAATATTTAATTACAGATACCATTTCAACATTTGAAAAACTGTCGTTGAATCAATTTAGTAGATTCCCCCTCCCCTCCTCCCCCTCCCCTCCCCTTCGAGAGGGTATAGTCCTAAGCAACTCGCGAGACCTAGAAGATCTCACGGGACTTGAGGTATTCAAACGTAACTTTGGCGCGATGGATGGTGTCTTCACTGACTGGCTTGACAAATAGTCTGAGCCAAACTCCTTGGTAAGTCATTGACAATATTATGTATTATGCCATTCACATACCATAATCTTGCTGTCATCGTTTGACTACATGCTACTTTGTGAATTATTACCGTGGTGGCAACTAGTAGGCTAGAACAAAGCTTGTTAGCATTATTAGCTAACATGCTAGATGGTATACTTAACTGGTAAGTGAGTTCTTATGGGAATAGTATGATTCCGTTCAGATACCATCACCGGGCTGTTATCGTTTGACTAAATGTTATCTCTGTGCCGTGGCAAATAGTTTGGAGCTTGTTTGAGCAAATAGTGATGCATATTATTATAGCTACTAACGTTAGCTAGCTAGCATGCTAGCTAACGTTAGTCTGCCATTTTGTTTCGTGATTAAAATGTACGTTTTTAATAGTTACATAAGCATTGTTGTAACTAGTGTTAACAAATACTTTATTATAGTTCAATTGTGTTAAACTTGGGACACAGCCATGGCTCTATTTTATTTCGTTTTGTATGTGAGGCATTTTAGCTTGCAGTTGTTGTGTTGCATTGTGTGTCTTCAGCACAAAGTAATCCCTTGCTGAGGGTAAGATGGTTTTCTGTCTGCTCAGACTCAGAATACTTAATTAACATGATCTGTGCTTCATAAAAAACAGATATTATTTATCTGGTTTTGGTTATTTTGCACAGTAAATACTTATTCAGGCCTACCTGCAATTCAGAATTTAATCCAGCAGGGCGGCAGTGATGTTCATTCTGCCTTTTGTTATATATAAAAAATGGGGCTTTGAAAGACTGATATATTTGAACTTCTAGCTCCTGCTACTCTAAACATATATATATATAATATACACAGTCTTGATAAATTGCATACAAGGTTTTTTGAATATTTTGATCGTCTTCTTTTTAGAATTCGCTGGCAATCATCGCCGCTATCAAGGTGAGTTAACTAACACATTCTCAAATCATGTTTTGTTTTTACCACCAGACATGCGCTAGGTATATGGAGCTAGGTACACTTGCTACTGTAGGTTATATGGTGCTCATTGATAACTACTTGGATGGTGCTTATTTTTTCCTTATTTTGTTAATTATGTTGCTCTTTCTCTAGGAATGCCAATGTATAACTCCAGCCCCTATTACCACACTGCCATTGATTCAGCTCAGTAAGTATTATCTTTCAATTCAATATTGTCTCTCTCTCTCACCCCACTTCAAACTTCACACCTTTATCTGTGTTTTCATCTCTGTCTTTCTGTCTCTCTCACCTCGACCCCCTCCACTTCACACAACACCTACATTGCCAAAGCCTTTGTCATTTGATGACACAGCAGTGCTATGTCTGTCTCTCCCTCTATCTCCGTCTCCCTCTCTCACTGGCATAACATTTTTATTGTCGTATTCAATATTTCAGAGATTCTTCGCCAGAGGAACTTGAAGCCATTCCTGAATTACCACCAGAGACCAGCAGTTGCACGCAGGCAGAGACTGCCTGTAGCGTGAGTTGAATTTTATACACAAGTTCACTGGTGTTTATTCTTATATAAAACGTCTCTAAAGACGTATGTTTACCTTTGCATTGATTGGCGGATTTTTGACTGAAGACATTGGATTTTTCCTGCTCTCCCATCCAAGTCCCAGGTTGTAATGACGTAATCATGACACTTAGTTGATTTTGAGTAGACAATTACTCGTTGCATCTGGGCTCATAGTCATAGCCATATAGGAATGACCGCTACACCGTCGCGCCAATAGCGGCCGAGGGAGGGAGAGTTAAGCGATTTCTTTGTCATTCAGACAGATTCTCCTATCTGCACCTATCTGACACGTATAGCCACTGATGGTGGAGAAGTGCTGTCCAATTAGCCATTTTGGGGAAATTCAGGCATAAAATAATATTCTGTTGTGTGTCACTGTCAAACAATCCAATATTTCAGAGATTCTTCGCCAGTTGCGGGAAGTATGTCACCACCTGAAGACGCAGACCACCACCTGAAGCCCATGTAGAATTGTGAGTTGAATTTTATACATGATAGATCAGTGGTTCTCAAACTTTTTACACCAAGTACCACCTGAGAATGTAGCTGGCTCTCCAAGTACCACCATATGACCGGTGTTAAAATACAGTCTATTCAGCTATGCACAGTTCACGCAGGAGGCAAATGTATTCCTAATACCATTATTTATTGTTAACTTTTGTCAGACACAGCCACAATGTACAAAGGGATAGCACTAGAACTAGCAAACGCTTCCACACAACTCATACAATGCAAGGGGCATTGAGAACATAATAACTAACATTCTCACATAGCAAGTGAGAAAATTAAGAACAACTGTATTTCAGCAAATGTACTTAATCTCTATATCTCTCTCTCTCTCTCTCTCTCTCTCTCTCTCTCTCTCTCTCTCTCTCTCTCTCTCTCTCTCTCTCTCTCTCTCTCACACACAGCAAGCAATTGTCCATCATTCTCTCTCTCTCTCTCTCTCTCACACACACTCACACACGCACACGCACGCACACACACACACACACAGACACACAATTATTTTGTTACAAAAACTTAATTTCCTGCATTCTGGTGCAGGACTTTTTGAAATTTTACCCTTTAAATGCCAGTTTGTGTGATGGCATCACAAATTATTGTTAAAATAAACACACAAAGTAAAATATGTTCAATAGGATAGGAGCCCCGCATTTAGTGATCTAGGAGGCAAGTATTTTGTAATAAGATCAGATAGATAGAGCAATCACAAAATAAAGAAATGAGGCTCATCGTGCTCGCAAGCCACTGTCTAAAGTCTAATTGTGTTCTCAGAGGGATGACACTGGTGATCTACACCTCTACCAGAGGCCAGCAGCCAGAGGGGGACCCTGCTGACCACAAGGCCATCTGAATCATCCTATGCTGAATTGACATGGATGGTATCTCCCTTAAGCTGATGTGAGTATAACTTCCATGTACAAACACAAACACACCCACTCTATCTATATCTCTCTTCTAGGACATGTCATCATCATCAAACCTTTATTTAATTCTTGGGAGAACAGTAGGGTTGTAAAAAAAAGTGTAAACATCTTCAAATCATTATTAACACATCCACGCTGTAAAGGGTTATTGCCCGCCATGCTTTGACCACCAGATCTCGCGAGTAGGGTCGAGCTGCAGACTCGGAGCCTCGGTCCAGATTGGAACTTCCGCCCTGCCACAGGACTATTACTCCTGTGACAGGGCAATGCGCTGATTGGCGGAAAGTACGGAAGTATCTCGAAGTACGTCTGACGTATCTCGAATTACGTCTGATGTTTCTCTACGTTAGCGAACATTAAACGTTGTATTCATAAAATATCTTTGATCTCAAGTGACTACCTGGTAAAATAAAGGTAAAATAAAAATAAATAAAAATAAATAAAATAATATAAATTCAGCAGCATGGGGAGGGCCGGGGGGAGGGGAGGTACAGGTAGTAGAAGACATAGTTATAGTACAGTGGAGAAGTAAAAATAGAATAAAAAGGCAGTGGAAACAATATACAATATTATTAACTCTAATAATAACACGCCTCGCGGGCTCATTATAATACGAGAGCCGTGGGTCTGCATTGTATAGAGCGGATCCCCCGGCCGTATTCAAGCGCTGGAGCGCTTTGCCATGGATAAAACTGTATTAATATAGTAGTAATAATAGTAGTTGGCTAGTTGCGCGCTTCTGGCCACCTCCCGCAGTGCGCGCATACACACATACTGTCTGTAGCCTATACAGTACGTGCAAAATTAGTTGTCAAGAGCCAATCGCACAGGTTGCCTCATCTCATCTGGCTCTGCAAATAGATCTAGAGTCTGAATATCATATATAGCCTGCTGATGATCTCTCTCAAATCCATTCTGAGAACGGAATGCAGTGCCTGCGACGCGGGTATTGATTGATTGATTGATTGATTGATTGATTGATTGATTGATTGATTGAAAATTGTATTAACAGATCATGCTGGACCTACAAAAGGCCTTTGACACTGTCAATCACTCCATTCTTGATTGAACATTTTATTAACAGATTGCAGAATGGGTACAGTACAGTACAGCTCAATACACACAATTGTTAAGGGGATGCAGACCAGAGAGACTTTCGCCTTGGGGGGGGGGGGGGGGGGGGGGGTCGGGTAGGAGGGGTGGGTGGGTGGGTGGGGGACACTGTACAACTGTACAAGCAAAACTGTACATTGGAATATTGACAAAACCATACTTGGTCATTTACTGTACATTGGAGGGGGTTGGGTTACAACACAGGAGCAGAGTATAAACAACAGTACAGGAATGAGAAACAGTACTCATCGTAAATGTAGGGAAAACTTGTGAAATAACAGTGTTTCACTGCTGAACTTTAAGTTCTGTCACTTTATTGAAGGTGTTTGATCATAATAATGTAGGAAAAAACCTGTAAAATAACAGTGTTTCACTGCTGAACCTAACCTGTCAATTAACAGTGATTCTCTGTTCTCGGGTTCTCAAATAATAAACAGAATTATCTGTAAATGTATTGCTTTTCCACTTTATTTTAATTAGGGTATTTCAATGTACATTTTACACTAATTCTATGTCCCCAAACTGCCAGACTTTTACCGTTTTTCTACAGATTTTTTTTTTTACAGTGGATGCAGAAAAAGCATTCGACAGTGTTAGCTGGGTATTTCTATATAAGGTATTGGAGAAATTTGGATTAGACAAAAACGCTATGAAAACAATTAGGGCATTATATCAAGAACCGACGGCAAGGATTAAAGTAAATGGCAGTCTGACGGACCGGATTATGGGAGGTCATAAATGTATAGATGTAGCAGTACTGTCTATCTGTATGTCATGTATGTCATATATGTCCTGATGAATTGAAAATGGGGGACCCTGATGTAAACAAGACGAAAGTCTTTCGCTGGTCTGCATCCCCTTAACAATTGTGTGTATTGAGCTGTACTGTATTGTACCCATTCTGCAATCTGTTAATAAAGTGTTCAATCAATCAATCAATCAATCAATTAAACTAGAGAGAGCTAACAGACAGGGTTGTTGTCTTTCGCCGACGCTCTTCGATGTATTCATTGAACCACTGGCTCAACTAATTAGACAGACCAAAGACATCAAAGGGGTGGAGATAAGGGGAACAGAACATAAATTGGGACTGTTCGCAGACGACATGATAGTATATATGAGACAACCAGACACAAGTTTCCCGATACTGACCGATACTGATTTACTGACAGAATATGGATATTACTCAGGGTATAGACTTAACGTGACAAAGACACAGACTTTAGCACTGAACTACACTCCAACGATAGAGATTAAAGAAAAATACAAAATTAAATGGGACATGATTGGACAGGATCAAGTACCTAGGGGTGAACATTACAAGAGGAGTGGAGGGATTATATGATGCAAACTATACACAGATTAATCAGAAAATCAAAAGAGACCTAGCAAGATAATAATAATAATAATAATAATAATAATAATAATAATAATAATAATAATAATAATAATAATAATAATAATAATAATAATAATAATAATAATAATAATAATAATAATAATAATAATAATAATAATAATAATAATAATAATAATAATACGAATAATACTAATAATAATAATAATAATAATAATAATAATAATAATAATAATAATAATAATAATAATAATAATAATAATAATAATAATAATAATAATAATAATAATAATAATAATAATAATAATAATAATAATACTAATAATAATAATAATAATATTAATACCAATAACAATAACACTAATAATAATAATAATAATAATAATAATAATAATAATAATAATAATAATAATAATAATAATAATAATAATAATAATAATAATAATAATAATAATAATAATAATAATAATAATAATAATAATAATAATAATAATAATGCATTTTATTTGGAAGCGCTTTTCAAAACACCCAAGGTCACCTAAAATGGACAGTAATTCCCCTAGATTTCAGCTCACGGATCGAAATCATTAAGATGAACATATTACCAAGGTTATTATACCTATTTCAGTCTTTAGCTATATTAATACCACAAAAACAATTCAGAGAATGGGACAGACAGATATCAAGATTCATTTGGGGGGGGGGGGAAGGCCAAGGATCAGATATGTGACTCTACAACTACCAAAGGAGAAAGGAGGAATGGCAGTACCTAGTTTAGAAGACTATTATTATGCAGCACAGCTTAGAACAGTAGCATGCTGGTGCAATGTGAATTATGAAGCCAAATAGAAAGACATAGAAACCAAAAGAGAGGGATTCAAAGTGCAGGCACTAATATGAGATAGTGAGCTGTTCAGAAGACAGGAACAACTATTAGTGTCATGGTTTTTGCCTTATTTCACCTTTCTGTGAGGGACAGCTGTCTATTTTTGGTTTATTTCACCTCTCTGTGAGGGATAGCTGTCAATCCCTGTTCCCTATGGTTAATTGCCTCATGGGTCGGCAGGTGTGTGGGCTTGATTGCACCTGATGCAGTGCAGCTGTGCCTATGGCCATATGGAGTCTATTTAAGTTTGGAGATCGCAGTGTCAACTGCTTTTTCATTTCCTAGTGTTGGCTGTCGTTTTGGTCACGCTCATTATATTGAAGTGTAGTCTGATCTCTGATTCAGAATTGAGCTTTATGGTAGTCATTTTTATTTTAGGCTACTCACGTGATTCTACACATGAACTCCCTTAGTGGAGGTTTATTGTTTTACTTTTTCCAATATAAACTCCTTTATTAGGAGGTGTCCTTGTGGCTTATTTACTTTTATACTATACCTCTTTATTGAGAGTAGTCCTGTTTTTTGGGGCTTGATTTATTTTCTTAATTACTCACTTTGAGATTTCCACCTGTAAAGGTTGTTTTCTGTTGTTTCATTTTTCCCCTCTCCTAAAATATCTGCGTAAGCAGTCTAGTGGTTGTCCGTTTCACGGATAACTTTAAGAGTCCGTTATCAGCTCATGACCCACACACACACAGCCCTCACAATTAGACCCAATTACCAAATTTACTATAAATATAGAAAAATAAAGAAATACAAACTAGAAAAATAATCCAAGATACTGAGATGGATAACAAATTCAAACCAGGGATAGATGAGCATGGGTTCAAAAGATGGGAACGGGGGGGGGGGGGGGGGGGTATAACAGCAATATATACAATGATAGAAGGAGGGGAGATGCAGACTCTACAAACATTTAAAGAAAGATTCGGACTAGTGAATAGAGATCACTTTAGATATTTACAGATTAGAGATTACTATAACAAAGAAATTAAACAAGACAGAGACAAAGAACAGAATGGGATAATTAGGATAATGGTAAAAACGTATGAAGGAAGGAAGGGGAGGGTTATATCAGCACTAAATCAGGCAATAATGGACAGCAAGGAAATTACAACCATGTATATAAAAGAAAAGTGGGAGAAGGAATTAGAAACAGAGATAACGGAAGAAGAATGATATAACACATGTAAGATATAACACTCAACCAGAGGATCAATGATATGGAGGGAGTTTGGGTGGAAAAACATAATTAGATTTATTTTTTATTTATAACACCAGAAATACAGGGCAATTACATGCCAACACAGAAGCCATGTTGGAGAAAATGTGGGCAAGAAGTAGCGAACCACACACACATATTCTGGAAACGTCAAAAAATAAGAAACTATTGGGAAGAGATAGAAGAGATAATAAATGAAATAGTAGGATATGAAATACCCCAGACAGGTCAAGTACTATACCTAGGGAACTTGTCACAGAAAGAAATTCAGGGAGAAGACAAATATTTTATTAAGATATTATTAGTAGCAGCCAAGAAAGTATTGACTAAACTGTGGTACAGGGTATAAGCACCGATGAAGGAACAATGGACAGAGATAATAGAGGGGATACAGGAAATGGAGAGAATCACACATGCTGAGGCTGCAAGAGGAGAAATTTGAGTCAAAATGGGAAAAGTGGGAGGAATATAGGAAGAAAAGAAACAACATCATAGAAGAATGAAAAGGAAACAAGAAAATTAATTGAAATGTAAATAAAGAATGTATGGACCGATGAACCCATGTCACCCCTTTTTATTTATTTTTGTCCCCCTTTTATTTGTTTTTTGATATTATTTCTTTATAATTTTGTCTGTCGAAATGTATTGTCTTTGATGTTTGGCAATTAAAAACTGCAAATACAAATTTAAACATCTGGAGCTCAAGAAACCTTTCCATCACAACCAAGATCAGGATATTTAACACCAACGTGAAGTCAGTCCTACTCTACGGCGCTGAGACCTGGAGGACCACTGTCACCACAACCAATAAACTACAAGTTTTCTTAAACACCTGTCTGCGCCGAATCCTCCAGATTCGCTGGCCTAACACCATCAGCAACAAAGACCTGTGGCAACAAACACAACAACAGCCAGCAGAGAAAGAGATTCTCCAACGGTGTTGGAGATGGATTGGCCATACACTCCGTAAACCATCCCTGAGCATCACAAGACAATCTCTCAGGTGGAACCCCCAAAGGAAAAGAAAGATAGGCCGACCACGATTTACCTGGTGCCGGGACTTGGAAGATGATGCCAAGAAGATGGGACATACATGGGGCCAGCTGGAGAGGTTGGCTCAGGATCGGGATGCTTGGAGAACCCTTGTTGACGGCCTATGCTCCAAACGGGGTAAAAGGCGTAAGTAAGTATGTTATAAATGAAATTAATGAATATTATCAACAAAAGCAACAGAATTGTTTCTGTATACACATTTATAAAATTAGGCATATTTAGCCAAAATATGTTGCCAGAACATACAAAAAAGAAAAGAAAATGCATTCACATGCGCTTCTACTCTGAGTCGAGATCTGTATTTATTTTTTATTAATGTCAGTGCCAAAATTCCAGCCTCACAAAGGTATATTGATGCGAAGGGGACAAGCTTTCTCAGTGCAGCATTGCACAACACTGAGTACTCATTCCGGACTGATATCCAGAACTTTGCGAGGGTCTGTCCAGTGAACTTGACTTTTATTTATTTGTTTAATATATTTTTATTGGATTTTACAGTACACAAGTCAAATGTTCATTGCCATCAATTATTTTGATTTCCTTTTCTCCACAAGCCTACACAAATATACACACATACCCCCTCACCTTATCTCTCTCTTAACATCTTTAAGTCCACATTTAGTGTTATCATATAAAAATAATACGTATACATTCAATGGTACCTTTAGTAAAATATCTCGTACATAGGTAAAAATTTATTAAAAATAAAATAAATATTACATCCTTACAACACCTTCAATGACATGCCTCTGCTCTCCCCCAGGGTCAACTGACCACGGGAGAGAGCAGGGGGTTCCTCCTGTAGAAGCCCTCCTATATCTTCCCTTCTTAAGTATTCATTAAATGGTTTCCATATACCCTTGTAAACCTCTATATATAAGTCTGCATCAACCATTTTTATTGAAGTAGTTTTAAGCTAGTGTTGGCTGTTTGTGTCTGAGCCTCCTCGCATGCTCTTTTCCAGTCCTCGTTTGAGATCTCCTCTCCCAGGTCCCGCCTCCATGCCTCCAGTCTAGGTATTGACGTCTCATCTGAACCAGATAAAAGCCTAATTATCATCAAGAACTGTAACAGCAAAGGCTTGATATAACTGATATATAAGTGAACTTGACTTTCAGTAGCTCGTCACAAGAAAGATCAATGAGCGCCGCCGCCTCCTGCTCAGACAGTGCCTGCTGCATCATGCGTAATGAACGGATCTTTGATCCAGTTGTCCAAATTGTCCGTGCTCTTTCCGAAGTTTTTCAATGAGCCTTGATGGGCTTCAAATAATTGTTTGCAACATTCTGTTCCTACCACTAATGGAATTTCTTAATCCAGCTCTCCATTTCTGCTGCGAGTCCAAACAGGTCTGTTTCCCGACCTTGTAGTCCCAGATTCAACACATTGAGGCGGGAAAAGATTCCGGCTAGATATGCCAGCTGTACCAGCCATTCATTATCAGCACATTTCTCTGCCAATGGGTTGTTTTTGTCTGCAAGGAAAATCCGCTCTTCTTCTCTGAGTTCAAAAAGGCGATTTAATACTCTGCCTCGAGATAGCCATCTCACTTCAGTGTGGTAGAGCACTCGGTTATGCGCAGAGCCCATTTCATTGTGGCCAACCGGCACCGCTTCTGACAACAAACCTATACATTGCGAGTCCAGGTTACAAAAGACCATGGACATGGCCTCTGCGATCACTACAGGATGTAGTGAGATGTGTATTGGAATACTGTGTGTCGGCCACCATTTACATTTACATTTAGCTGACGCTTTTATCCAACGCGATTTACAGGTTTTGTACGACAAGTCATTGACCTCCATTGATGAAGCGACGAGACATGGCAAATACACACAGCTGCCAGGTCGAAATCTCTACCTGAGTTGGGCTTATCGGTTTTTCTCTTGATATTTCTTAAATGTTTTTAGTTGCCAATGCGCAACCCCACTGTCACCTACCCACGACCCCACTTTAGGTCGCAACCTGTAGTTTGAGGACCGCTGAACTATACCATTGACTCATTGCATTCTTACAACAACATAACCAATTTCCACTTGCACTTTGGGGTGTGGGGAGACTTCATTATCTGTATCTGTATCTGTTCAACCCACAAAATTATTTGTAACTGTATCTGTATTCGGATAGAATACTAGAAGTTTGCATTGTTTGTACCATTTCCCCCTTTTTTTTAACAATTATTGTATAATATGAACATTAGATTAAAGTAAGTCACATTAAATCAAGGCTAATTCTTTTTTTTACCTAATATTCATTGGAAATGCCTTTGTATTGCCATCAAAGCTTCAAATTGATTTAATATTGGCATGTAATGAACTATGAATATACATTTATACCTTCTAATACTGTACTTGTCACCTGTAGGCTACTCTCTCTTTTTTATTTAATTGTATACTTATTTAATACTTATGAGCATCGTAAACTACTCTTTAAAAATGCTCACGTCTCTTCTAAACATTCAAATTGGCCCATGTTTAAGATTTAGTTTCTAAGGTCTATCATCTAATGAATTATTCATACATGAGAATGACAAATAGCCTAAATATGAAGTTTGTGGGCTATTTCTATACATGAGCAAATGTTCTGTGTCTGATCGTTAAACTGACATAACCATCATGTCTGCCTTCAAAAGATACTTATAGTCATTCGTTTTCTTGATTTGGCGTAGTGGTAATATTTTTTATAATATTTTGAATGGTGTGTTTCTGGAGAATAAAATCATTTACCTTGCCTGTCATGGAGCAGCCGAGATATGAGAGAAAACAAATATGTCTGTGGGTCCAAAGTAAGAGACAAGGCAGTCCTACAGGCCGTGCGGTGTCAATCAAATCAAATCAAATCAAATTTATTTGTAAGGCCCGACAACACACGTTAATGTCCCCATGGGCCGTACACGTCTTCTTTAAACAAGTCAAGAAGAAACATAACAATAAGTCAAGAACAGAACAAGAACACCATAAGGTCCAACAAATTCAAAATAAATGCAAATAAATGAAAGAATGCAAGCACTCCCAGACATACCCCACGTGAAGGTAAGGAAAAACTCACTAAAACCTAACAATAGGGAAAAATGCTCCACAGGCAGTGGAGGAGAGAAACCTTAGAAGGGCCATTCAAGGGGGGATCTCCCTTCTTAGATGTCTAGTAGTGTTGCAGACTAACAGTTGGTAAGCATGCACTCAAGTGTGTAGTGAGACACAGATGAGTGCATGCAATAGCAACTGAACATTTTGAAAGATTAAAGATAGAGCTGATAGCGATAGCAACTGAACATTTTGAAAGATTAAAGATAGAGCTGATAGCGGATCAATCAAGCTCAAAACATAAAATAGATCCCCCCCCCCCCCCGAATAATAATATGAATATCTGTGTAATAAAAATATCTGTGTCCATTTAAGTATCCTTGCTTTCCTGAATTTACATTTGGATTCGGGCTCATCCCTATACTTGCAAGCGTGTCTGGCCAGACCCACACGTGTTATGGGAGGAGGGCATTGCACACATTTTCTAAATAAAAGCCATATCTTTATAATGAAAACATGAAGGATTTTGCTCAAATATATTATTAAGAAAACCATACTTAGATAGTAATAAGAAAATAAAGCACAACTACAGCCTACCATGCATACAATGGGGGGTGAAATACTAACCATGTCAGAGTATGTGTTATGGTTTGACACCGACCCCAAACGCAACGACACAAGAGAGTAGGATTCAGAGTTGCCAAAAACAGGGGCTTGTTTATTGAGACTAATTAAACAGCACAGAATAGGAAGAGTCTAAACAAGACTGGACTACAAGCAAGGATGAATTGTTCTGCTGCTCTGCAGCTTCTCCCGAGGTGGTAGTAGGGGGTAGCAGATGCTGACGTCAGAGCCGCTCTGCAGACTTCTCTCGGCAGAATCTCCGAGGTGATGCGGGACCGAGAGAGAGAGAGAGGGAGCGAGTCAACACAGGGTGCAGGTAGAACGAGCAGGAGAACAGGAGAGGTGACTTGTACCCAAAAACAAAAGTTATCCAAGTGAACTAATCTTCGTGTAAACACACACAGTGAGCAATGTTCCAAAACACAATCCCAAGTGAAAAATATCTTCGGTGCAAAAATAGACACTGAGAGCGAAGTCCAAAATACAATCCAATGTGATAATATCTTCGGTGTGAAAAACACACAGTGGGAGATGTTAGGTCAAAATATTATCCCAGTGAAATAATCAAAAAGGCAACCGCTGGGTGAGTGACTGTCTGATAAAAAGGTGGTAATCTTCAGTGTTATAAAAACACACGAAAACGGAATTTGATCAAAGAGAGTCATTAAAAACTCACCCAGGCGTTGTGCGTAAAGAGCGCTGGAACAGCAGCGGAGCGAGCGCGTCGCCACGGGAAAAAGGTGTCCAAGAGGAAGGCTTCTTGGATATCCTGGAGGTAAAGCACAGGGAACAACAGCAGCAGCAAGAACGGCGAATGCAAGCAGAAAATATCAAAACGATCCAACAAAACTTGAGTGGGGAAACGGGGTATAAATAATACGGGATTGATTGATTGACAAGCAGTGACAGCTGGGGGATGTGATTGAAAAGCGTGTGGAACAGAGGGAACCAATCAACGACGTCTCTGGGAAGAAGCGTGTGAATGGGGGAATGAAATGATTAACAGAAACAAATGGAAAACAGAGCGAGGTGGTTTAAAGGAACAGAGCGAGTAAGTGGGCAAGGACAGAAACCTCACAGTACCCCCTCCTCCACGGGAGCCACCCGGCGACCAGGCCGACCCGGCTCGTCAGGATGGGCACGATGGAAGTCAGTGATCAAACCGGGATCCACGATGAGCTGCCGGGAGACCCAGCTACGCTCCTCAGGGCCGTAACCCTCCCAGTCCACCAGGTATTGAAACCCCCGGCCCCGCCGACGAACGCCCATCAACCGGCGGACCTGCCACTGGGGGTGACCATCCACCAACACGGGAGGCGGAGGATCAGGAGCTGGAGGCATAAGGGGACTGAGGGAGACGGGCTTAACCCGGGAGACATGGAACACGGGGTGGATGTGCATGGACGCAGGAAGTTTCAGGCGCAGGGCCGCCGGACTGAGTACCTTCAGGACCTCGAAAGGTCAGACGAAACGGGGGTTGAGTTTCTTGGCCGAGGACCGTAGCGGCAGGTCCCTTGCGGAGAGCCACACCCTCTGCCCAGGGCGGTAAGTCGGCGCAGGAACCCGGCGCCGGTCGGCACCACGACAGGCGCGCTCAGATGTCCGGAGCAGCGCGGTCCTGGTGATCTCCCAAACTCGTCGGCAGCGGTCGAGGTGGACCTGCACGGAGGGAACTGCCACTTCCGCCTCCTGTGCGGGGAAAAGAGGGGGTTGGTAGCCCAGGGAAACCTCAAAGGGTGAGAGGCCGGTGGCGGAACTGACCATTGAATTGATGGAGTATCCAACCCAGGGAAGGAAACGGCTCCAGGATGCCGGTCTCTCGGCTGCCACACACCGAAGAGCAGACTCCACGCTCTGGTTCATCCTCTCCGTCTGCCCGTTAGTCTGGGGATGATAACCAGAGGAAAGACTGACCGTTGCCCCCAATCCCTTGCAAAAGGCCCGCCATACCTGGGAGGTGAACTGGGGCCCCCGGTCAGAGACGATGTCCTGGGGAAACCCATGAAGGCGGAACACGTGGTGAGTCAGGAGGTCCGCCGTCTCGGCCGCGAGGGAAGCTTGGAAAGGGCCACGAGGTGAACCCCCTTGCTGAATCGATCCACCACGGTCAGAAGGCAGGTGTTCCCCTGGGAGGAGGGCAGACCTGTGACGAAGTCCAGCGCCACATGTGACCACGGACGGCTCGGAACGGGAAGTGGCTGCAAGAGCCCGGAGGGTGCCTGGTGAGAGGCCTTGCTGCGGGCACAGACCGCGCAGGCCAATACGAACTCCTTGACGTCGTTCCGCATGGTGGGCCACCAGAAACGACGAGCCAGGAAGGAGAACGTGCGATGGTCAGCGAGAACGGAAGGTCAGCGAGAAGTCGAACCGACTGAGGAAACTGGCCCATCTCGCCTGCCGACCGTTGAGGCGCCTGGGAGCGCGGATGAACGTCAGGTTCTTGTGGTCCGTCCAGATGGTAAAAGGCTCCTCGGCACCCTCAAGCCAATGACGCCACTCCTCCAACGCAGCCACGACCGCCAGCAGCTCCCGATTGCCGGTGTCATAGTTCCTCTCGGCAGGGAGGAAGCGACGCGAGTAGAAGGCGCAAGGATGCACCTTCTGGTCCGAAAGAGAACGTTGGGATAGGACAGCGCCCAGGCCAGTATCCGAGGCATCCACCTCCACAATGAACTGTCTCTTGGGGTCAGGGTGGAGCAGGATAGGGGCGGAAGTGAACCTCTTCTTGAGGGAGCGGAACGCAGCGCATGCCGCTGGGGACCAGTCGAACGGCAGAGCGGGGGAGGTCAGCTTGGTAAGTGGCTCCGCCACTTGACTGTAGTTCCGGATGAACCTTCGGTAGAAGTTGGCGAACCCGAGGAAACTCTGTAACTCCTTCCGAGTGGTGGGTTCAGGCCAATCCTCCACAGCTTGGATCTTGCGAGGATCCGCTCGGGTCAAGCCCTTCTCAACGATGAAGCCCAGGTAGTCGACGGAGTCGGAGTGGAAACGGCACTTCTCCGCCTTCACGAAGAGCCGATTGTGGAGGAGGCGCTCCAGCACACGGCGGACATGCTGGATGTGTTCCTCGAGGGTCCTGGAGAAGATGAGAATGTCGTCCAGGTACACCACCACGAACACCTCCAGCATGTCACGAAGGACGTCGTTCATGAGTGCCTGGAATACCGCCGGGGCGTTGGTGAGGCCGAACGGCATCACTAGGTACTCGTAGTGGCCCCTGGGGGTCTTGAAGGCGGTCTTCCATTCATCGCCCTCACGGATACGGACAAGATGGTAGGCACTCCGGAGGTCCAGCTTGGTGAAGAACGAGGCCTGGGTCAGTGGCTCGAAGGTGGAGCTCATGAGAGGTAGAGGGTACTTGTTCTTGATGGTGATCTCGTTGAGCTGACGATAGTCGATGCAGGGTCGCAGGTCCCCATCCTTCTTACCAACAAAGAAGAAACCGGCCGCCACCGGGGAGGAGGAAGGCCGAATGAGTCCTGCTTCCAATGACTCAGAGATGTAGAGATCCATCGCCTTCTTCTCTGGAACGGTCAGACTGTAGAGGCGGCTGCCGGGAAGGGGAGCCCCTTGGCGGAGTCATAGGGGTCATAGGGGCGGTGAGGTGGAAGGGCCTGAGCCCTGGATTTACTGAAAACCTCCAAGAGGTCGTGGTACTCGGGAGGTATGGACGAGAGGTCCGGAGGCAACTCACCAGCGGGCCTCCGGGGCGGGGGACAGGACGCCGCCTGCAGACACAGGGCGTGACAGGAGGAGCTCCAGCCCTTGATGGTACCGGAGGACCAGGCGATGTGGGGCTCGTGCAGCGCGAGCCAGGGCCTACCCAGGACCACCGGGACAAGGGGGGATTGGGTGATGAGGAACTGGATTCTCTCGACGTGGTTCCCAGCGATGGTCAGCACGACTGGGCCGGTGCGTTGAGAGATGTCGGCCAGGCGGTGTTGGTCCAACGAGAAGATCTCCAAGGGCCTCACAAGGTCCTCAAGTGGAATGTTGGCTCGGGTAGCGAACTCGAAGTCGAGGAAATTCTCGTCTGCCCCAGAGTCGATGAGGGCCTCCACCGTGGCACGTTGGTCCCCCCAGGCCAGGGTGACGCTCATCAGATGGTCAGGTGGTGCGCGGCGCTGGGAATGGGAAAAACGGCTCACCAGGATCTCCCGGGGTCTCGGCGAGCCTGATCTTTTGGCCGGGTGGGGCAGTCGGCGATTCGGTGTCCCGCACCTCCGCAGTAGAGGCAGAGACCGGACCTGAGCCTTGCCTCACGCTCCGCCTGGCTCAGATGAGAGCGTCCCAGCTGCATGGGTTCCTCCTCGCAAACCGAACGGGGAGGCCTGCTACCACCAGTAGTGTTGAGGACAGGGCGTCCAGGAGTGACGTCTTGCGTCCGGGGAATCCGGGGTACCTCAGGAGGTAACAGTCGGGTCCTCTCGCGCCTTCTCTCCAGGAGACGTCCGTCGATGCGGATGACGAGGCTAAACAGGTCCTCGAGGGAGTCGGGCAACTCCCGGGTAGCGAGCTGGTCCCGGACTGCGTCACTGAGCCCCCTCAAGAAGGTTAGGCGAAGTGCAGGGTCGTTCCATCCACTCTCCACCGCCGCCAGTCGAAACTCCAGGACATAGTCCGTCACCCTGCCGCTCCCCTGTCGGAAAGTCCCCAACCGGGCTCTAGGGTCCAGACCTCGGGCTGGATGGTGGAACACTCTGCGGAGCTCCGCCACGAAGTCTGGATAGGAGAAAACAAAATCTGCATCCATTGCCCAGGAGGAAGTGACCCACTGGGCAGCATGGCCTGAAAGCAAGTTCGTCATATAAGCCACTTGGGACCCTCGAGCAGTAAAACGGCTTGGTTGATGACGGAAAACCAACTCACATTGCATGATGAATGTGGCACACTCCTCGGGATTGCCGTCGAACAGCCGTGGGACGGAGAGACGGGGTTCCCGAGGTGCGGGATCTGCTGGGGCTGCGGTGAATGCTCCTGAAGGATGTGAGGGAAGTAAAGCATTAACGGTGTCGCTCAGCGAGTGAAGCTGAGCGAGAATACCGGATTGTTGTCCCGCCAGAGCGGCCATTGACCCTTGAATAGGCAGGACCTGTTCCCTGAGATCCTGCACCGCAGCCGCAGCCCTCTCTAGTTGGAGACTGTGATCCCTGGTCAACTCGACTTGATTAGCAAGTGCGGTTCTGACCCTCTCTGTGTCGGCTGGGATCGTCATTTTGGTTGGATCGTAATGTTATGGTTTGACACCGACCCCAAACGCAACGACACAAGAGAGTAGGATTCAGAGTTGCCAAAAACAGGGGCTTGTTTATTGAGACTAATTAAACAGCACAGAATAGGAAGAGTCTAAACAAGACTGGACTACAAGCAAGGATGAATTGTTCTGCTGCTCTGCAGCTTCTCCCGAGGTGGTAGTAGGGGGTAGCAGATGCTGACGTCAGAGCCGCTCTGCAGACTTCTCTCGGCAGAATCTCCGAGGTGATGCGGGACCGAGAGAGAGAGAGAGGGAGCGAGTCAACACAGGGTGCAGGTAGAACGAGCAGGAGAACAGGAGAGGTGACTTGTACCCAAAAACAAAAGTTATCCAAGTGAACTAATCTTCGTGTAAACACACACAGTGAGCAATGTTCCAAAACACAATCCCAAGTGAAAAATATCTTCGGTGCAAAAATAGACACTGAGAGCGAAGTCCAAAATACAATCCAATGTGATAATATCTTCGGTGTGAAAAACACACAGTGGGAGATGTTAGGTCAAAATATTATCCCAGTGAAACAATCAAAAATGCAACCGCTGGGTGAGTGACTGTCTGATAAAAAGGTGGTAATCTTCAGTGTTATAAAAACACACGAAAACGGAATTTGATCAAAGACAGTCATTAAAAACTCACCCAGGCGTTGTGCGTAAAGAGCGCTGGAACAGCAGCGGAGCGAGCGCGTCGCCACGGGAAAAAGGTGTCCAAGAGGAAGGCTTCTTGGATATCCTGGAGGTAAAGCACAGGGAACAACAGCAGCAGCAAGAACGGCGAATGCAAGCAGAAAATATCAAAACGATCCAACAAAACTTGAGTGGGGAAACGGGGTATAAATAATACGGGATTGATTGATTGACAAGCAGTGACAGCTGGGGGATGTGATTGAAAAGCGTGTGGAACGGAGGGAACCAATCAACGACGTCTCTGGGAAGAAGCGTGTGAATGGGGGAATGAAATGATTAACAGAAACAAATGGAAAACAGAGCGAGGTGGTTTAAAGGAACAGAGCGAGTAAGTGGGCAAGGACAGAAACCTCACAGTATGGAGTATCACACTACTTCTTCTTCTCGTAGTCTTATTCTTTTTTTATGTTTCAGTCCGGTTCCAACAAGTTTCAGATAGCGGCATATACCACAATGATGCACGGTTAAAATGCAATTAATTACAAAAGTAATTAGTTGTATTATGACAGTGGGTGGCCTAGCATTGATTGTGATTGTGAATAATACAGTTCTATTTCGTTAGGGCTTACGCTCAGCACCAGTTGCATAATATCTCGCTTCAGTGGATATGCACTGAATAAATTTAAAAATTTACCTTTACATACCAACATCCGTCTGACCACACCCCCATCTGCTGCCTACATAAGCAGGGGTGGGGCCACACACTCATCTCCTTCTCAAATTTCATCCACAAGGAAGTGCCTGTATACACCACTTGACGTGGAGAAAATATTAGTCTGAGAAAAGGAAAACAAGAAAAACAAGGAGATACGTTGACATTATATCTTTATTTTCTCTCTCACTATTTTCGAGAAAATACGGCGATATTGTCTTCGTCACTGGAGTGTCTGGAAGATGATGATCATTCTGTGTGACCTCCACCGGCTTTTCGTATTAGGGGCTCACGCCGCTGACATGCTCCCCATCTACAGTCCTCCTTGCTGCGGCTGGATGGGTTTGGCCCTCCGGCCATACAGCTGGACTGTGGGAAACACTGACTGTTGTGGGAAGCGGTTGTATTCCAGGGTGGGGTAAGTACTGTTTTGCTTGCGAGCTCTGGTTGTTGTTGATGCTGTGGGGGTTAACTGACCATTTTACGAAACGCTGACTCCAGATTGGGGTCCTCTGCTCGGCTTAACGGCGGTCGGAGGATCTTGGTCTGACGCCCATGATGGTCAATCTAGTGGGCCGCGACCAGGACCTGGTGATCCCAGGATTCTCGAGCGGATGCTTCTCTGTCCCGTGCAGGCCCCATCTTTCATATAAAAATGAAAGTACACCCTAAACGAGGAAATGTGGGCATAGGATCTTCTTTATCGGGAGTTCCATGCTCAAAGTCGGCTGCAGCCCGAAATGGGAACTGTGCTGGCCCCGCTGTATGTCTGGATCACCGTTGTAAACTGTGTTTTGACATTATTTTTCTTTTCCCTCTTAGGGGAGGGACTTGGACAGCGGCCTGTCTGAAGTGTGGCTTGTTATGTCGTTGTGTACAGTTCAGGTGATAGCTGCTTAGCTGGCGTGCTAGTTGTGGCCTACTGTGTTAGCCAGTCAGCTGTTAGCTGCCGCGCTAGCCCGCTGTGTTACCAGGCTAGTAAACGTTAGCTTGTTGCTATCAGTCGGATAGCTGCTTAGCTGGCGTGCTAGTTGTGGCCTACTGTGTTAGCCAGTCAGCTGTTAGCTGCGGCGTTAGCTCGCTGTGTTTACCAGGCTGGTAAACGTTAGCTTGTTGCTATCAGTCGGATGGCTGTTAGCTTAATGCTACACTGTTGAACGTTTTCTATGACTATAACATGCCTTAAACACTCTGACTACGACGTCATCTTTGACAGAGGATGTTAGTCGAACCTACATCGGGAGCCCTGCCAGCGTGGACTGCGTCAACATGGAGAAACGTAGCGGCTGGGTGGCCCAGCGACACTACCCTCGTCGCCGGCACAGGAGATGCTGTGTTCGACTTCGGTGTCCCGTTAGCCAGATTGCAGTTCTTTTGGCCTGCGCTCAGGGTAGGAAGGTCCCGACCGGACTTTAAACACTTCTTCTTTCCTTCCCTTCTAAATGTTTTGTAATAACGATGTTTTCCAAAACGGGTGTTGCTGCAATACATTGAGGATACGACGCGTGCTGTGTGTGAATTGTCTTGTCACTGGTATAGCTTCTCTCTCCATATAAATCGGGTTGTTGTTTACATGTGTAAAAATGATCTGGTTAGTTGTGATGAGAACATGTGTGTTCATGTAACGTGAACTCACAACTAAGGGGGTTATTTAACCTATAAAGCTATGCTTAGTGACATGTGATTGAGGAATGAATTCTTTTCTCAGCCTGTAATGACAATGAACAGTGTGTTCACATATTAACAGGGTTACCTGTTCAAGTTGGTCGTATCAAGGGTAAGGAAGGAGGGGTGATCCCCCCGGTTTCCCTGGGGCTTCCCCACCCTCCTTTCAGACATGTTGTTTACAATATATTGTGTCACTGTGTTTGTGGGGATACGATGTAACCCTCAGCTTAATTGCTGGGGTTGTGCTTTCCACTTGAGAAACTATATTTTCCTAAAGAAAAGATTGTTTGGTCACTTATCATGTGTGCTTAGCAAGGCCTGTGGCCAATACATAATTGAGGATTCTGTATTCTCTCGTTATGAAAAACGGCGTTCCTCTGTAGCAAGAGTGTACTTTTGCCATTTTTTGTTGTGATGAAGGGTTGTGTGTGTCTTGTGATCTACAACTGGGTTAGGTTTGGCCACAGAAGCACATGTGTAAGTCTGGTACCGGGGCTCTTTAAGGGGGCCCTCTCTATTCTGTGTTTTTTCCTTAGTAAAAATCAGATAGCAGGTTAGCACATGAGCTATGTGAAGCTATTAGATACTTCATGTAGCAGACTATGACTGTGTCATGCTCTATTTGTCATTACATCGTATCATGGGTGTGGGGTCGTAAAGGGGTGAACTGGTAATCCTTTCCTCCCCTTTTCTGATTGGTCAGGGGTTAAAACCTCCTGTCCTTCAAGGTTCCTGTTACGTTGCTGTTCGGCACGTTACAGGGTAAGAGGGGGGGGGGGGGGGAGTTTCCTGGTCCCACGCCCTGGAAATTCCCCCGCCATAGAGTACGTCACTGTGCGCGTCTCTGTTGGTAAGACTTCCGTGAGTTGTTCAGGTCCATGTTATGGATCTGTTTCAGGGAGTTGTCAGAGCTCCTCCTCACGAAGCTCCTCCTCGGGCCTTCTGTGAGTTCGGACTCTCCTTCCCTGTGAGGGAGCCTCCTCAGAGTTCAGAGCCTCCTCCTCAGATTGTCAAGGTGAGTAGAACTTCAAAAGGGAGTTCTGCTCTATTGTGTGTGTATTCGATTCAATTCGATTATTGAGTGGGTATTGGTTCAGTGCCTCCTCCTCGGAGAGCCCTAACCCAAGTATTACATAGCTCAATTTTGCAATATATTCTTTTCAATCTACACAGCTCGCGTGGGAAGTCTCTCTGGGGATTTCCGTCTCCTCCCTATGGCGAGGGTGGTGGGATGTAAAAATGTTAAAAAAATTACCCTCAGCTGCGTCACGTGGGATTCATGTCAGTCTGTGTTTCTTTCTTTTTTAAATAAAAAGAGGAAGGAACATGAAGCATGACGGCTCCGTATCGTTCTCCCAGGCGACTTGGAGGAACAATGTTTGGTGTCTTGCTAGACTATCCATTGATGTGTTTGGGTCTCGACGCATACATAGTGCTGGCTCGGTGTGTTTCTGTTAAGAATCACGCAGGGGCTAAGTGCGCCTTGGTTGCTTGTTATTAAAACAGCGTTTTTATAGGGCAACTGGGATGGAGTTTTGTCTCTTCCGAGCGCCAGTTTACTAGGTTGTCTCGATGAATTCTCATTCATATCTGGGGGATGTTAACGGAATAGATCAGAACATAGGTAGAGGGGTCTCATGCCTTTGGGGTGGGCCAATGAGCACGGTCCAAATGGGACCGTCTGAGTGGCGCCCTCTTTTCATGTTTTAGATCGACACGCATACCTACCCCCTCTCCTGGAGTGGGCATGCCGGCGTGGTTAGGACACGGGACTGGTCTGGTCGCGCTGGTCCAGGTCAGTTAAACCCGTTGTCCGTCGGGGATGCAGATCTGCTGTTCTGGTACCCTGAGGGACTTGTGCTTTTTTCGGGGGGAAAAATGCCGGGTCGGCCCGGGTGTCACAGGGTTAGGCGTTTTGGAGACCCTTTGTTGGGTACTCTTTTGTACCTGGCAGTATCATAAAGGGCTGGTTCTCCTTTCTTCGCTCCTCTCTCACGCATGGCGAAGAGGGGGCTGTTGGAGTGGTCTTCTGGACCTCCTCTGGTAACCCTGTGTGCTTCCCGAGCCGCCGGGCCCGGTCTGAAGTAAAGTTTCGTTGATACCGTAGGCCTGGGATAACCCTTTTTTGAAAACACTTGTACTGCGGTATAGCCGGTGTATACCCGCAGGTGTGTTTTGGAGTTTTTTCTTGAGGGGTTATAGGAACAACCACCGTCTGTACTGAGAGGGTAGTTGATTCCCTGGTATGTTGGAGCAGAGTCAACTCCCGGGTTACCCGGTTGAGTGTGCCCCTGCACGTTCATGATGTCTGCCAATCATGTCAGCCTTCTCTGCCTCGACCCCTCTGGGTGGGTTTTTTTTTAATGGAGGCTTTGTCATGGTGATCAACAACGCCAGCATACGCCCCTTCCACCGGGGGGGCTGTTTTCAGCTGACTCCTTTGGCGCCTGTCTCGTCCGCAGTGCTCCAGGCTCAGGTTTCAGCCTGCTGCCTGGTTTCCCCGGTGCGCTGCCTGCTTCCGTTGGTTAACCTTTTTGAGTGCTTACGGCCATGCTGACTGCCTGTGTTTCAGAGTCAGTGTGCCAGGCGGTGTGCTATTGGGGGGAAAGGGCCCACTCTTGGAGGGGCCTTATCCGAATATGCTGGCGATGTGGGGGGTGGTGTCACTAAGTGACCGCCTGGTGGGGTCTTGATGCCTGGCGTCATTGACCTCTCCGGGCCCCCTTTTTCCAGGGGATCCAGTCCATTCGGTGGGTCTGGGTCTTCCTTCGCGCTCCGCTGCTACAGCCTTGCCATGGGGTTGGGTTGCTCTCGTTCCCGGGTGGCATGCGGGTTGTGCGTGTGTGTAGTCGTGGGGTCAAGCCACGGTCTGCTCACCCTGTGCGTTGGGTTGCTTGAGTTCCTCTTCGCACGGTCGGATCCGTCTCCCTCCCGTAAGCCTCCAATAGGGGGGGTATCCTCCATTAGGGAGGGTCGGGGGGCTCGGTCCTCCCCGGTCTGATGGTTGTGGGGGGCCTCAGCGGGGTACATTTGTCGAGCTATGGCTCCCGCTCAGCTCCTGTTATGCAACTGGTGCTGAGCGTAAGCCCTAATGAAATAGAACGTAAGGTTATGTTACGTATATAACCAAGTTCTATGAGTTATGGTGACGCTCAGCACCAGGACGCCGCTGCGGCCCTTGATTTTTCATTGTGGTGAAATTTGTTGGGAAGGAGATGCGTGTGTGGCCCCACCAATGCTTATGTAGGCAGCAGATGGGGGTGTGGTCAGACGGATGTTGGTATGTAAAGGTACATTTTGAAATGTATTCAGTGCATATCCACTGAAGCGAGATATTATGCAACTGGTGCTGAGCGTCACCATAACTCATAGAACTTGGTTATATACATAACCTTACGTTAAATGTTGGGAAATCAGGGCGACAGGTGCATGGGCTGGTTAGCAGGCCTGCAGTGGAAGACTATGGCCATGTTGTATGAGATACCAGCACCAGTTCAGGGGCTGCAGGTTTACTGAGAGCTTTGATTGTCAATAGCAGTCTTGAACGTGTAGAGGAATTTACCATGAGTAAGTATGTACTCAGTCAGATGTACTTAGTTAACACAACTTTATTTAGCTCGAACAGAGTATAAAGTACAAATAGATCAAGAGTTATATCCAAAGAGCTCTAGAATCCAGTAAAACTATAGGTTTTTATTAAGGCTGTCAAAGTTAACGCGGTATTAACGCGTTATCGCCCAATTCTATTAATGCCACATTTTTTTTAACTCACGCTTAACTTTTAAGAAACTTTTTTTTGGATTTATACATTTTTACTAGACTTCACTCAGGTGTATTATTGATGCTCTCATTGATACTATGTTTGTTTATGAAGTGTGTGTGTGTGTGTGTGTGTGTGTGTGTGTGTGTGTGTGTGTGTGTGTGTGTGTGTGTGTGTGTGTGTGTGTGTGTGTGTGTGTGTGTGTGTGTGTGTGTGTGTGTGTGTGTGTGTGTGTGTGTGTGTGTGTGTGTTTGTGTGTGTGTGTGTGTGAGATATATAGAGAGAGGGGGTGAGAGAGATGAGGAATGGGCAAGAGAGAAAGAGAGCTGCATGGGAGAGTGTGTGTGTGAGGCCATGGTTACACTGGGGTTTTTGTTATTGTTTTTGTTGCTGAATGATTACGTTTGCCTGTCCAAGTTAAAAAGAAACGCCGTTTTGGCAGGAAAACATGTTCCCCTAGCGGGAACGCTCAAAAGGTGTTTTCGGTTTGGAAACTCGCCGAAACTCGCAGACAATGGTGCCATGTAATCTGCGCAAGCCGGATACGGAGCCGTTCTGCCCAATGCCCATGCGCAGTAGAGACCTGCACGGTTATTTCCAGTGGTTACAGCAGAGCTGTCCCAAGTAGCTGCGGCTACCATGTGTTGTCAAGTTATTGTTATAAGGAGCCCAGTCCAAGCTACAACAGTCTGCATTCCCTTAACAATTGTTTGTATTGAGCCGTATTGTATTGTACCCATTCTGCAATCTGTTAAATAAAGTTTACATCAATTAATTCTGCTAGCATTAACGTTACCAAGCTGCTAGCCACAATGCTATTTTGTTATAATGGCATATCCCAATCACGTTAGCACATAAGCTAACAAACTTCGCTGCTAGCCACAATGCTATACTGTTATACTGGCATATCCCAATCACGTTAGCACGTAAGCTCGTGCAACAATCTTTTTGTGAGACTAAACTCCGCTCTTGGTGGTCAATTGTGTTGATGTTAGTTTTGTTTCATCAACAAATCATCAACAAATGAGGCAGAACACACAGTGAATGTATCCGTTTTTGTTTATTGCACTTTATTTCTTGCTGAAAAATAAATGCTATGTGGCTAAATGGCTCATGCCAGGTATAAAGATGGTGGCTTTTGAGATTTTGAGCAGGATGTGGAGTGTCTCATTCAACCTTTCTGATTGGTTGAAAATGGCCTTCATGTTTGAACTACATCGCCGCCTACTGCTTTGGCATTGTACTACATGTATATAGTAGACGAGACAAAACGACGTCTAACTTAACTCTTACTTGCCTGCCAATACGCAGTGTTCTGAAAAGCGAATGAAACTAAACGAAAATGGCCCTAGTGTAACCGCAGCCTGAGAGAGAGAGAGGGGGGGGGGTGTGATTAGGGCTGACCCCTATTAGTCGATTAATCAGTCAAAAGGAGCCGTAGTCGACTGGCCAACCTCTTAGTCGAATATATATTAAAAAAATTAAAAGAAAATAAAGTTATCATTCTTTCCAAAAGAAAAGAGGCCTAGAAGCGTGGCTAACGCTAATGGCACGCATACCAGAGGCTAACTGCCTACGAAAACAGGCACAGAGGCACTGAAAGAGGATTTCACCCATCTAATGAACACACTAGACTAGACAAATATCAAGATGTATCCATCAGTGGACCAATTACATGCTTTTGCAGAGGACAAGAAGCCTTCAGTCGACTCCTTCAGACATTAAGCACCCCCCACAGCCCAAATGGAATGATACATTTTTTTAAATTTAAAAAAAATTTAAATTTAAAATTAAATATTATATATATATATATATATTTTGTCGACTAACGGCAAATTTTGGTTAATCATAGTCGACCATCCAAAACCTAAGTCGGGGACAGCCCTAGTGATTACTCAGCCCTTGTGTGGGTGAATGTAACAAGTTCTTAACGTTTTCTTTCCCCTATTATTAAATGCACACTTTATTCATTGTTTTAAATTATTATTTTCTTTTAAGTTATTTTGTGTATCACTCTGTTTTGAATTTGATGCAAATTTGCAATGCACGAGGGTCACCCTTTTGTGTTAAATGACTGCATAAAGCAAACATGCTCGCATGTTGATAAGAGTATTAGAATTTGGAACTTGAAAAATATCCGTTTAAGGTAGAAAAAAAAAACGATTAATTTGCGATTAATCACGAGTTAACTATGGACAATCATGCGATTAATCGAGTTAAATATTTTAATCGATTGACAGCACTAGTTTTTATAGTAGAGAGAAAGGGATTATGGTTAGATCGGGGGGGGGGTATCAGGTGAGAGACAAAAGGTGGACAAATAGGGGAGGGTAGACAGATTGGAGAGATGTGGGGGGAATAACAAGAATGCCAGAGTAGGTGTGATGTGGTCATGTTGAGGCTGCTGAATTTCGGATGTGTTGTAGTTTGTTCAGCACAGTTTGGAGGGTCCACATAGCAGGACATTGCAATAATCAATTCCATAGAAAACACAAAATGCATTGATGAGTTTCTTTACATCAGGTTGTGATAAGCTTGAGCAGATTCTTCCGTACGTGGATGAAGGAGACTTTGCTCATATTGTTGACATGGTTCTCCAGTGTATTATCTAGAATAAGTTTTCATTTTAATGCTGTTAAATTTAAATTAATGAAATTACATGAGGGAGAGATAAACTTAGTAACCTTGTCTCCAGTCACTAATGATAGAGCTGTGTCATGTTGCTGGACACACACACACACACACACACAATAATGGATTGGATTTATATAGCGCTCTTCATGACACCCCAGTGCGCTTACAGAGTCCATTATTCGTTCATAGTCATACCGGTGGTGGTAAGCTGCAATTGCAGCCAGAGCTGCCCTGAGGCAGACTCACGGAAGCGTGGCGAATAATCATCGCCTATGGCCCCTCCGACCACCACCAACATTCATTCACATGCATACACATTCATACGAGGCAAGTAGGTTAAGTGTCTTGCCCAAGGACACAACGGCAGTGGGATGGACATGGGCTTGAGCGGGATTCGAACCACCAACCCTTCGATCATTGGACGACCCGCTCTACCACTGAGCCACGCCGCCCCACACACACACACACACACACACACACACACACACACACACACACACACACACACACACACACACACACACACACACACACACACACACACACACACACACACACACACACACACACACACACACACACACACACACACACACACACACACACACACACACACACACACACACACACACACACACACACACACACAGAGACACATTACACATATGTATACACTCCCTCACTCACACTCACTTATTCACACGCATAAAACACACATACTCACTCACACACACACACACACACACATGTACAAGCACACAAACATGTATACACGCACGCACACACACGCACGCACACACACACACACACACACACACACACACACACACACACACACACACACACACACACGTCACACACACACACACACACACGCACACACACACACACACACACACAGATACTGCCTGTAGTGTTGGCAATGAGACAGGCTGACCTGTGGTAGAGGGAGGTTGTAATTACTGAAGACTGTCCCCTCTCTACTGTACTAACATGATTACCCCAGCCCATTCTCTCGCTCTCTTTCTCTCTACAGTATATGTCGCTTTCTTTTCTCTCTGGCTCTCTGTCACTGCCTTTTCTACACTCCCCCCTCTTTGTCTCTGTCTGTCTCTCTCTCTGTCTCTCTCTCCCCTTCTTATCTCTCTCCCCTTCTCGTCTCTCTCTCTCCTTCTTGTCTCTCTCTCCCCTTCTTGTCTCTCTCTCCCCTTCTCATCTCTCTCTCCCCTTCTCATCTATCTCCCCTTCTCGTCTCTCTCTCCCCTTCTCATCTATCTCCCCTTCTCGCTTATCTCTCTCCCATTCTTATCTCTCTCCCATTCTCATCTCTCTCTCCCCTTCTTCTCTCTCTCTATCCCCTTCTCATCTCTCTCTCCCCCTTCTTTTCTCTCTCCCCCCTTCTCATCTCTCTCCCGTTCTCATCTATCTCCCATTCTCGTCTCTTTCTCCCCTTCTCACATCTCTCTCCCTTCTCATCCCGCTCTCCCCTTCACATCTCTATTTCCCCTTCTTATATCTCTCCCCTTCTCATCTCTATCTCCCCTTCTCATCTCTCTCTCCTTCTCATCTCTCTCCACTTCTTGTCTCTCTCTCCCCTTCTTGTATCTCTCCCCTTCTCTTGTCTCTCTCCCCTTCTCATCTCTCTCCACTTCTTGTCTCTCTCTCCCATTCTTGTATCTCTCCCATTCTCATCTCTCTCTCCCCTTCGTCTCTCTCTCTCTATCCCCTTCTCATCTCTCTCTCCCCCTTCTTTTCTCTCTCCCCCCTTCTCATCTCTCTCCCGTTCTCATCTATCTCCCATTCTCGTCTCTCTCTCCCCTTCTCACATCTATCTCCCTTCTCATCTCGCTCTCCCCTTCACATCTCTCTTTCCCCTTCTTATATCTCTCCCCTTCTCGTCTCTATCTCCCCTTCTCATCTCTCTCTCCTTCTCGCCTATCTCCCCTTCTTGTCTCTCTCTCCCCTTCTCATCTCTCTCCACTTCTTGTCTCTCTCTCCCCTTCTCGTATGTCTCTCCCCTTCCCATCTCTCTCTCCCCTTCTCATCTATCTCCCCTGCTCAGCTCTCTCTCCCCTTCTTGTATCTCTCCCCTTCTCTTGTCTCTCTCCCCTTCTTTTCTCTTTCTCCCCTTCTCGTCTCTCTCTCCCCTTCTCATCTCTCTCTCCCCTTCCCATCTCTATCTCCCCTTCTCATCTATCTCTCTCCTTGTCATCTCTATCCCCCCTTCTTGTATCTCTCCCATTCTCCTCTCTCTCCCCTCTTCTCATCTCTCTCTCCCCTTCTTGTCTCTCTCCCCTTCTCGCCTCTCTCCACATTACCCTCTCGCTTCTCTTTCTCTTCCCTTCTCTGTAGCATCCCCTTCTCTTGTCTCTCTCCCCTTCTTTTCTCTCTCTCCCCTTCTCATCTCTCTCTCCCTTTCTATCTCTCCCCTTCTCACATATATCTCCCTTCTCATCTCTCTCTCCCCTTCACATCTCTCTTTCCCCTTCTTATATCGCTCCCCTTCTCGTCTCGCTCTCCCCTTCTCATCTCTCTCTCTCCTTCTCGTCTCTCTCCCATTCTCGTCTCTCTCTCCCATTCTCACATATCTCTCCCTTCTCATATATATCCCCTTCTTGTCTCTATCTCCCCTTCTCATATCTCTCTCCCCTTCTTGTCTCTCTCTCCCCTTCTTGTCTCTCTCTTCCCTTTTCATCTCTCTCACCCCTTCCCATCTCTCTCTCCCCTTCTCATCTATATCTCTCCCCTTCTCGGCTCTCTCCCCTTTTTTTCTCTCTCTCCCCTTCTCATCTCTCTCCCCTTCTCATCTGTCTCCTTCTCATCTCTATCTTCTTGTCTCTCTCTCCCATTCTCATCTCTCTCCCCCTTCCCATCTCTCTCTCCCCTTCTTGTCTCTCTCTCCCCTTCACATCTCTCTAACCCCTTCTCGTCTCTCTCTCCCCTTCTCATATCTCTCTCCCCTTCCCGTCTCTATCTCCCCTTCTCATCTCTTTCTCCTTCTCATCTCTATCCCCCCTTTTTGTCTCTCTCTCCCCTTCTCATATCTCTCCCCTCTTATCATCTCTCTCTCCCCTTCTTGTCTCTATTTCCCCTTCTCGCCTCTCTCCACATTACCCTCTTGCTTCTCTTTCTCTTCCCTTCTCTGTAGCCTGTGTATGTCTCTAATTCTGTATTTCTCTCTCTTTCTCTCTCTCTTTGTTATTCCTCTTCCTCTCGCACTTTTTCGGCTCTCTCATTTCCTCTCTCTATTTTTTGCCTATTCGCCCTTTTTATCTCCCCCCCCCCCCCACTCGCCTGTGCCCACTACCACGTTAACTGACATTTGCTATAGAATCATTTGATCAAAAACAAGCGTTGCATCCACCAATGTGAGTGAGGTAATGAGCTGTTGTGCCAATTACCAGCATAGCGCTTGAGACTCCTTCAAAAACAATCTTATTTCATTGTGACTTGGGAGTTATTTTCCAGTTCGCTCAAGTCACCCCTGTTCGCCAAACTTGGTATTGATGATTAACAGCAATCACCATTAGTTGGAGAGTCAACCCCCTCTGGGCTATTTGCGGTCTAGTTCCCCCTCACCCCTCCCCCGACACATGCTTCTCAATCAATTCCCTTCACAATAATGTCCCTGAAACCGAAATAAACAAATGGGTACTACCTCCACCACCAACAATAAGAAATAACAATGGAGACGTGTTTTCACTGTTAGTACTGGGTAACATGTAGGTTTCTTTATTGTAATCATATTTATTGTTGAAGTCAGAGGTTCGGTGTAGGATTGTTAGTAACTGTCTAACTGCATATATAACTGTTTCCACTAGTAACTGTCTAACTGCATATATAACTGTTTCCACTAGAGGGCACTCTAGGCGGAGCCACTCAGGAACACCACCAGATTGCGAGTATAAATAGAGATGTCTCCTCCCATTCTTTGTCTTTCCCCCAGCCTCTCAGTGAGAGGAGAACTATAGAACTGCTGCTCTGCCATGTGAATAAATAAACCACACCAGTTAAGGCTCAAGATAGAAACCATGCCTCTTGACCACATTATTGTCGCCCCATATGGCCGGATTCTGTCAACAGGTTATGGGCCCAGATAACGCCGGGGCGAAATAATAAGGGTAGCAAGCTTAGCTGAAGTATAGGCTAGGTTAGCGCCGGGAGCACCGTGTGGCTAGACGCTAGGCCAACAAGAGCTAAAGCTACACCTACCACCAACGAAGAGGATGGAAAACAAGGGAAGGGGCAAATGGCCCTCATTCAATGGAAAAGCAGAGGACTATGAGCTCTGGGAAGAGCGCATGCTATGCTGCATGCACAGTGCAGGACTGAAGGAGTCGATCCTGGCAGCCGCCACGGGAGACCTGACGGCGGAAGAGGAAGCCCTGGACGACCAGCGTAACGCAGACGCGTACTGTGAGTTAGCGCCACTGCTCAACGACACCAGCTTGGGGCTGATATTCCTCGACACTAAAGACAAAGGCAGAGAAAGCCTGGAGGTGTTGAGAGAGCATCGGGCGAGGAAGACCCTGAGTCGTGGCCCTCTACATAGCACTAACAGCCCTGAGGAAGGGGCACACCGAATACGTCAACAGAGCAGAGCAAATCACGACGCCATTGAGGAGTGCCGGAGAAGCACCAAGCGATGGGCTAATGATGGCGATGATGATGAGAGGACTACCGGAGCTGTACAAACCGTTCACACCCCTGGTAACAGACGGTTCAACGGACATGACGCTGGGACAGTTCAAGGCTACGTTAAGAAACTTCGAGGCCTCAGAAGATACCCACCCAGCTGCCGCGGAGGCGGGAGAGAGGGTGCTAAAGCCCCGAGTGATGCCAAGGGAGAGGACCAGGACCACGACAGAACTGGCGTGTTGAGAGTGAAAGGCCATCGGAGAAGCGACTGCACAAAGACTGTCTGGTGTATTTTCTGCAAATCCACGGGGCACACAGACAGAGCGTGCATGAAGAAACACGACCAGAGCGCACGATACGCGCATGGACAAGATGACGGCCATGGACGAGACGGCGGCCATGGACGAGACGGCGGCCACGGACAAAATGCCAGCCACGGACAAAATGGCTGCAGCGGACACGAGGGCGGCGACGGTCGACGTGAGACGGATCGAGACGACGCCCGGAGAATAACGGGACAAGAAGACTGCGCTTTCGGGGCGCGGACGGCGTGCATCGCCGGACCAACCCAGCTGCAGCGGGCCCAGAGAACTGATCGTGGACACAGGTGCGTCGTCCCATGTCATCAACGACAGCAGTCGGTTCAAGAACTTTGACGACACTTTCCACCCGGAGAGGCACAGCATGGAGCTGGCAGACGGGAGACGCACCTACGGATTGGCGCAAGAGAGAGGAGACGCACAGGTATGCCTCACGGACAGTAAGGGGCGCCGGCGTAAGGTGACGTTAAAGAATGCTCTCTACGTACCATCGTTCCCACAAGGACTATTCTCTGTAATAGCTGCTACTGCAAGCGGTGCCAAGGTATTCTTCTATAAAGGTAAACATTTTCTTGTAGAACCTGACGGTACACGGTTTGACATAAAGATGTACCAGAGAATATATTATCTGCAAACGGAGTGTAATGACAACGACAAGTGTAATGATAATAATGATATGTGTAGCGTGACGGCCAGTCACGATATTCAGACATGGCACAAGATTATGGGTCATTGTAATTACGAGGATTTACTGAAACGGCAAGTAGTGACAGAAGGCATGCACATTGAAGATGAAAAGCGTAGACCTGACAAAAATTGTGCAGTGTGCAAAACGGGGAAGTTTATTCAACCAAGATACAGAAATCCCACAGAAAAAGTAAGGGTACCACTTGCATTAGTTGACACGGACCTAGCCGGCCCAGTAAGCAACGAGTCCATAGGAGGCTTTAGATATGTACAGTCTTTTACAGATGTGTGCACAGGGGCAGTGTTTGTTTACTTTCTCAAAGCAAAGAGTGACACACTCCAGGCCACGGAGAAATTCCTGGCAGACGTAGCCCCTTATGGTAACATAGGATGCTTGAGGTCCGACAACGAAACCGAGTTCACAAACAGAGAGTTCCAATCACTGTTGAGAAGGTACAAGATAAGACACGAGACGTCACGTCCATATCCCCCACACCAGAACGGGGTGGCAGAGAGGGAATGGCGCACCCTTTTTGAAATGGCTAGGTGTAAGTTAGTAGATAGTAACTTACCTAAGAGCCTATGGCATTATGCGGTGCAAGAAGCCGCTTACACCAGAAACAGGTGCTTTAATAAGCACTCGGGCACCACCCTGTCTACAGCGCTGAAAGGAAAGAAGTAATCTAGCCAGAATGCACAGATTTGGATCAGTGTGTTATGCGTACCTGCATGACAGGGGAAAGCCCGAGTCCAGATGTGTAAAAGGATTTTTCGTAGGACACGACAAGGGAAGCCCCGCTTTCCTAGTTTATCATCCCGGTAAAGGGAGCGTGCAGAAACACATGCTAATCAAGTTTGTCACAAAGGCAACATGTGAGAGCGAGACACAGACAGAGGAGCCAGAGATGGACTCCAGAGTAAGGTGTGTAGAAACAGAGACACATCAGCCCAGTATACTTAGTACAGTCGTGCAGGCAGACAGTCAGCCACCCCCAGAGGGCGATGACGAGGAGCACCCGAGGGTGACGTCAAGTGCCCCAATCAGTGGGAGGTATCCCTCAAGGGAACACAAACACCCAAAGTATCTAACAGACTATGCCCGGAAAGGGAGTGACGAGGAGGACAGTACACCTACCCCCGTTGATTACTGCTACAGGGTAGTCAGTGGGGTAACCCCGACCTTTAAAGAGGTCACATTGTCCCCCGAAGAGGGCAGACAGACAGTGCGAGGGAAATGGGTGTATTCAACCAAGTTACCAGAGGGCAGACAGACAGTTGGGGGGAAATGCGTGTATTCAATCCAGGAGAGTATTAAAGGCCACGACAAATACAAAGTATGGTTCGTAGCAAATTGCTTAAATGTTGAAGGAGGGTACTCCATGTTTAAACACTGAAGGAGGGCGACTAATTGCTTAAATGCTGAAGGAGGGTACTCCATGTTTAAATACTGAAGGAGGGTGGCTACACTGCTTAAAGGCAGGAGGATGATACTCTAGGTTTAAATACGGGAGGAGTAGAATCCAGGTTTAAATACCTGATTAGAGTCCATGTATAAATACTGAAATTGATCCTATGTTTAATTCCATGTTTAGAGGTGTACAGAGGTGGATGTTTAATTCCATGTTTAGAGATGTACAGAGGTGGATGATTTACCATGTTTAAATACAAAAATGGATCCCATGTTTAAATACAAAGGTGGATGACTTACCATGTTCTCAATGATGTAACTATGTGGGAAAGACCCTGAAACGTTTAGACATGTAAGAATATAGATCAAGGGAAACACCATGTGATCAAAGACTAGACTATCAGGAGGATGCTCAGAAACTGACAAATGTAAAAAATGTACAGAGACTCTGTGGGTAGCCTCATTTATTTAACAATGTGTACCCGCCCTGACCAATGGTTTGTAGAGAGTAGATTGTCACAGCATTTTGCTGACCCCACAGAGGAGCATTTGAATTACAGCCAAACATGTTTTTTTTGTTATCTTAAAGGTACAGGATATTGTGTGAGTTTGAATACAGACAGCTCACTGGTTTTGTGGAAAACAAAGAGGCAGCCCACAGTGGCACTATCAACTAGTGAAGCCGAATATACGGCTCTAGCTATGACCATACATGAGTGTATTTATCCAGAACTGCTAGAAGTGATGGAGATAAGATTATGACCTTAGGGACCTGCACTGGCTCCCCATTGCTGCACGTATCCGCTTCAAGGCCCTCGACCTAGCATACCGTGCAGCAAAGGGAACCGCTCCCGCCTACTTCCGGTCAATGGTCTCTAACTACACACCCTCAAGACCCCTACGCTCTGCATCTTCTGGCCGCCTCAGACCTACTCCTATCCAAGCTCCCGGAGGGTCATCAAAGAGAAGCCGCCTATTCTCTCAGTCCTTGCCCCACAATGGTGGAATGAACTACCCATCCCAGTTAGGACAGCCGAATCCCGTCCAATCTTTCGCCGTCGACTAAAGATTCACTTCTTCAACCATTATCTGAAATGATTAAAAAAAAAAAAAAAAAAAAAAAAAAAAAAAAAAAATCTAACCCTGACTAACCTTACTGTCATGCACTTGTCCTAATAAACTAACCTACACTGTAACACGCAACACTTGATGAACATTGTTACTCAGCTGATAGAGTTGTACCCTTCTTGCTGTCTTGTCGTACAGAACTTGTAAGTCGCTTTGGATAAAAGCGTCAGCTAAATGACTAAATGTAAAATGTAAATGTTATGAGTATATTGCTTAATATGTAATAGGTAATTGGAATGTATCCTCTATACCAGATACGGTGGATCTTGAAGATGAGGGGCGTTTTGTCAACATCATTTAAAAATGATGGACACTGTGTACATATGAAGGCTGTTGTTTGTGAGGGCAACCAGGGAACCATTGTGATTGTGTAGTAAATTCCCAAACATAGACTCAGGATTTTCAATATGTGGAAATATTTAGGCCTCAAAACAATAAGAAATATGAATGTGTGTGTGGTTACATAGAAGTGATTGCCATTGTAGGCCACACAGGTCGATTTACACATGAACTGAGTGGTCAAAAGATTCTATCTATGACCGCAACCCAAGGAACATCTGCTATGGCCGGGGACAATGGGCTCTGTAAAGATCAAACAGAGACCAAAAGGTCATATAGACATGTTATCTCGCTGAAGTTTCCTGACACACACACAGTGATCAAAGACGGCCTGGGGACACAGACAGACACACACACATACTAACACACACACATTTTCGAATACACATCCACACACACACACTCACACACACAGAGACACACACACACACACTCACACACACTCACACACACACACACACATTCACAGACACACACACACACTCACACACACACACACACATTCACACACACACACACCCACACACACTCACACACACATACACACACACACACCCACACACACACACACTCACACTCACACACACATACACACACACACACACACACACACACACATTCACACACACACACACATTCACACACACACACACACACACACACAGAACATCTCCAAACAAACTAACTATTTGTCTGGTATATTGTTAAAATAGTAATTTGAATAAGTAAGTTAAAATATAATTAGTGTTTGGTCATACTAAAATGTCTACAATTAGTTAATGTGTCTGTGCTATTTTCAATTAAGGTTCAATATGATTAAATTGATTGTTACACATTCTGCAATCTGTTAAGCTTGTTATATGGTATTGAAATGTATTCTATTAAGCTAACAGAATGATTTAGATATATGTTCTGAAAGTCAAACAGACTTAGTAATAAAGAAATATATCTGTGTTTAGGTAATCAATATAAACTTTGATTCATCAAAGTACTAACAAGTCAAGTAATGTGTTTAAGTAAAAGATATAAGGAAATGAAAATGATGAAATGTTTAAACTTTGATTAAGGTAGAGGGTTAAAGACAGCCTCTTTTTGCAGTAACTGTGAAAAGGGTTGGACTATAAGCCAAACCCCTATTTTCAAATGCCAGCTTAAGCAGTCCTGTGATTGGAGGAACGAATGTGATGATGTCATCAACTCGGAGACACGGCCTGGACTATAATAATGGGTGTGTGATGGTGGGAGAGGGACTCAAGGAAACAACAGAAGAACACTCTGGAACCAACAACCCACACAGGAAAAGACCTCTCTCACCATCTCCACCATCTCACCCAAGGAAGCAGGCGAAAACAGACTGCTTTGTTTTGTCAGCCAGGACACAAAGACCAGCAACTACTTATCAATTATCATTCTTTATACTGTGATATTAGTCTGGTTGTTATCATCTTACGGCATAGTGTTTTGTGATCAACAACCATAGCATCTTCTTATTGTAATTTGTATACACTCTTTCTCTCTTATTAAACAACTGTTAAACTATCTTTCCTCCTTATTCACCTATCTGCCTTTCGGCCTGCTCAGTCAGTTTTGAAGAGAAGTGATTCCCAGCTTTAAAGTATTGAGACACAACGCCGAGAGTACTAACCAACAGGTTCTGAAGCAGAGCAGAACCAAAACAGCCTGGGAATCCACTTCATTTTGGTGCCGTGACCCGGAACCAGTGGCGGCCCTGGACGAGATTTTTTTCCCTTCACTCATCAGCCTACACGCCGGTCGACGAGGAGAACAACTGGTCGATCGTCTTCAAAGTAACTGGAAGAAGTTACAGAGAGGTGAGTGTGGAAGAAGAATGGGCTGCTCAGTTCGAACAACAAGGGGTTGGGGAAAGAAACTAAAGAATTTAACCTCATGTAATCATGATGTAAGGGTAAATTAAATTGAATATTCTGGCTGGGGAGGGCGGTTCTGTAATCACCGGCGTAGTATATTTTATAGTAAAAATGTTAGCACTATGAACGGGGCGCCGTTGCCAGTCGGAACAAGTAAGGGGATAGGAACATGTCTTAGATTCGTGCTCAGAGTTAAGCCGGGATAGACAACGTGCGTAGTATGTCTCTTAGAGTAGTGACTGAAGCACGCCGATGCATAGTATTCTCTATAGTAGAAGAGTTAGCACGAGTAGGTCTGGTTTTAGCCTTGGGCACGGGCGGGCGGGCGTGTTATGACAAAAATGGTGCTTAATGAAATGTTTACCGGTCGCGCCGCGTGCGGCGTTCGAGAAGACGGTAATGTGCGTGAATGCTGATTTTGTACTTTTTAAGTTATGTACTTTTTAATTGTGTTAGGAAGCGTGTATGAATGTATGTTTGGCGAATGTTTATGGTTAGGAGTGATTGGTGAGACGTGTGAGAGTGTAGTTATGTTATTATGTAATTTAGGGCACCGGTTGGCCGTAGGGAATTTTAAGAAGAACGCCGGTTTTCCGAGGCCCGTCGAACGCAGCAGCCGTTAGCTGTGGTATTAGCCTCTGGACACCGGAGCATGCGGAGCGAAAAGTAGACGTAATTCAAATGTGTAAGGTCGATCGATAGTGTCTTGAGATTACGGGGATATGTAATGCACTTAAAAGTTTTCATATTCGTGGCGGTTAAAATATTTATATACATGTTTAAGGTGATCGGGATTTTCTAAACCCGACCCGGAAGTCGTTCTAAGCTCGCCGGAAATGACGACGGAGGGGTCACACTGGTGTTTTGATGTTATGTTTTTATATTTCTAATTAGATCACTACACTGGCGTTTTGAGGGAAATAGGATTCTGTTGTGGGGTATGTGGTATTGTATTAACGTTGCGAGGGGACGGCCCGCGCGGCGGAACGGGTCGTTGGGAACGTTTTTATGGGATCATGGGGGAAGCTAAGCTAATGCTACCTAGCTGCGCTAAACGGCTAAAGCGGTCGCCGGATGTGACGTCGTAAGCGCGCGCTAGGTTGGAGCTAACGAAGCTAATATGCTAAGCTAACATGCTAAGCTAACTGTGCTGACGTCATGGCATGACGGGACTCTCGGTATGTCTCGCGAGGGGGCGTCCATCTTAGAAGGGGCGCCGAGCGTCCATCTTAGACGGGGGCTCCGAGCGTCCATCTTGGGAGGGTGCCGAGCGTCCATCTTGGTAGGGGTGGCGAGCGTCCATTGTTGAGGGAAAGGTGGAGTTTATTGGGAATAAGGGTAGGGGGGCAGAAGTGTACAGGATGAATATGTTTTGGATTCTGCTCACAGGACGTTTTCATTGTACACTCTCTCTCCCCCTCTCTTCCTCTCTCACTCCCCCTCTTCTCTTCTCCCCGCTCTCTTTCTCCCCCTCTCTCTCTCCCCCTCTCTTCTCTCTCTCTCTTCCTCTCTCTCTCTCTACTCTCTCTCTCTCTCTCTCTCTCTCTCTCTCTCTCTCTCTCTCTCTCTTCTCTCTTCTTTCTCTCTCTCTCCTATTTCTTTCTCTCTCTCTCTTCCTCTCTTTTCTCCCCTCTCTTTCTCCCCTCCTCTTTCCTCCCCACTCTCTCTTCCTCTCTCTCTCTTTCTCTCTCTTTCTCTCTCTCCTATTTCTCTCTCTCCTCTTCCTCTCTTTCTCCCCCTCTCTTTCTCCCCCTCTCTTTCTCACTTCTCTCTTTCTCTTCCTCTCTTTCTCCCCCTCTCTCTCTCCCCCTCTCTCTCTTTCTCTCTCTCTCTCTCTTCCTCTCTCCTCCACTCTCTCTTTCCTCTCTCTCTCTCTCTCTCTCTCCTCCTCTCTTTTTTCTCTTTCTCCTCTCTCTCTCTCTCTCTCTCTTTCTCTTTCCTCCTCTTCTCTCTCTCTCTCTCTCTCTTCCTCTTTCTCTCTCTCTCTCTTCCTCTTTCTTTCTCTCTCTCTCTCTATTTCTCTCTCTCTCTCTCTTCCTCTCTTTCTCCCCCTCTCTTTCTCCCCCTCTCTCTCCTCTCCCTCTCTCTCTTTCTCTTTCTCTCTCTCTCTCTCTCTCTCTCTCTCTCCCTCTCTCTCTCCCCCTCTCTCTCTCCCTCTCTCTCTCTCTCTCTCTCTTATTCTCTCTCTTTCTCTTTCTCTTTCTCTCTCTCCCCCTCGCCTCCCCTCTCTCTTTCTCTTTCACACCCCCCCTCTCTTTCTTTCCTTCTCCCCCCCCCCCTCTCACCCTCCTCCCTCCCTCTCCCTTTTACCTCTCTCCCTCTCACCTCCCCCCCCTCTTTCCCTCTCCCTCCCTCTCTCTCTCTCTCTTACCCCCCCCTCTCGCTCGCTCCCCTCATTTCAACACCGCCTCTCTTCCATGTACTTCCCCCCCCCTAGGCCCCCCCCGAAACGCTTCTCTTTCTCTCCTAGGTTAGGGCCTGTATATAGAGTTTTTTATGGGTTTCAAACGCGGTGTAGTGCTAGGTATATTGTTTATTGCTGTTTACTGTAAGGTTTCAAAGGCGGTAGGCTGAGTTTGGGACTTATTGTGCGTATGTTGTTGTTCCATATTCAGTTTTATTGTTGTTTTTAGGGAATTTCTAGTGCTGGCAGTGGTATTGCCTGCGTTAGCGCTACGCTTTGTTCGACAAGGCGTTCGTACTTCTTTCCTTACATTTGGACGGGCCCCGGCTGGGGCTCAGTACCAGTTCATGTTGGTGGGCCGTGAGTCGGAGCATAAATACTCTGCTCGGCTGCGCCTGCGCTGGGGGTGTGGGTAGACAGTTCGTCGTGGCTCACTGTCTGCCTCCACGCTTTGTGCGCTGTGTGTGACTCGTCGGTGCTCGCTGCCACACTGCGCACATTTTTCATTTTACCAGGGGTACGGGGACTGCTAAACGTCGTGGCGGGGGTGGGCTCGCTGTCTGCCACCGCGCGTTAACGCTAAGCGTGCACTCGTCAAAGGCTCGCTGCCACACTACGCGCGTCGGATTATATTGTGTGTGGATATTTGTGTGATTGGTTACGGTGGGGTGCTGTATGTGAGTGTATGGGTTGTGAGTGGAATGATCTTTGATTATCCTTGAGTAGGGGGCCCAGAGGTGTCACGTTCCAGGTTGCAAACTGGGGGTGATGCCGTGGGCCACAGGACGAGTTGGCCAGTGGAATCTCATTGGTCGGCAGGATTTTCAATATGGGGATGGTGTCGCCACCTGTGGTTATGAACGGGTTGTGTGACACTGTTCTAAGTGCACGGGGACTTCAGTGACATAAGGCACTGAAAATTGATTTCTGTTCCCGTGAGAAGAGCGTTATTTTAACACCTAAAGGGTTAGGTGTTACGGGGGATATATAATAACTGTGTGAGAGATTGTGAATGAAAAATATGTGTGTTATTGATATGTGTAATGTAATATGAGCGAAGTACATACTAGGCTTTCACGGACAGAAATAAATATAGTTACACATACACATAGTCATTTGCAAAGAACGATTAGAGTAAAAGTGAGATTATTCACCTAAATTACAATGTCCGATACAGATGTTTAGGAATGATAGGCTGTGAATAACAACTTTCTGATTGACCACCATCTCAGGAAACAGCTGATGGAAAATAAGTTCCCCGGAGTGGTAGTAAGGAGGATCTTGACAACAGGATTGAGAATCTGGGTTTCCAATGGAGACAACTGGAAAAAGATTAAGGCGGTGTCATTGATAAATCAAAAACGAAAATTGCACAAATGCTCTCAAGTGATCATAGTCTAGGAGATGCCCGACATTCCATGCTTAAAGACAAATGATGGATTGTGAATGGCAAATGTCACTGATAATTAAGTGTATTTTTTGCTCCTCTCTTCACAGCTGCTCCAGGACGGATGGCCGGCGCTGACAATTCCGAACCCCAACAGGGAAATCAAAGAGACTGTTGACAGTCAGGGGGTATAGTATCACAAGACCGAAATTATCAATTCCTGTTTACACCAATATAAAAGTGTGAGTGAAATTAACTCAAGTTTGGTAAAAATAGTTTGAATACAGAGAAACTTGCTTTCCAAACGGTGACGTTACGAGTGATTGAAGAAAGGTGAGAATGGAAAATACACAGATAGGGGCAACCGGAGGGTTAGATGCACTGACCATAGAAAGGGTGGACAATCTGTCTATTTCAACGACTGGAGATGTCACAATAAAAGTGACGAAAAGATGGCCAAAAATATTCAGGCCATTACAGAACCTTGTAGTTAAAGGAGGCCGGTGTAGAATGCGTACCCAAATCAAGATAATGCCGATAACCTCTGCAGACATTACATTGACCGAATTGGACGTTGACTTGATTGACTGGAATTTGATCGACTCCCCTTTAGTGTCCAGTGAGACGGAGGGACTGGAAATAATGTCTTTTACTCCGCCACAGGGAGTCGTTGCAGCAAGCGACCCAGAGACAGCTGTATTCCACGCTGAAGTGTCCGTTGCAGATGACTGCCGGTTACAGACGTGCCTCCCTCTCGAAGATTACCTAGCCGAGGCTAGACGGGTAGTGGACTATCTCCAAGGCCTACTCCAGCCCACACAGCCCGGAGGGGAGACAGGTTCCAATCGCCTCTCTCCCTCTCCCTCTGGAGAACCAGATGGCCAGAGACAGGCCCAGTTGGGGCCACAACCCGTGCCGGGACAACAACTAACCCCAATAGGACCACCCACGAGGTGGCAACCACGAGGAAAAGGTGTAGGCAAAGGCAGGAATCCGATTGGCTACCGTGTGCGGCAGGTGCACTGTTGGACGTGTGGGACCCTCGGACACATTGCTCGGAACTGTGCAGAGCAGGCCCATCTATCCACAACAGAGCGTGTTTGTACAGGTGGCGGGCCCCTCCCAACCACGGGCCCCTCTCAAGGAACTGTGACTGGACCAAATAGGTACGTGGCTTTCTCCTCCGAACAGGCTCCAGGGAACCATGGCGATGATGGCACACCACCAGGACGTGTTCTGGGCCCGATGACCCCAGGGTCATCCGGTCACAGGCAACTGACCCACCGGGTCCCACAACCCGGGGGAGACCGCCAGTGTTGTTGGGGCTGTGGAGTGAAAGGTCATTTTCAAAGGTCATGTCTGCAGAGGCCACCGGCAGAATAAAAATATATGCAACTGACTAGGGTAGAGGTGGGATATATTGAATGATAAAATATGCTCCTAATTAGATTAGAATAGAATAAAAATGGATGGAGGTGTTAGGTGATTAGATTATGAATGAAAGTTACTAAAAACGAATGTATGGGTGACTGACAAATGCATGAACTAATCAGACTAACAAGTGATCAGTAAATTATCCATGCTCGGTCAACATTCAGATTGATCAAGAGGTGGACTGCATGATTAAGAAATTGAAAAGACTCATGGTTGTTTCTAGTATTTTATAGTATTGATAGAAGCATATTAACAGTTATGAGCAATAGGATAGGTGTTTGTTTACTTTTATTTTTACTTCTCTTTTCTAGTGTGATATGAGCAAGTTCCTGGCTTAGGCCGGGAGTGTACATTTCGTTTATTCATTTGATTTCCCTTTTTATTTCTTAGTTAAAAATGAGCTGGGAAGCTCACAAGTTTGGTTTATTTTTTCATTTATTGATTTGGCAGCGTTTTCTTTGTGTTTTGTTTTCTGTTTTCTTTCTTTCTGTGTGTTTTTTCTTAGGATACCTGGCAAGCTGGGAGTGATCTCGACACATCAGGACGGGGTAGTATGTGTCTGTAAAATGGACTGGGAACAAAGTGAAGGAACATGAGCTAGTTATGGATTTTTGTTCTCCGCCCATTGAATACCCAGTTTTAGCGGCTGGGGGTGTGTCGTGGTTGCTTATAGTGTTGGGGAGCATGATTCTCTGTACATTAATGAAGCTCAATAGATTTGGTCGCTATTGGCCAAATTAGTCTTGTGTAGGGTGTGAACATGTGCAATTGATGATTGGCTGGTGATGTGAAAGATGTGTGTTTAAGGCGGACTGTGATTGTTGCCATACACACAGGTTACTGGGAAAATGGATGTCAGTGCTGTCCGGTCCGGGATGCAGCTGTCCGAAACCAGAGGAAGACGGTAACGATGTTTTCATGTGTATTTCACATCGAGAGGTGGAGAGTATACTGTTTTGACAGCATAATAAAATGAGAGCCATGTGAATTTTTCAGAATTTTGAAATTTAATGATCTAGAAGCCATGAAATATATAGATAAATGATTTGGAAAAGAAAGTTGTCAAAAGCTCAGACCAGTAAAGAGAGTCTGAGGGATGGAAAATTATGGATTCTCAATCAATTGTTGTGGTAGAAGTGATCCCCACTGTGCCCCGGAGCGATATATTCACTACAGGATACGGAGGGGAGATTGGGGGATCC